>NC_054741.1:39986155-40343801 GCF_018143015.1 Lytechinus variegatus | reverse complement strand
GAAGACTGCGCACGTACAGAAATCACTGGTATAAGTAATTCCAAAATACATTGCGCCTCGACTTACTTCTTCTTGAAACTGGAAGACGTTTATTTTCACCCAATATAGTTATGCAAAACAGTCCTTAACAGTAAAGGATTATAATGCCCAACATGAAGGAAAAACAGGCATACTCATGCTTCATATGGCAGTATCAGGTAACACGCTCGAAAGGAACATACTTGCTAAGTTCCTATTCTCTTGAACGATTAAATAATCAGTACATGTATAAGTACAAAAATATGAACGCTAACTTAGACCATAAATTAATCTTATCCATGGATTGATTCAATCTGCCTTCGTGAATTAAGGCATGTCTATATATTGGATGATTCTACCTTCTTTGAAAAGCGCAAAGTACTCTGAAAAAATTAGTGAAATAGTTCACTCTTTAAGGAGTGAATATATGAAAAAGTGAATATTGAGTGAAAAAAAACCTCGGATATCACTGAGGCCATCCAAAATTTGCACTTTCATTCCAAAATCATTCATTTACTAATTCGCTCCTTAGAGACTGAAAATTTTCACCTTTCCTTTGCAAAGTAGGGGTTGAGGACATGGCCAGCAGGGAAAAGCGTCAGTGTATGTGTATAGGTAATTTCTTATTAATTCGTTTGAACAGTGTTAATGTGTTATGAAAGCAATTGCTCTGAAAGGGAGTGATTAAGCAACACTTTCTTAAATCTGTAATGAAATATTTTGAACTTATCTCCTTTGCAAATACATAATTATTATAAGGAAATGTACTTGGTGAAAATCTGAATAACGATCCTTAAATGTATATGACGACGCAAGACAGTTGTTATTACTTAAAACTTGCAAGTTGTAAATGCATATAAGATGATTGACTCTGAATAAAAGTCCAATTTTGATCATGTTTGTCATTTCTGTACGTTATGATTATTACTGCTATTATTATTGATTGATTTTAACTAGCATTCATTGCTTTATTATTGTATAGTTTTGCTTCTTCCCCCACAGAAACCTGGGGGGATGATTGTACACACCATCCCCCCACCTAAAATTCTGGGGGGGATGCATCCCCCCATCCCCCCCGCTATCTACGCCCCTGTCCCGAACAGAAGTTAATGCAGAGAGAGAGAAAAAAAATAAATAAAACAGGAGCAGGCGCGTACGCAAGGGGGGGGGGTTTCGGGGGTTCAAACCCCCCCCTTTTCGTTTTCCTTTTTTTTTTTTTTTTTTTTTTGCTTGTCTCCCCAGAGGTCGGTCTGGTCAAGGAGTTATCGGGCAAGCGCCTGATAACTCGTTGGTCTGGTTACGGACAGTTCCCCTACCCAATAATGTATATGACAGCAATAATGAAGGATCTCATGTTTCCGACGAAAAACACAGAAAAAATTTCCGCTCGCTTCGCTCGCTCCAGTTTATTATATCTTTTATTTCCGCATGTCGCCGACATGATCACGGTATCGCCATTAACAAGGCCATACATGATTATCATGATGTATACTTATGAATACAAGTGAACCAAGACAAAGACATACGTTTTCTTACAAAATATGTTTTACCAATATGAAAACCAAAATGACGGAAAACACTAAAATGTCGGTTAGCTCGCTCCGCTCGCTCGTAATAATTTATGAAATTCCATAAGTATCTAGTCTCCTGTTCAAGGCCGTATTATGAGTGTTACGAATAGAAGGACATGTAGCATCGACTAATACTTGATTTACTAACAAACTATTGACAAGAAATGTATGTTTTGACGGGAAAACGCGAAAATTTCGGCTCGCTCACTCCGCTCGCTCGTAATCATTTATGAAATTTCTTAAGTTTCTAGTCTCTTGATCAAGGCCATATCATGAGACTTACGAGCAGAAGGACATGTATCATCAACTAATATTTAATTATTACCAACAAGCTATTGAGAAGAATTGTATGTTTTGACGGAAAAACGCAAACATTTCGGCTCGCTTGCTCCGCTCGCTCGTAATTATTCATGACATTTCTCAAGTTTCTACAGTGTTCTGATCAAGGCCATATCCAGGCCCGTAGCCAGGGGGCGGTCGCCCCCCCCACAAAAAACGTCCCCAAAAAGAAAAAAAAAAAGAAGGGAAAAAAGGAGAGGTGAAAAGGAAAAGGGAAGGAAGGAAAGGGAAGAAAGGTAGCTTTGTGTTTTTCTATTTATTCTCTATATTTTTCTCAAAAGAGAAACTCCTTCACTCTTTTTGCTTTAAATTCATATATGAATTTTGCTTCCGTGCTGCGCGCGGTTAAATGACAATATTGAAGTTCTCCATTGTTCCCCCACCTTTTCTCTAACCCTGTTTTTCCACCTCAGCTATGTGCTTCTTGCCAGTTAAAGTTAAAATTGTATACATTAGGGCATGAATTTGAGTAAGGTTAGGCCGAAGTAAATGTATGAAGTTATCTCTTTTTTTTTCAATTGATCGCGCAACTTCTGGTCTGGTCGGCTCCGAGCTGGTAAAAATCTTTATATCAGTTTCTGCCGTCACCTCCACAAAGTCAGCTTCTCCCGCTTTCAGCTCATTACTATAAACAACCATAATTTGGGGTAAACAGGTTCCTAATTTAAAAAGAGGAAGGTATGGAATTCGTAACGTATTAAATAAAAAAGTACAATATTTTTTTATCAAATTGTATTAAACTTCATGTCATTTCCCTGTATACATTCATCTCCTGTCCTGTTTTGCGCCCTCAGTTTGAAATTTTGAATGACACTTAAGTTTCTTTATATTCAAAATGAAGCACTTCAGGATAAGTAAAAAAATAACCATCCTTTATTATATAGATAGATAATTTCAATAAATCACAGAAGTTTCAACTTTATGCGCACTATTTTCCTTGTAATGAAATTCAATAATCTTAGAAAATCAATTGAATTAGAGACGATTGGGTATTAGAGATATCTACATTTGATGAAACGTCCGCCCTTTGAAATTTCAGAGTTTCATTGCTTATCGCGGGGAGGAATATCTTCCTCTACCAATCTTCTCCTCTGTTTTGCGAGTTAAAAATATGCATTGATGCTAAATTGTTTGTAATCAAATCTGATCTTTCCAAAGAAAGTTTCAATATATCTTTGAGAATACCCTTTTCTCGGGACCCTTTTTATGGCAAGAAAAATTGATAAATCACTTTAGCTTCCGCGCTTCGCGCGGAGTTATTATCAATTTAATTTCCTCCATTGTATACCTCTTTTGTGCGTTTACAATCACTTTTGAAAACAAGGTTCAAAATCGCAATATAGTCAACCGAATTGGAGGTACTAGAGACAAGAGAAACGGCTCCTTTTCATTTTAATTTATGAAACACTAAAAGCTTCGCGCTTCGCCCGGGAGGGGGAAACTCCCCCTCCCTGCACCCACCCCCTAGGGAGCGCGCTTCGCGCGCTCTGTAAGTGTTGGCACGCTTCGCGTGCATTTACCGCCCCCTCCAAAATGAAATCATGGCTACGCGGTTGGCCATATCATGAGTGCTACGATCCGAAGGACATGTAGCATCGACTATGATACCAACAAACTATTGACAAAAAGATTATGTTTTCAACGCAAAAACGAGAACATTTCTGCTCGCTCGCGGGTCATGACCGCACTGTTACATACCCATCCCCACTTAAATGTTATTGTCTTATTTGCAGCGCTGAAAAAAAAGAAAAAAAATCATCACCTCCCCCCCCGCTCATCACTTTTTAGAGACTGGGCGGGAGATTAAAAAAAAAATCAGCTCGAAAACCCCCCCCCCCCTTTCAAAAATCCTGCGTACGCGCCTGAACAGGAGAGAGGGACGGGAGAGAGGGTGGTTTTCAAGGAAGGGAGAAATAATCGAGACAAAAGCGCTGATGGGAAATTTAATTTGAGCCAAACTATTTCTTTCCGCTGAGAAATTCAATTAGAAATGTTAAGAATATATAATAATGATAATGACCATACAGCTTTGGAGAAGCTAGAAGCGTTAATTTTACCCCCCCCCCAAAAAAAAAAACAATAATTTTTGGTGGATGGCATTTTCGGCGGAGCTATTTTCAGTGGAGCATGCGGAGCAAATTTCGGCGGAGCAACTGTCCCTACATGTGGAACAAATATTGGCGGAGCAATTGTCGCCTGAGCATGTGTCGTTCGGGTAGCATTTGTCGCTAAATGCAATTGTCGGTGGAATAACTGTCGGCGGAGTAATTGTCGGCGGAGCAACTGTCGGCGGAGCAAATATCGGCGGAGCAAATGTCGGCGGAGCGAATTTCGGCGGAGCAAATGTCGAGGAGCAAATGTCGCATTTTGGGGAGCATTTGTCACCGGAGAAATCGTCGCCGGAGCATGTGTCGGGTTGGTTAACCGCTCCGGCAAGGCCCTAAACCGCAAATTGCACCTAAACCGCAAATCGCCGCCTAAGCTTGTAGAAAAAAAGTATTTTTGAAACGAAGGACCTTGGATGAGTGGTTTCACTACTACTACCACTACTACTACTACTACTCCTACTCCTATACTACTACTACTACTACTACTACTACTACTACTACTACTACTACTACTACTACTACTACTACTACTACTACTCCTACTACTACTCCTACTACTACTACTAAAACTACTACTACTACTACTAAAACTACTACTACTAAAACTACTACTACTACTACTACTCTTACTGCTACTACTACTTCTACTACTGCTACTCCTACTACTACTACTACTACTACTACTACTACTACTACTACTCCTCCTACTACTCCTACTACTACTACTACTACTAAAACTACTACTACTACTACTACTACTACTAAAATTACTACTACTCTTACTGCTACTACTACTTCTACTATATACTTCTACTCCTACTACTACTACTAATACAACTACTACTACTACTACTACTACTACTACTACTACTACTACTACTCCTACTCCTACTACTACTCCTACTACTACTACTACTCCTACTCCTACTACTACTCCTACTACTACTACTACTACTACTACTACTAAAACTACTACTACTACTCTTACTGCTACTACTACTTCTACTACTGCTACTCCTACTACTACTACTACTACTACTACTACTACTCCTATTCCTACTACTACTACTACTACTACTACTACTACTACTACTACTACTACTACTAAAACTACTACTACTACTACTACTCTTACTGCTACTACTACTTCTATTACTGCTACTCCTACTACTACTACTTCTACTACTACTACTACTACTATTTCGTACTGATTATGACTATAATAATATGAGTACATGGCTTCATTACCCTCGTAACATATTGTATTAAAGTTTTAAAAAGATTATAATAAATATTTAAAAAATTATTTATAGCGATTCTTTCTTTATTTTCCTCCTTTCATTTCTTCCCTTTTCCTTTTCCTTTGCTTAAACCTACAGGCGTTAGATTATACTAGGGGAGAATTAGGGATACACAAAAAAAACACCAAAAAAAAAACACAAAAACGGCACTATGTACAGCCCAAGTTGCCCAACTCCCACCATAACCAAGAGTCCAAAACCAACAAACAAGAAGAACAATAATGCAATAATGATAGCCTTTAGGGCCCCATGGGAGACCAACTTTATGTTGAATGAGCACCCTGGTAAAATATAAACAAATAAATAAATACGTGTATCAACAAAGGGATCAACAACATTATTTCTCATAAAAATGAGATCAACGCCCTAGTTCTAATTCCTCACTCTTCAACCTCTATCCATCTGCGATTTATGTTTGCCGCCCTCTGTGTTCACGCCTCTTACGCGCACACGGTCCTTGTTAATATACCGTGTGCGCGTAAGAGGCGTGAACACAGAGGGCGGCAAACATAAATCGCAGAAGGATAGAGGTTGAAGAGTGAGGAATTAGAACTAGGGCGCTGATCTCATTTTTATGAGAAATGTTGTTGTTGATCCCTTTGTTGATACACGTATTTATTTATTTGTTTATTTATTTAAATATTTTACCAGGGTGCTCATTCAACATAAAGTTGGTCTCCCAGCATGGGGCCCTAAAAGGCTATCATTATTGTTCTTCTTGTTTGTTGGTTTTGGACTCTTGGTTATAATGGGAGTTAGGCAACTTGGGCTGTACATAGTGCCGTTTTTTTTTTTGTGTTTTTTTTTTTGAGGTTTTTTTTTGTGTATCCCTAATTCTCCCCTAGTATAATCATGGAGCTCTATGGTATAATCTAACGCCTGTAGGTTTAAGCCAAGGAAAAGGGAAGAAATGAAAGGCGGAAAATAAAGAATCGCTATAAATAATTTTTTAAATATTTATTATAATCTTTTTAAAACTTTAATACAAAATGTTACGAGGGTAATGAAGCCATGTACTCATATTATAGTCATAATCAGTACGAAATAGTAGTAGTAGTAGTAGGAGTAGCAGTAGTAGAAGTAGGAGTAGTAGTAGTTTTAGTAGTAGTATAGTAGGAGTAGTAGTAGGAGTAGGAGTAGTAGTAGTAGTAGTAGTAGTAGTAGTAGTAGTAGTAGTAGTAGTAGTAGTAGTAGTAGTAGTAGGAGTAGTAGTAGTATAGTAGGAGTAGTAGTAGGAGTAGTAGTAGTAGTAGTAGTAGTAGTAGTAGTAGTAGTAGTAGTAGTAGTAGTAGTAGTAGTAGTAGTAGTAGTAGTAGGAGTAGGAGTAGGAGTAGTAGTAGTAGTAGTAGTAGTAGTAGTAGTAGTAGTAGGAGTAGGAGTAGTAGTAGTAGTAGTAGTAGTAGCAGTAAGAGTAGTAGTAGTAGTAGTTTTAGTAGTAGTAGTAGTAGTAGTAATAGTAGTAGTAGTAGGAGTAGTAGTAGCAGTAAGAGTAGTAGTAGTAGTAGTTTTAGTAGTAGTAGTAGTAGTAGTAGGAGTAGTAGTAGGAGTAGGAGGAGTAGTAGTAGTAGTAGTAGTAGTAGTAGTAGTAGGAGTAGCAGTAGTAGTAGTAGTAGTAGTTTTAGTAGTAGTAGTAGTAGTAGTAGTAGTAGCAGTAAGAGTAGTAGTAGTAGTTTTAGTATAGTAGTAGTAGTAGGAGTAGTAGTAGGAGTAGTAGTAGTAGTAGTAGTAGTAGGAGTATAGCAGTAGTAGAAGTAGTAGTAGCAGTAAGAGTAGTAGTAGTAGTTTTAGAAGTAGTAGTAGTAGTAGTAGTTTAGTAGTAGTAATAGTAGTAGTAGTAGGAGTAGTAGTAGCAGTAAGAGTAGTAGTAGTAGTAGTTTTAGTAGTAGTAGTAGTAGTAGTAGTAGTAGTAGGAGTAGTAGTAGGAGGAGGAGGAGTAGTAGTAGTAGTAGTAGTAGTAGTAGTAGTAGTAGTAGTAGGAGTAGCAGTAGTAGTAGTAGTAGTAGTAGTTTTAGTAGTAGTAGTAGTAGTAGTAGTAGTAGTAGTAGTAGCAGTAAGAGTAGTAGTAGTAGTAGTAGTAGTTTTAGTAGTAGTAGTAGTAGTAGTAGTAGGAGTAGGAGTAGTAGTAGTAGTAGTAGTAGGAGTAGCAGTAGTAGAAGTAGTAGTAGCAGTAAGAGTAGTAGTAGTAGTTTTAGAAGTAGTAGTAGTAGTAGTAGTAGTAGTAGTAGTAGGAGTAGTAGGAGTAGGAGGAGTAGTAGTAGCAGTAGTAGTAGTAGTAGTAGTAGTAGTAGTAGTAGTAGTAGTAGGAGTAGCAGTATTAGAAGTAGTACTAGCAGTAAGAGTAGTAGTAGTAGCAGTAAGAGTAGTAGTAGTAGTAGTTTTAGTAGTAGTAGTAGTAGGAGGAGTAGGAGGAGTAGTAGTATAGTAGTTAGGAGTAGTAGTAGTAGTAGTAGTAGTAGTAGTAGTAGTAGTAGTAGTAGTAGCATATCAATTTGTTGTGTACAAAAAACGCTCCTTTTATAAGGCATAGAAATGGGACGTTTAACGCACAGTCACTAATACGCGCCGCTGTCTTCGCATCGTGCAGGCAATCTACGTGTATAGTGGCGGGCTGCTACATTGCGGTGCAGGGGTGTTCAACTTACATATCGTGAGCGCACTCAGGCTGCGTGTTTTCACTTCTTCTCCTTTTCTTGTCATTTTTCCTCGCATTACTTGTTTTTATAAATTTCCCTCTCACTTTCCTTGTTTTCTCACTCCCTTCAGTTTTGTAACTCTTCTTGATCACTTGCATTCATTGGCACACCCCCCGGTCAAAAATGGTACGGTCCTATCCAACATACACTCAAGTCGTCGCTGTACGAATAATGAAAACGTGCAAAATTCTTCACGCGCTGCGTTGCCTAGCTATGCGTGTGTACTGTGTACACACAATGCCTTCGGCTGAACCCGCCAAACTATAGTGACCAATTATTGCAAAAGCTTTTGCAAATGTGAAAAGTGACAGAGGTTTTTTTTATCCAATCAAAATAATTCTTAGGTATTCGCAATCTACAGCATTTTCTGCAAAATGTCTTTTTTTGATAGGGTCTATTGTGACGTATATATTTTTTTACAACAATGTGAAGTCGCACCAAACGTTTCGTTTCCTGCACTTGCCCATTGGCTCATGTACAAATGGATTTCCAAAATCATCGAGAAAGGTTCCAAAAACCTCAAAAGTGACAGAACTTAATTTGACTAAAATTAAATGAAAATCATATCATGTTCAAGGTGAGAATCTGCTCTATTCTATTCTGTTTTGATAGATCACCTTGTTGACGCGTTTGGGAGATATCTTAGCAAATCCGTCAAAAAAGGCGTATTTTTCTATTATTCTCCATAGGGAAATAATTTAACACGCTACGCACTGCAAAAAAGGAGCGCAAACAAATTGATATGTAGTAGTAGTAGTAGTATAGTAGTAGTATAGTAGTATAGGAGTAGGAGTAGTAGTAGTAGTAGTGGTAGTAGTAGTAGTAGCTTATTTTCAAAAATTTTCAAACTTTAATACTAAATGTTACCAGGGGAGTGAAACCACTCATCCAAGGTCCTTCGTTTCAAAAATACTTTTTTTCTACAAGCTTAGGCGGCGATTTGCGGTTTAGGTGCAATTTGCGGTTTAGGGCCTTAACATACGTCACACATGCACCGGATTCGCCGACCATATGGTTAAGACCCGCTACCGTACTGCATGCTATAGCTACAGCCCACACGGTGTACACCGGCCATGGAGCAATGAATCAAACCGACATCTATCAGTACTCAGACGTAGACAGAGCTACCTGTGATATTATTTAAACACACTTCAAATTGACAGACTAGACCGAGTTAAAGACTCGAACTGAAGCCCGCAGCCAAGCCCAACTTCCAAAGCGAGCCGGCCGGAAGCTGGGGCAATCGAAGTTGCAAAATGCCGGTGCACAACACAGCAGGAGGTTCCTCGATCTTCTTTGCAAAAGTTCCAGACTTCAGTCTCCTCTGCTCAGTTGTGTGTCGGATTAAAAATTGTAATGTTACTAGTCCACGTTCTTTGCAAGGCATTCATATTTCCAGGGATACAAATGAAGTTGGCCAGGCTAACTCCAGGCCTATTCTGAAGTGCAGGTAATGATAAATCCAACAGATAGGGCTATCTGAGTCCTGGCTGGGTTCGAGCTCCAGCTAGCTTGAGCCCAGGGACTCGTCCGTGTACGTAATTAGGCAGTGGGTACTCTCCGATATGGGGTAGAAAGGGGTAGCAATAGCACCCCAAATAAAAGGGGAAAAATCAATTGTGCGTTTACCTCAATTATATGGATGAAGGTCTATCGTGACACAGAATTTTGACACTGACAGTGACATCGAGGCACAAACTGGAGCCTCAAAGTCAAAAAAAGGAAAAGTTCTGTCTTGTTGGTGATTGTTCTTTCAAAATTGAAAACAAATTGGACGATCGATTCTGAGAACAAACGCCATATGGAGGTCTATAACTTTTCCCTTTTTTGAGGGCAATATAGACCTTCATCCATTAATCGAGGTAGGTCTAAGTCAAGTGCATAATTTATTTTTCCCCAATTTAAGCGGGCCTGAGCTCCCAGGGTTAACGTTGCCGTTGGGCCTAACAATAACTGTTACAAATGTAGGCCTAGATTCAAATTCTGGTGTGTGTTTTTTCGACACAACAGTCAACAAACTAACATTTAGAGCCCTAAAATAAAACTTCAGTTGTTCGCTTAACTGTGTTGGCTTCTGAAAGTAAAAATGTCATAAAATATTAAATGATAGATCTAGTTCGAATTAGACTCTAAAATAAATCCCCAGAAACGACAGATCTAGATCTATTCCTGTCTATTAAGTTTAAGATAAATTCCAGTTCTGGTAACGATCTCAAAATGACTTTTTACAGAATCTAATATATTATGGCCACCCAAGTGTCTGTATGAATAAAAAATATGTGCCAAAGGATTCTGGAAAGAAATTTTGTAATTGCTGAGAAATAAGTGCGGATTCGGTCACTTCCGTCGGGTCTTTATTCCAGCAATTATAATACACTGCCCCACGTGTGCCTATCTGTGTTGGTGATCTTCAGTGTAAACATTTTTCAGCGTAGATTTCAAGATTTCACAAAGTTCAGTTTATGTAACTGTACCAGATCTAGATCCTCGATGATATACTGACAAGCCTGGTTTTATAGACTTTCTCATGAAATCAGTGTTTACTGCAACTACTGGCATTTCTCTTCAATGTTAACGATAGAAACTGTTGGGACTGTGTTTAGCTTGCCAGAGGAGCTGTGGTCTAGTGTGGAAGCATGTCACATTGATAGACCATCAACTCGGCTGCCAGAAAAATGTGAAGATACCTCTAAACATAACTAAATGAATCACTCAAAATATGCAAAAATACTTGGGGCCAACTCACGCATTGACATTTGTGCACATGCCCAACAGCACGATCTAGCGCCCATGGGAGTAGCTATTATTAGTGTGAACTAAGTTAGGGTATCTCACTAAACATAGGGGCCTTAAGTTATCGTGAAAATAGTCACTCCTCTTCTTGTGTGTGTGTGTGCACTACAAAGTCAGTGGGAGAGGAAAAAAGTTACCAGCGCTGATGAAATAAACAGCAGTGAATGGACTGGTGACTTAAATCAAGATAATGCCAACTTGGCCTAGATCTAACTTGTTGGGTCTATCTCACGTTGGACCACAGATCAGTCTATATTTCTCTCTAACGTTAGACCTATGACTAGCGATAGATCTACAACTTCACCACAGTCTATCTAGATTAGGTCTAACGTTAGATCTAACTAGAGTCGAGTAAAGTAGATTTGATCACCCTGTAATTGTCAAGATCCTCACTTTTAAGTTAGACCAAATACAGTCTAGATCTAGTCTTATCATGATAGAAATGTCAGACTCTAACTTAGTGTATTGACGACAGTTTATACTTAAGTTATAAGTTAGACTGGCGAAAGTGACAGTTGGAGAAAACTGATTAGGGTCTACACTCTACATGATGTCTAGATCTATAAAACAAAACTGAAATTCATAAACAAAGTTGATTGTAAACCATGTTTAGACATAAGGAACTTTATAGTCAATCATAATAAACCAACATTATTAATTTCAGACCCAAAATAGTCTTGGTCTGAAAGTCATTGTCAAAGGATTGCTTTCATTTTGTTTCCATACTCACCTGTGTCCTACATACCGTACACGTACCAGAGAGAGAAGAGAATAAAGGAGGTGATAAAAAAGCATTAGGCCCCTAGATCTACTTTCTTGTACATTCTGCTCACAATGCTAGTAAGCTAATTTCTTTCTTTTTTAAAATCTTTTTCCCCTTTTTTTTACTAAGGGAACTGATATTTACAGAATCTAATGTCTTGGCCTCACCATCACTACAAGATGATTGCATTTATGTGATTATCACTTTCGAGTTCTGGCAATCAGGCAAGCTCCAAGAAAGATGTCAGAAGATGAACTTACAGGTAGATCTACACATAATTTCTAAGCTTAGATTATGATTATGATTAAAAAAAAGTAAGGTGTTCTTGAAGAATGCATGGTTGACTTTTAGGTTTGGAGTGCTGGCCCAAGTGTGAGCAACTGTCACCAAGTCTCAATAAGTAGATTCACAAAGAAGTAGCTTCAGTTCCCTGCCGTTTCACTGAGGTAGCGGGTAATCAATTCACAATTTTTAATGTTGCTGCCACAAAAAAGAGGGGGGCGCCTCACTGAAGCGTCTCCTGTTACAAGCTAAGACTCAAAGGGCGTGGCCGAAGTTTAGATGATATCCTCATTTATAAGAGCTAACTGTAAATCATAACCAATGCTTGCGTGTAACAGTAACTATTCTTGATTTCATTATTCATCATAATACAACACCACAGTAGTGATTATTCATAATATGTTTAAACAGCAATATATTTTATCCACTGCAAATGAGGACAAATTAAAATAAAACAGCGAATTACGATTTTGATATTCAGAATACACATCTGAAACAGCATTTTGTATCATCGCTCTCTATCAGGTCTATCATTCAGTGACATTGGACGAAATATAAGGGTATAATTCAACTAACATTTCAAATTGACTTGTGAATACAGGCCAAAAGGAAGACACAGCTAGGTCCTCTCCAAACGTCAAAATGTACAGTGCTCACAGTGCTTGCCCAAGCTATACAAGTAAGGCAACACTTCACACTATATCCTCCTCCACACATCAGCTCACACACTTCCATTCATAATCGCTCAAGTCAACACATTTTTTATATAGAGGTTAATTTGCATATCAAGCCAAATTGTTGCTCCGAAGTTGGGCTATCAACAAAGGAAATAAAGAATGCTAATAGGTTAACTAGCAAAAAAGCTGAGAGATATCTGTCAAAGAAAGAAATGAGTCACAACTGACACTGCATGTTTGCCCTTGTTCAGCATCACTTTATAAAGTAAAATGTTACAAGTCAAGTCTCATCTTATAATGATTATTTTACAATAATTCTTGGCATAATTTCCTATGTTGAATTCTATCTCTAGGTAGGTAATCCTATCCGGGTGATCCCAGCAGTGTTTCAAGCCTGCTTTACATATACAATTAAGGCTAAGCTGGCTCCTTTGTGGAATAAAGTTGGAGAGTATTACATCCAGGGCAGGGATTTCATCACCAGTACTGGAATACTTGGTGCTATCAGTGAGTATCAAACTGACTCCTAAATAATAGAAAGAAAATGCAAATATAAGCCAGCCACATAAGAATGAGCATCAACAAGTCTTTTTTTGTTTTGAAAAAGGCATTTATTTAGTTTTGTAAATTCTTAATGGCGTTATCTGAAAATTAGGAGGGATTGTCACAACTGAGGTTAAATCTGATATTGTTAAGACACATCTACAAATCTGAAACTGACACAACTATGGAATTAAGTCATATATTGAGAAAAGGAGAATTTGTTAATGATATTGACGGGTGATATTGTGAAATTGATTCTTGTCTATTAAGAGAAGTATTGATCAAAATCATCTAAACGTTTTCTTGATAGACCTTGAAACGAATGTAACAGATGATGAAATATGCTTTGCAGTTAAGCCTCTAACCGTCAAGATGCCGCATTGTACAGTAAGTCTTGTGAATTGTCATTTATTTAATCTTATCATTGTTAAATCTTATGAAGATATGAAACTCTTTCTCAAGCTGGTAAATAATTCTTTGTCAATTTGATATTGTAGGACTTTTACATTTTGGTTACAGTTGAAATAAGACTAAAATGAGGGAATATATCTTACATTCAAACAATGTTTTGAACAATATAACAAAATTGTACATTTTTTACAGTTAATATATTAAAGGTCAAGTCCACCTCAGAAAATTGTTGATTTGAATCAATAGAGAAAAAATCGGACAAGCACAATGCTGAAAATGTCATCAAAATCGTATGTAAAATAAGAAAGTTATGACATTTCAAAGTTTCGCTTATTTTTTAACAAAATAGTTATAAGAACGAGCCAGTTGCATCCAAATGAGAGAGTCAATGATGTCACTCACTCACTATTTCTTTTGTTTTTTAATGTTTGAATTATACAATAGTTCAATTTTACAAATTTGACGATTAGGACCTACTTGCCTGAAGCACAAAATGTTAGAATAATGGAATTCTATGTGTTCAGGGAGGAATGAAACTTCATTTCACATGACAATGATGAGAAAATAAAAATAGTTCATATTTCATTTAATAAAATACAAAAGAAATAGTGAATGATGTCATCAGTTCCTCATTTGCATACCGACCGAGATGTGCATATAACTGTTTTGTGAAATGAAGCGAAACTTTAAAATGCCATAACTTTCTTATTTTACATGCGATTTTGATGAAATTTTCAGTGTAATTTTTATTGAATTTTTCTCTTTTTATTCAAATCAAGTTTTTATTGGGGTGGACTTGTCCTTTAAAGGGGAAATTGCATGTTCTTTTTACTTTATTGCAAATGAAGCAAATAACATACATGTAATTGGTCAAAAAGAAGAACAAATCTTGTGGTATAGAGAATGTCTATGAAGAAATAATGACAACAACTATCTATTACTTTAGAATTATGGGTTCTGGAATAATTACCCAGATATTGTTTTTTTTCTCTTGTTAAATATAATTTCTATCAAACAGCTGCAAGATTTTGGTGTGTGTCCTTCTATTATCAATCATTTCCTGATGGATATCAATTACATGATCTCAGAATATGGTGTAGATGATAAGTGGTGCTATGTACTCCCAAGGTGAAGATATTAAAAACAATTTGTGTAATGAATTCAAATTCACAAGTTAATTGTGAAATGCATGTTTGATTTGATTTGATTTGATTTATTTTTCTCTTCTGCATAATTTACATTCATATCGATTCGTATAAAAGCTTTTTTTATAATGTAACTACAATATACAAATAATGAATGTTCTTTTTAATTGTGCAATGGACAGAATACTTCATGAGGTGAAAGATGAAACATTCATTATTTGGTTTATATGACACCTAAAAATAGAATCCTTTGTAAATTAAATTTGTGAATTTCAATGCAAAATATGCTCATACAGTGTGAGCTCGGTCTCTTGATTATCATGTGCATACAACATGCGCATTGCAAACACGAGTGGTGTCTGTAGCTGTAGTCTGGTTGTGCACCTGCAATGGACAAAATCAAATGGATCCAAAATTGCACGGTTTAAGACGTCATTGTATAATGGTCTGAATTATCAATATCGACCGACCAATCAAATGACAAGGATCTATCTAGATGTCATATAAAAAGTAATATTGTTTACTGTTTTTGCATGAATCATAGTTAAAGGTTACCAAAAAATATTCAACACAAAAAATACCCGGTAATACAATTCCAAAATATTACAACATTTACAATTAGCAGGAGAAGGATTGTCATAAGGAGATTGCTTGTGGAAAAATGACAACCTCACATTCAAGCTCATTGAATTGAATAATACTATACAGCAGGGTGGGTATATTTTAATACAAAAAAACATCAGCTCATAATGAAGATAGAAATGATAAGGATAAAGATGATGGTGACAATGATGAAGATGAAAACTATATATAGAGATGATGGTGGTCATGATAGAGATAAAGGTGATAATTAAATGAAGAGAAGAATGATTGCAAGATAAACTGAAATGTTGATACAGACAATTTCAAATATTCTGCTGGTAGTTGTTACTAAATGAGGTAAACCATATAAAAGCACAAGTTTAATCAACAATCACGTTATATGCATCCATATCCGTTATTCAAGTGATTTATACTTTGCTTTTTGGTGGGTGAGTTGATATTTATGTCCAGTGTTTTCACATCTAATGAAGATATTCCTTGTTTTCTTGCCTGAACGAAGTTTGGCAGAGACCTCATCACTTTTACTGTTAGTCTGTTCCAAAACATTAAAGTTTTTGATCACCTTTCTCCCATTTCTTTACATGTGCATCAATTATGTTCATATATATATGATCACTGGGTAATACCACATGTGACCCCCTGAGAATGATGGCGGATTTCATCAGGAAAATGAAAAAAAGAAACCGGAAAAAGAGAAAAGAGAAGGAAAAGAAGAAAGTAAATTAAAAAGGGAAAGAGCACCTAACAAGGTGGATATGTGCGCAATATAAATATCCTATATTATTATTATTATTATTAAAGAAAGAACATAAGTAGGGAAAATAGAAGGAAAGCGGGAAAAGGAGAGAAGAACATTGGAGGAAGTACAAAATATCATAGCATGATTAGCAAGAGAGAGATATAAAATCAAAAGGTATGACAGAATGGCAGAAAATGGGAGAAAGAGGCAATAAGAAATGAAAGTAGAGCCTAAAGCTAAATTGGAAAATCAAAATATGAAGAAAAGAACTTGAGAACACGATTGGGCTGAAAAGGATTGAAATATATAAAGAACGGGTAGAAAGGTGGATGGCGTCTATTATAAGCTTGCCAATATTATGCAATAATGGTCGCAATTAGGACAAAATATCATTAGCCAAGGCTATATCCTAACCTAAGTAATCTTTACGCTGGCTAGATTTACTGTAAAGAGCCTCTTAATATTTACTTTGGCTAAATTTCCATAGCTGTACTATCACATAACTAGAATATAATTTCAAAGTTATTTGAAAAGGCCAAAATTTTCTGGCTTGCTTCGCTCACTAACGACTTTACAAATTTCTCACATTTGCTTTGTTGTGCTGCCTTAAAATATTTTGTTTTCTTGTCTGCAACTGCGTTGAAATTAATATATGTTGTGTATGTATCCGTGATTTGATAAAAAAAAGTGGCCATCTGCAATGTTTAAAAATATCACAAGATTCCTGGGGCTTTGCCCCAGACCAGTGGCGGCACCAAGTGGGTAAGCACAGGGGGGCATTTGCCCCAGTGATTTTCCCCCCTCCACCCCCCCCCCGAAATTTTGAAATAAGTACATGTACAATAAATGTTATCATAAACATCCTACTAAAGTTGCAAAGTGCTCCAAAACAGCATTTTCGTTCTTTTAACTTTGATGATTTCCTCATCCATTTACTGTTAGCTCCCAACAATTTTTGTTCAGGCCATTCTACATGTATGAAATTAAAAGTGTCGCTCACGCTACGCACTCGCATTTACTGTTGATTAGAGTTTTAATTATTCGTTTTAGCAAGATACACATGCTGCATATTCATAATTTTCATTACAAAAAATTTTTCCATCAATTGATTAATTATATTGCCATCCAATTAATGATTACAAAAATTGCTTAGAACGGTCGGTTATAATCTTAGAAATTCTAAGCTTGCGATCGCGTAATTAATTTCACGAGATGTCATCTTCATGACCCAATGCAAACAGCTAGTCCTTAACAGGTCCCTTTTTTCAGTCAATTGGGTCTACATTGAAAAAAATCAGCTCGATTTTGTGAAATAGGCAAAATATTTGTGTGTTGTCCCCCCCCCATGACTTACCTCCTCCTAGGTGAAAAATCCTGGTGCTGCCATTACCCTGGACCCGATCCACATAGCACTGGCCTGTAAAAGATCTACAAGCGAGAACAAATAAGAAAAGATGAAAGAAAAGGAAAGGAAAGAAAGATGTAAGATAAATCAGGCAAGACTTGTGAAATCATGAACCATAAAATTATAGTGTTATGTTCATTTTTCATTGTTATTATTCATTATTATTGATTTTCTTAATATTTCAATAACTGTAATGTTATTGTAATTATTTATCATTATTTTTGTTACGATTTTCATTATATTATCATCATTATTTTTGTTTTCATAATTATGTATAATTATTATATTTTCATTACTGTAAATTTTGTTGATCTCATTGTTATCATTGTGCTTAATAATTGCTACTAGCATTGTTTTATCATAATTGGTCATCATATTACTTTATTATCATTGTTTATATATCTTTTTTATACCCCCACCAAACGAAGTTTGAAGGGGGTATATAGGAATCAGCGTAAGGTCGGTTGGTCGGTCCGTTGCAAATCTTGCACAGCAAACTAGCTACTTCCTCAGTTTTTAACCAATTCTCATGAAACTTAGAACACATATTCGTATTGGGATGAAGATATGCAAGACATATTTTTCGCATGTGTCGGGCATTTTGTTGCCAAGGTAACAGTATATTTTTCAATAACAAGGTAAAATCTTGCATTTCAAAGTACTGTACTTCAGTTTTTAACCAATTCTCATGAACTTTGATGTGCAAGACATTCAGAGACTCCAACCCCAAGCACCTTCTGATCTGGAGATTCTCCCACCTGGATCCTTTAGCAAACTGGAGACCCCAACTTGACACGCAAAATACACAGACAATTTGGCAAACACATTGGTATTGATGTGCAAGACATTATTCAGAGAATCCAACCCCAAGCACCTTCTGATGTGGAGATTCTCCAGCACGAAGTTCTTTGCGGCCAGGGTCCGCTGAAAGGGCCCAGGAAGCTGTAAGGTTCTAGATGCTCTTTTGTGCTATCTCAGGCTAATCTTTCATTACATAATGGAACCAGTGGCCTAATGAGGAGGCTTAAAATGGCTATCATTTATAATTTATTTTAAGAATAATAGGTCGAAAGCGAACAAAAATTTCGACATTTTTATTTCAAAAATATGAATTTGTGATAGAATTTGACATGATATTAAAAAAGTGATATCATATTTCACCCTTTTCTCTCTTTTTTTTCTTGGTCATGAATTTCTTTTTTGCCTTTGGATGGCACTCTGCGTTTTATTAGCAAAGTCTTTGGTATGCAACATATAGGCCATATAGGATGCCCTATAGGAGAGATGATGCAACTAGCAGCTTTGACACTCTACTTAATTTGAATATCTCTAGCTTGGATATGAAAATTTGATTCCAGTTCTTAAAATGGTGTTTGGGGCAGAAGAAATATCATTTTAAGCTTGATGAAATACATCTTAAACGGGAGACACAGGGACTGGGCTGGAGTAATTAAATCTCAAGCGGGAGAACAGGAGATTTTGCGAAAATGGGATTTCAGCAGAAGATCTCCTGCTAAATGCGGGAGAGTTGGAGTCTCTGCATATATTTGGGTGTGTGTTAGTAGTCATGTTGCCATGGTAACGACATGGCAAAAATATGGTTTAAAAAGTTGCAGTTTTAATTACTTCATCAATTTTCAACCATTTCTCATGAAATTTGGCTCACTCATTGATTTTGAAGCAAGACATTTTTTGTCTATGTGTTGGAAACGAAAATAACAACGGAGGGGGTAATGACTTAAACGAGATAAAGTCATTACCCCCTCTGTTCTTATTTTTGTTATCTTACTGTTATCCTTCTGTTCGCTGCACTCAACCCCTCTGTTGTTATTTTTTGTTATCTTACTGTAATCCTTCTGTTCTGTACCCTTTGTTACCCTTTATTTACTTTGTTGTTATTACGATTTTATCTTATGGTTTTGTTCCATTATGTTTGTTTCAATATATTATAGGCCTGATGAAGGCCCTACTGGCTGAGAGCTAGCATAAAATGAGATACCTTAAAGGCTACGTCTAGCGTCAATGCCTGGATTATTTTACGCCTATACATGGAACATGACGCGCTGCAACACTCTTGCAAAGAGCCCTCTTCCTTTACATATATATATATATATATATGATACCTGCACACCTAGTCGACACACTGCCAGACACCGGAATAATAGTATTACCTACACAAGACTTACTACTCCTCCAGATGAACAAAATCCAAAGTTAATTTTAATGCTGGCCTGTTGAAGGCCCTACTGGCCGAAAGCTAGCCAAATAAAAGAGATACTTGGAAGCTACGTCTTGCATCATTGCTTGAATTATTTACACCTATATATATATATATATATATATATATATATATATATGTATAAAATATGCATGTGAGGGTGAGATTGTGTTGTGCGTTCAAACGCTTTTGTATTGTTGATTTATATCTCATGATTTTGCCCCCCCCCCAATCTGCAAAAAGGATCAACATGCCTGACAGTGATTAATTACCTCATTTTACAGTATGAAGAAAGGGAAAGTAGTCGGTCTCATGCATCATATACCAGCCTCCAGTCCATTCAAATCATATGCTGATCTAAGGAAGTACTGGAAAAACAATGTAAGTCCATTCTGTTCCTCTGTATCACATTGTAGTCTGTTACAATGCATTATAGAATATATATATCTCGTCGTTTTGTAATAAGCAAAACTCAAGTTTCACGTTCATTTTTTTTCTGTTCATATTGAAATACCAAAATCATCATAGAATAACTCTAGAATAATTGAAATTCCAGATGAAATCAGAGCCTGTATTACAATTCACAAAATTTTGTAGTATGTGATGTAATTTTAATTGTAAACATCTGTACAAGTACATTAAAAAAAAAAATGTTTGTTATTGCATATATTAGCCTAAGTTTTGTAAAAGCTTCAATTTTGTTCTGGTGATTGTGAATATTGCAGTATGGATATAGATTACCAGAGAATGGAGAGGGAATAGTCTACATCAACATCTTCTTTCCTGCAATACCACATACCATATTCACGTATCCTTTATGATTGATAGAATGTATAAAGTTTATTTATAAAAATATGCATCACAGACAAGGATTATATTGAATATTCTGATAAGGTCTTCAAGTTATAATGCCTTCTTCCCCCCTGAACAAAGTTCGATGGAGACATAGTAATCGCTTTTCCTACTTTACAAACGTTAAATTTTTTGTTTAACTAGCTCGCATTTCTTTACTTCTGCATCAATTGTTTTTATACTCAGTCCAAATAGTCCTTGGGTAATACTACGTTTGTGGTAATGAAGATAATTAGGTCAAAGGTCATCTAGGGGTCAATAGGTCAAATGATGGGAGGCCATCTGTCCATCCGTTAACTTTTCTTTGTAAATGTGATAACTTCAGTTTGACTTAACCTAGGCTCCCCCCCCCAATTCATTTATTTTGGTAAGTATGATACTAGCATGGATCCCAGGAAGCCTATTGATTTTGCGGTCAAAGGTCAAGGTCACAGTGACGCGTTTTCATCTTTTCCTTCTGAAGTCTTTGCAAGAACCATCTTTCGTGTCGCCCTTTTATTATGATGCGACATGTGAAACGCATTTTAAATGAATTACCTGCAAATAGTAAACTTGAGATGGGCAACACGAAAGACGGTCCTTGGAAAGACCCTTTCGTGAAATCCAAAATGGCCGCCAAACCACCCCCCCCTGACAGTTTTGGCCACAACTTCTTTATTTGGTGGTCCTTTCTCTGGTACTTATCTCTATTCATATGTTTTTTGGAACATGCAATTTGTTTTCCTAAAAGTAGTA
The DNA here is from genome assembly GCF_018143015.1 of Lytechinus variegatus. Lineage (NCBI taxonomy): Eukaryota > Metazoa > Echinodermata > Echinoidea > Temnopleuroida > Toxopneustidae > Lytechinus > Lytechinus variegatus. The sequence goes on along the minus strand of NC_054741.1, from coordinate 40,322,605 downwards.
CTTAATGTATGAACCATTATATGTGGAGTTAAAAGGTGATTTTATCTAAATTAATCAATTGAATTTTTTAGAGCCTGTCAGCCAAAACAATAAGTTTCATCATCTCGTGGTTATTGGATATTAGACAATACGAGTTCAACAAGCAGCTTCACTATATAGCTATATTGCTTTTATTCCTCTACCTGTGGTTTTACGGATATTTGCAAAATATATCTTTAAAAAGATATGTCATTTATCCATTGGGGCTGTACGTACTGCACTTCATACATGATATGGCCATGCAATGACCACCATGACATACGACATGGTTGTATACTATAGTGTCATAGAAATGAGCTCTTAATTAGATTACTCAAAAATTAAAGTTTTTAGCTCATCCGGCCCGAAGGGCAAGATGAGCTTATGCCGTGGTGTCCGTTGTCTGTCGTCCGTCCACAATTTCAAAATGCTACTACTTCGCCATTTCAAGTCCAATTTCAATTCTGTTTGCTTTATATCATAGCACTAGGTGGGGGATTCAAAACTTCTACACAGCATTTTGAAATTCATTAAATTATAATAAATTATGCGCATTTTTCAAAATTCACAAAAATACTTCTTCTTTATTTGTTGACCGATTTTGATTTTTTTTCTTCCATCTGTAGAGCTTCATGAGGTTCACCAATCTTCATCACAGAATTTTGAAATTTTGACTAGAACAATTTTTATGCTAATTTATGCGAAAATTAATTTATTCATATTTTTTGAAATTCACATAAAATGCATTTTCTTCTTTAATTGTTGACCAATTTTTACTTTTTTTCTTCTATCTTGTAGAACTTTATGACGTCCACCAAACTTCTACACAGAATTTTCAGTAGAAGATTACTTATGCTAATTTATGCAAAATTTATTCAGAAATCACAAAAAATGCCTCTTCTTATTTGTTGACAGATGTTGATATTTTTTCTTCTATCTTGTAGAACTTCATGAGGCCCACCAAACTTCTACACAAAATTTTGAAATTTTCAGTAGAAAATTATTTATGCTAATTTATGCGAAATGTATTCATAAATCACAGAAAATGCCTCTTCTTTATTTATTGACAGATTTAGATTTTTTTTTCTTCCATCCGGTAGAGCTGCATGAGGTTTCACACAAAATTTTGAAATTTTATTCAGAAAATTATTGATTCTAATTTCTGCAAAATTTATTCATAAATCACAAAAAAATGTTTTTTCTTCATTTGTTGATCAATTTCAATTTTGTTTGCTTCATATGATAGCTCGAGTTGGTGATACAAAATTTCAATATAGAATTTTGAAACTCATTAATTATGCTAATTCATTCATATATTTTCAAAACTCACAAAAATTACTTATTTATTTCTTGATCGATTTTAGTTAATTTTGTTCCATCTGACAGCTACATTAGGTTCACCGAGGTTCTACACAGAGTTAAGAAACTTTGACTAGATAATTATTAATACAAGATCACAAAAAATGCTTCTATGTCATTTCTTCATCAGTTTCAATTCTATATCCTCAATTTATGTCACCAATATAATTCACGACAGTGTCAACTGGGCTGAAATTAAAATTGTGTTAAATTTTGTTGCGAAATGCCGGATGAGCTCCACATCATTGATGTGCTAGTTTACCTGCAAATATGCCCTATTCTTGAAAGTTAATCATGAAATCTCAGGGGAAAAAAAGGAATTTCATGAATTGTCCTTCACAAAGAATATATATGTAGTTACCCAGAATTCTGTATCAGGAAGATTGACCCAAGGCCAGTACCTAGAGTGGATTCTACCCCAGTCCTACAGGCGTTCTTGACAGATATCAAAAAGAAGATGCCACACATGTGTCATACCCCTTTAGAAGTTACAAGGAAGCCTCAATACACAGCAGTCACTATGAACTCGGCAAAGGGTTATGTAAGTAGCTAAAGATCTACTTCTGGAGAATTGTTTTAGCGATCATCTCATTGTAATAGATTTGGTCAGCTATTCAAAGAAGAATATTGCCAGATTGATAGAAATCACATTAATAAAAAAAACACCTATATAAGTAAATATAACTGTTCTTGGATGTCTGACTTTTAGTCCAGGATAGCTAGGCCCCATAGAAACTTGACCAAACCTTGTTTTTTTATATATACAATATTTTTTGATGGTTTCTTGTCAATTCGAGGGTGCTGATTACGAATCTGGATGATGCCACTCGTGTAACCTTGAGCATTTTCCGCAAATTGGCAAAATCCAATATGGCCGCCAAAATATGCAAATTACCCATAAAAATCCTAAAATTGTCCGCACATAGGCTATGAAATGCATGGAAGCGTGTGGCAGGAGTAAAATACACTCTGAAAAAAATAATTTTTGACAAAATATTTATTTTCTTGATATTCGGAATGGCCGCCATAGTCCATTGTATACTCTATTATGTACAATATGAATAGGAAAAACTATTTTTTTTTACAAAAATGAGCACTAAACCGCAAAAAATCGCGATATATGAACGAAGTAATATTATGCAAATCATCATTACTAACGAGATATATCATTTCTTATGTCATAAATGGGAACATTTCTGCATTTTGATGTCTAAAATGGCCGCCACTGGCCCAAACAGTATTGCGTATAATGGCAATGGGGGCCAAAAAATTCACAAGAGTGATCACTAAAATGCATATTATTAAGATTAAACGAGTGGAATACTGACTAAAAAGGGCAATTCCACAGGTTGGTGGACATGAGCTTAAAAATTCAAATTCAATATTTTCTTGCATTTTTTAATACTTTAAGTCCTTCATACATGATAGTTTCAGGAACAAGAAATAAAAAGTTTATTCTCATATGTATACTTTGGTAAAAAATGGTCAAAAGTTGTGTCTTCCATTGTGTACCAAAATACAAGAAAAATAGTGAAAAATGAAATATGCCTTATTATCATTTTGTTGTTGCAACAACATACCACTTTATATATTTCTGAAGTTTAGAAGAGTCAAATTACTTAAAATACACAACCACTTTTCAAGTAAATTTGTAGTACTCATTAAAAAATAAATATTGCAACCTGCTCAGGTGATGTAACGTGAGTAACCGAAAAAACTGACTATGTTTTCTGAGAGAAAAATTCTTCACAGTTAATTGATGGGATTTTAAATTCTCTTCCTTCAAACAATCTTTGACACAGTGATGACGAACAAAATCATTAAAAAGTACAATTTTTTTATAAAATTGATGAAGAAAATCTGTAACGTGAGTAACTTTGTAACGTGAGTAACCATCATGTAATGTGAGTAACCAGTTAAAATTATTCAGTTCGGTAACATTTTCTGTGGGATGTCAAGTTTTAAGTCTCATGGTGAGTTGTGAAGTTATTTTTGATCAATTAAAAGCAAAATGAGGGTACATCTCTTTGATGCGACTCTTTGTTCATCAAAATATCAGTGGTCATACAATCACACAAAAAAATTGAATTATTATTAGAAGTATTCACAATGCGAGAGTGCATTAGTAAGACTTGGTTTTGATTAACCAAACTTTAAAGAGTGTTTGAACAACACACTGAATGCCCTTACCTGTAACCCTATATAGGCCGGGGTATTTTGGGAGTTGATATGGCCGGGGGGGTGGGGGAGAGGGGGGGGGGGCTCCCAGGCCCCCCTTGAGATCTCGGCCATTGGCCGCACGATCACGCCGAAAATTTGCGTGCAGGTTGTCTTGGACATAATCTACAGTAATATACAGTAATTTATTCCATGAAAATTGGTATTAAGCGATTATGCTAATTAATGCATAATAAGTAAGCGAAATCATACTTTTCCCTCCTACTCCCTAATAAAGCTCCAATTGTTCCAATTTTAGGTATAAAATCTCTTACACATGTAGATGTTCCGAGCAATGAATTTTACACACATTATTGAATTTTTAATGACATGTGTGTTGTTAACCATAAATAGACAAAATGTAACGTGAGTAACCGTAACGTGAGTAAACATATTATCTGCACCCCAAGTAAAAACCATGTGTTCTTTATTTTTTTAATTATATACAAAGTTTGTCTCCCTAATACACTTCTTTGAAATGGATATAATCAACTTTCATAAAAGCCTTGTATGAGGAGACTTTTCACTTATGTTGACTTTTAAATTTATGCATGTCCAAATCATGTAACGTGAGTAACCGACACATTCCAAAGATTTGCCAGGAGCATAATAGAATTTCCCAAGTTTTGTTTTTATACGAAGGATAGTCAGATTGTGTACTTTGTTGTGATAAGGAGATGTTTAGTTCCTATCAATAATAATGGAGTTACAGCTCCAAGTATGAGTCAAGGTGTCTCCAAATGTAACATGAGTAACCGTGGAATAGCCCAAAACATAATTGTTAACGAAATATATTATTAATATGCCATGTATGTGATGAATGTTGTATTTAGATATTCAAAATGGCTGCCAAAGGCCCTAAAAGCATTATCCACAATGAGAAAGTGGGGCAAAGAAATCACAAGAGTGATCACTAAAATGCATATTATATGTGATAAATTCATGGGATACTGTTTAAAAACGTATTTTCTAACGAAATACATCATTCAGGTTTTAAGTTTGTGTTAAATACTGTATTTTTACTTTCAAAATGGCCGCCAGAGACGTGTGTTATGCACTATGCAAAGTGGGAAACCAATATTCACAGGAGTGAGCACCATAAATGCAGGTATTAGTGATCTATGAGTAAAATATTGTCTGAAAGCATAATTTCTATTAAGAGATATCATTTATTATGCCAGATAGGTGATAGATACTGTTATTGGAAAGTCAAAAAGGCCGCTACAGGCCCTACGATATTATGCACAATGTGAATGGGAACAAATTATTTCAGCATAATTTGGCTTTGCTTTGCCAATTGGGGATGTATGAGTGAAATATCATCTGAAAACATGAATTATAACAAAATATATAACTTATGTAATTTATGTGATAAATGCTGTATTTTGACATTCAAAATGGCCGCCATAATCCCTATATTTATCATGTACAATGCGAATGGAGAAACTAATTTTCACAAGAGTGAGAATCATGAAATGCATATGACTGTAATATACGAGTAAAAATATTGTCTTAAACATGATTTCTAACTAAATACATCACATATTGGTTGTGGAGGTTATGAATGCTGTACTTTGAAATCCAAAATGGCTGCCATAGGTCCTAAAAGTATTATGTACATTGTAACATCAGACATATAATTTTGACAGAATATGGCTTTGTTTGACTTTAAATATTGCCTATAATTGTGAATTCTGATGCAAGGGTGAAATATTGTCTGACACCATGGTTTCTAACAAGATATATCATAATGTTGTAGGTGATAAACACTGCATTTTTAAATTGAAAATGGCCAACATAAGCCCTTATCGTATAATATACGATTTGAGTGCAGACAAATAATGTTCACAAAAAGGGCATATGGCAGCCATTTTGTATGTTGAAATACAGTGTTTATCACATAAATTACATAAGAGATGATATATTTTGTCATAAATCATGTTTTCAGACGTTATTTCACTCATACATCACCATTTGGCCAAGCAAAGCCAAACTTGATTCTGATGAAATAATTTGTTCCCATTCACATTGTGCATAATATCTTAAGGGCCTGTAGCGGCCATTTTGATTTTCCAATAACACTATCACCTAACTGGCAGAATAAATGATATCTCTTATTAGAAATCATGCTTTCAGACAAGATTTTACTCATAGATCACTAATACTTGCATTTATGGTGCTAATATTGGTTTCCCACTTTGCATTGTGCATAATACTGTTAATGTCTCTGGCGGCCATTTTGAAAGTAAAAATACAGTATTTAACACAAACTTTAAACCTGAATGATATATTTCGTTAGAAAATATGTGTTTTAAACAGTATCCCATTTATTTATCACATATATATGGATTTTAGTGATCACTCTTGTGATTTTTTTGCCCCTCTTTCTCATTGTGGATAATGCTTTTAGGTCAAAATCTATCACAAAATTTGATATAATAAAAAAGTGGGAATATTTGCGTGCTCGCTTCGCTCTCTCACAACTTTTTAATACATTTTACCCGACCTGCCATATCTAGCTCCTTCAGAATTTACTCAATACACCATTGCCATCGAAAGACATGGATCCCTTCCTGTGTTTCCTGTCAAGCAATTTAACGTGCCACTGGTCAAAGAATCAATGACCCCTTAAATTTACATTCATGTCTTTTAAAGGTACATAACATAAATTGTTTCATATAATAAAAGGAATTGAATAATCACAAGTTTTTCCAATTAATAATGCAAATCTTCTTGCTTGGGTTGACAAAAAATCTTATTTTCTCAGTTACTTATGAAGGAAAATTAAAAGGTAAGAGAAGTTTAAATGAAAAAAAAAACAAAATAATTTAAGTAATAATTCAACTAAATAAATAAATTTGTCAATAAAATGTGATAGCATAATTCGAAAATTGTGGCACAAATAATGAAAGGTCCAGAGGAACTCTCCTGATTAGAAAGAAGTCTGATCATATTACTCATATTCTGCAATTCTGGCGCAAGCCTCTTTTTGAACCCCCAACAAAAACGTCCCGTGTTCGCTCAAGCATGAACAAAATTCATTTTTTTAAATTGCATTTCAAAGATAAGATCTTAGAGCACCTATTAGCACCAAAATATAAACATCATAATTTGAAACAAAAATTTTATAGACTTTTCAAATCTGTCCCGTTTTTTTATACGCACTGTAGTATACAATGGACTAAGGCGGCCATTTTAAATATGAGGAAAATAAATATTTTGTCAAAAATTGTTTTTTCAGGGAGTATCTCACTCCTGTCACAATTTTAGGATTTTTATGGGTAATTTGCATATTTTGGCGGCCATATTGGATTTTGCCAATTTGCGGAAAATTCTCAAGGTTACAGATTCGTAATCAGCACCCTCGAATTGACAAGAAACCATAAAAAAATATTGTATATATAAAAAAACAAGGTTACGCCTCTTCTTTCCTGGACTATTTGCTTATACTAAATGTTTTCTTGTCTTATTGTTTTTATTTTAGCTGTAACAAAAATTTATTTCAAGATGTTCTATTTCATTTTGTTGCATGTCAAGATTATACTTAAGCAATTCATTGTTTTTCTTGCATGTAGCATGGATCTACAACAAATGCATATTCAATGAGAGCATGTTATGGCCACCACCTGTTTTTGCATGTTGTCAATTGTTGTCACACAGTTAACTCTCTCTTTATGCTGCTATTATGACCTTGCCGGAGATGCGTGTTTACCCAAGACTAGTTGAATCAACGATCGTCAGTATGTTATCACTGGCTCCAGCTCTTTCGACCAGAGACGATCATGTTCTACCTCTGATCTATCACGTGCTTGGGAAAGTTACTGCATTATGTAACCAACAGTGCAATGAACCATTTACATCTGGTTTTCAGTTCATAATTTTACGGTAGTGATATTTACTGTTCCCTTTTAATAATTTAAAGTATTTTAGTTTGATTCATACATGTATTATCATTTAAAGGATAAGTCCACCCAAACAAAAACTTGATTTGGATAAAAAGAGAAAAATTAAAAAAGCATAACACTGAAAATTTCATCAAAATCGGATGTAAAATAAGAAAGTTATGGCATTTTAAAGTTTCGCTTCATTTCACAAAAGTTATATGCACATCTCGGTCAGTATGCAAATGAGGGAACTGATGACATCACTCCTCACTCGCTATTTCTTTTGTGTTTTATTATATGAAATATGAAATATTTTGATTTTCTAGTCATTGTCATGTGAAATGAAGTTTCACTCATTCCTGAACACGTGGAATTCCATCATCTTAACATATTGTGCTTCAGGTAAGGAGGTCCTAATCATCAAATTCGTAAAAATTGATATATTGTATAATTTAAACAATAAGTTGACTCTCATTTGGATGTAAATGGCTCGTTCGTATAACTATTTTGTTAAAAATAAGCGAAACTTTGAAATGTCATAACTTTCTTATTTTACATCCGATTTTGATGAAATTTTGAGCATTGTGCTTGTCTGATTTTTCTCTATTGATTCAAATCAACAATTTTCTGAGGTGGACTTGACCTTTAAGTAACAATTAGTATCCCTAGATTAGACCCCAAAATAGCCAATCTGGAATAAAATTACTGCAAATGTTTTTTTGACTGATTTGAGTAGGTATGGGTGTCAACATTTACCAAAAAAAAGTTAGGAGGATTACGGGTTGGGGAAAGTGCATTTTTTCAAGGTCAAAGGTCACTGTATAATGGTATTTCTGAGATGGAAAGGCGCAGGTTGGTGATAATGGTGTCAAAATGCACAAATTCTTACCAGAATATAAAATAAAATTAAGTACCTACAATGCACATTCACCAATAAAATTCAAGGTCAAAGGTCAATGACCTTTGTTTACATTATATACCATACTGTATGATGGTATCTCTGAGATGATAAAATACAGGCTGGTGATCATGGTGTCAAAATGTACAGATTCTTACAAAAAGATAAAATAGAATAAATTTAAGTACCTAGAATGGTAGAATGGACATTTACCAATGAAATTCAAGGTCAAAGCTTTCAAAAGGTCAATGACCTTTTTACATAATATACTGTATAATGGTATCTCTGAGATGAAAAGGCACAGGTTGGCGATCATGGTGTCAAAATGGACAGATTCTGACCAGAAGATCAAATCAAATAAAATTAAGTACCTAGAATGCATATTCACCCATACAATTTAAGGCCAAAGGTCAATGACCTTTTTAACATAAGATAATGATAATGGTATCTTTGAGATAAAACACCGCCGCTTGGTGATCTTGGTGTCAAAATGCAAAGATTTGTACAAGAAAATTAAACAACATCAAAATCAATTAATATAGAGAATAAATTTTCACCCTTAAAATACATGATCAGATGAAATATATATGTATAAATATGTATGACATCAAAAATAACCAAAAATAATGTAAATAAAGATGGCTAATTTGTAATGAAAACATGGAGGTTTCATTATTTCAGTCTGAAATAATGAAGGTCATGGAGAATGTATTTAGGGGTCAGATAGAGGTCAATGAACTCTTTCCAAAATATCAGTGGAAATTAAGTAAAAAAAATGTTGACAACCAAATAACACTTCCTCATATACTGCAATGCATTGCCAAAAACTAAATCAAGTATATAAATTGAAATGATTTTTATCTTAAGTAGCAGCATTTTATGCATCATAATATCTAAATCAAGGTTGTCGTGTCTTTTTCTCTCCAGCGATAGGCCATTCACCTCAAAGCTATAATAAATACTATAAACTATTAGCTTAATCATCTGAAAATGGATAGGATAGATCTGTCACAGCTTGCATCATCTGAGAGCATTTCCAAACAGCAGAGGGATGATGATGAAGATGAAATGAAGGCCATCATTAGAGCTGCAGCTTCTGTCATACTATGTATCTCAACTTCAACGAATACAATACAATATAAGTTTTTATATAGCGCTCTTCACAATGATTGTATCACAGCGCTTTACAAAATGAGCAAAATCAAAATTGTGAAAGAAAGAAAAAGAAAAAAATACATACAGGCATAACAAGTAAATTAACTATTGAAAAGAAATGTCTTTAATGACCGCTGAAATGCTCCCAGAGATGACGATCCACGGATGCTGCGGGGGAGCTGGTTCCAGAGGCGTGGCGCGGCAGCAGCGAACGATCGGTCCCTTGAGCAGGTAGTAGTTCTAGGTGTTGTCAACAGAGTGGTATCGTTACCCGATCGTAGTCCACGCCTTCCACTCTGGTACAGAGAAACTAGGTCATTGAGATAGGATGGAGCACAATTATGGATGCATTTGTAGGCAATGGTGAGGATTTTGTATGTGACACGCTTATGGACAGGAAGCCAGTGTAACTGATGTAGAAGGGGGGGGGGCGTGATCACGCTTCTTGGCAAGGAAAACCAATTTGGCTGCACGATTCTGAGCTCGTTGAAATCGCTGGATGTTAGCCGAAGATGTACCACAAAGCAGGGAGTTTGCATAGTCAATTCTTGATGTGATCAAAGCTCTTACAGCATGCTCGCAGACAGCCTGGCTTAGGAAAGGCCTTATACGAGCTATATTTGAGAGATGAAAATGCAGCGAACTGGAAAGGGATGAAACGTGGCGATTCATCTTCAGGGAGTTGATCACAACACCCAGGCTTCTGACTGAAGAGGAAGGTTGCACTAAAGTTTAACCAATGACGAGACAAATATCGGACACAAGATGGAGATAGCGGGGGTTGGCAACAACCAGGAACTCTGTTTTTTCACAGATCAGTTTCAACATGTTGCTCTGCATCCACTGCTGCAGATCTCTAACACACATAGATAACTCCAAGGCCCCCGTTTTTTGTCTCGCCCGCGGCACACCCCCACCACTTTTTTGGTCGAGTGCCCCCCCCGGGTGTGGTGAGAGCTAGCTCGACTGCACGTCTGTCCTTTGGGTCTGCGAAGATATACAGCTGCACGTCGTCTGCATAGATATGATAATGAATACCTTCATGCTGTTCAATGATGCCTGACATCGGCTGGGTATACAAACTAAAAAGCTGCGGGCCGACCACCGATCCCTGCGGAACACCAAAATTCAAAGGAACCGATTCTGATAACTGGTTCGCAAATTTCAGCCTGAAACTACGTTCCTTCATTGACACGATATATGGAAGAAGTGTGTTAATATTCTTCAAGAGCCATGTCGGCAATGGATCCAGCGAACACGATTTATTGGGTGCGGAACGAATGAACTTGTACACCCTCTCCGCAGTGACATCATCAAAATCTATTAGCTGAGACACTGCTCCATCTTCATGTGACACACTGGCACACACTTGAGATGCCGCATTCCCTGCATGAAGATATGATCTAATTCTCTCTACTTTCTGAATGAAGAAGGAGGCAAATCTGTCAGGTAATGATGTAGCTGAGATATCGGCAGGAAGAATGGTCGGCTATCTGTTCAGCAGCGTATTGAGAACACGGAACACATTCTTGACATCTGCACTACATAGCTGATCTGTGTAGTACTGTGACTTCTGTCTATGTATGAGGTTGCAGATGTCATGAACTGCAGATAAGTACAGCTGGCGGCTCTCGGGTGTTCGCAGCTTTCTCCAACGTCTTTCCATTTTTCGCCTTGTTCGTCTCGCTTGATGGACCTCATCTGTATACCAAGGAGGACGAAGATGAATTCCCGTATGATTATTAATTACTTCTCATTGCGAGCTGCCAGAATCTCTTGAGATGCTAATGCTGCAGGACAAAACTACATATCTGCTCTCTGCCGTACATCACCCATGATGATATTTCTATCATAACGAGGTATCAGTTTGTACAAGGATAATGTATTTGGTCCAGAACAACTGATTGCTATCATGCACAAATTAGGCATATAATAATGAAATTCAAAAGGAGATAATATCCTACAAGTTCACATCCATCGACCTAAAAAAACTACAGCACTACTTCCAGTTCTTGAGAATCAAGCTGTGCAACATATCAGCGATAATATAGATCCTGGTCTGATATCCCTTGACAGAACGTTCGGCTTTCATTGAATGGGCCAGATCAAAGTCCTGAAAATGTCAGGTTTTCTAGAGTTTAATTACTCTTTGCTGAAGTTGAGACACTTCACTTCATTTACTATGACAAAAGCTGCAGCTTTAATATGATTGCCTTATTTTAATTCTTCATCACTGTCCCTGGCTATATGAAAATGTTCTTGGATGATGCTTGCCATATGAGTTAGGCCTATCATTTCCATTTACAGATTAAGTTATAGTTTATTGTATTGATTGTAGCATTTGAGGTTAGTGACATATTGCTACAGAGAAATTGGTACCTTGATTTAGAAATTAATAAATGCATATCTAAATACTTTAGACAACTGCACCATTTCAAATTATATCATACATTATTTTTTTTTTTTTACACTTTTGGCAATGCATTGCTACTATATTAAAAAGTGCTATTTGATTTCAATTTCACCTCGAACTTGTATTTTGACATCATCATTGGTCAATTAATCAACTGTGGGCGCGTCGTGGTCTAGTGGTTCTGACTCTCGCCTTTCAAACAGAGGGTCGTGGGTTCGAATCCTAGCCATGGCGCGTTTTCCTTCAGCAAGAAATGTATCTACACTGTGCTGCACTCGACCCAGGTGAGGTAAATGGGTACCGACAGGAAGTAATTCCTCAAACAGCTGTGCGCACCAGAATCGGTAGACTAGCTTAGCCGGGGTAATATAGGAGCGCCTGGCAAGGTGGATACGTGCACTATACAAATCCTATATTATTATTATTATTATTACTATTATTATTGTATGATTATTATTATTATTAAATTTGTGTTCATTTTCCACGCAGGTCAGTCTTTTCCCCCTTTTCCCCATCAAAATCACTATATACATGTACCTACATGCCACAATCAAGTTATCGACCTATTTACTCAAATTCACTGACGTTATTGACATAGTTGATTGACCTCTAATCCCTCAATATATTTTTTCATGGCCATTATTCTTATTTCAGAGTGAAATGATTAAACATTCAAGTTTTCATTACAAATAGCTATATTTCTTTCTATTATTCACAAATTAAATGTGAATATAATGGACAAATTTCTTTAGGGGGAATCATACATGGATATATAAATATTTATTAAATTTTGACATTTGACTTTGGATGTCAAAGGTGAAGGATAATTCTTTATGATTATTTTGTGCCTTTTTATCTTCTTGCAAAAAATGCTTTTTGACACCAAAATCACAAATGTGCAGCGTTTTGTCTGAGAGATACCATTATACGGTATATAGCCTATGTAAAAAGGCCATTGACCTTTGACCTTGAACTTTATGCATTATGGGAACTTAATTTCATTTTATTTGATCTTCTTGTAAGAATCTGTGCATTTTGACACCAAGATCACCAACCTGTGCCTTTTCATCTCTGAGATACCATTATACCATATATGGTATATAATGTAAAAAAAGGCCATTGACCTTTGAAAGGCTTTGACCTTGAATTTTATTGGTGAATGTGCATTGTAGGTACTTAATTTGATTTGATTTGATATTGTTGTAAGAATCTGTTAATTTTGACACCATGATCACATACCTGTAATATTTTATCTGTGAGATACCATGATACAGTATATTTAAAAAGATCATTGACCTTTGACCTTGAAAAAAAGCACTTTCCCCGACCCGTATTCCTCCTAACTTTTTTTTGGTAAATGTTGACACCCTACTCAAAAGAGTAAAAAAAAACATTTCCATTGTTTTATTCCTGATGGTTACTAATTATGGGCTACTAAATATTTGTTTATTTATGTTACTAAGTATTGTTATCTTTGATTCAGATTTTGACTTTATTTTCATGCATGATTTGATAATTTATGTTGGTCTTTATGTTTTCATCAGGTCATTGATGAAAAACAGTTTTATACTGATCTTTTGTACCTGATTAAATATGTTCTAATAAATAAATATTGTGCAATTGTATGATCATAAAAATCCTGTTAAATGCCGTCAATCCTGAAAATTTTACACCCATATTTCTGTCACCTTTCGAGCAAAGGTAAGTGCGACTTTCTTCTTGAATGATGAATTTCACCGTTTAGTTCCCACCCTTTTCTCCAATAAATTTTCGCTGCAATTTTGTTGTTAATACAGTGGGCCCCCAAAAAAACTATACACTTTTGAAAAGGCCATCAAATAAAAAATATATCACTTTTGAGGAAAACACTGACATATATGGAAGCCAATAAAGTCAACTTTCAAATGACAACAAAAAGTTGAAAAACTATTCTTGCTTGAGCAAACACTGACCAATGAAACAAAGTGTATGAAAATTAGGCTGGACCGGAATTAGCCTTCCAATTTATGTCAGTTTTGAGAGGAACATCCTGTGGAACGAGCGGGAACTAGCAAAGTTCAGGGTGTTGTGATAAATTAATGATCAATCGTGACCAGTTTTGGTTGTTTAAGCAAATTTTGTAAATTATTATATTTAACTTTTAATGCATGAGTGAACACATTAAATTACACTTTTTTGGGCAACATTTCAACTTTATCATGTGGATCTCAGCAATGTGTTCATGGGAGTCGTGAGAATAGGGAGTGAGATAGGACTTGAGTGGGAGAAGTAGGTTGATGGAATAAGGGTCAACAGAACATTGAGCCCCTTCCCTCCTGTTGAGAGACTGATTGCTATTGTCATGTATGCGTGAAGTCCAGAGCAGATTGTTAAATTATAGATAAATTATGAATTTGGGCATCAACTTTTTCCTATCAACAATTCATCAATAAAAAGTAAAATCAACTCATTCAATGATCAAGCATTCATTGTTTTCAATTAATTATTTCATAAATAATTTTGGAATAATTTAGACATTCATATAATTCAGGCGCCCTCTTTATATTCTTTCAAATTTTTTTAAATATAGGCTGAAAATATTTCTTTTACAATCGTACGCTAGTGGATAAGCGCCTTGCTCGAGTAACTATCATGTAGAACTCTTTATAATGTATTGATAATTTTTCATTTGATTTATCTCGCTTCATTGCGTTAGGATTTTTAATCCTTGATTATTTTCTTCTGGGAACCTATATGTCTACAAGCTTTGCTTTTTAATATAGGTTCCTCATATTTCCCGTAATTGTATTTCCTTGTAAAATACTACAACTATGTATTTTTTGTCATCATGTTCTCGTAGTTATGTTCAAGATGTATGTTTTTGTGGAATGTGAAACAATAAATCAATCAGTCAATTTCTTGGTAATCATTCAATGAAAAAAAAAATGACCATCAGTCACCTTGAAGGTAGGTTTTGAATAGGCTACGATCCAGGAAGTGAGCAGGACCTGGGGAAGTGGAGGGGTACATATGACTTTTAATTTGTAAAAGGACGCAAAGAAGAGGAATGCCCTTTTAACCAAGTCTAGTTACCATATCTCGCCTTCTTGCTTGTAACAGGTACCACATTACTCTGACTCTCACAGACACACTGTTGAGGTCCACAAGATGAATAAGCGCTAGAATCACAATTTAAGCAGTGCCACTCAAATGATTTCTTGTATCTGTCAGTGACAGCGTGATTTTACGGGAAACTTGAGGAGTGTCAGCTGGCATGCTGCCGGGGGGAGTGGATACCATGCGCGACCATGGGGTCTCGAAAAGCACACTAAACACGTAATTTCCATATTCTGAAAATGCACCCCTTAACAAGTAATGGCGTGTGAAACCCTACCCTTAATAACAAGTATATTGGAAACAAAACGATACTCAAATATTCCCTGAAATGAACCTAAACAAGTACAGGAATATTTCATTGTTATGTCACCAGTGGCGTAGCTAGGATTTTTTCTGGGGAGGGGGGGCACTTGGGGGTCCTTGCTTTTTCAGGGGGGGAACGGCCATTTTTTCTGGTGTTTGTGTATGTGTCATAAGGGCGGATCCGACTTTCGCCATAGAGAACGGGGCCCGAAATTATCTTCGCCTATATTTTCCCTGATCCGTCACTTAGTTTTATTCTTATAAAACAACATATAAACAAGAAAAAAATCTCATAAGCCTTATATAAAGAGCGAACGCGAAGTGTGAGCGATTTTTTTTTTTTTTTTACTTTCATCATTTTGTCCTGAAAATTTAATATTCTAGGCAACGTTTGATCCTGAACAAGATTTGTATGTAGATGGTTACTGCGAACGCCAAGCTCAAACAGAATGCGAGCGCAAAGCGCGAGCAAATTTTTTGACATTCCGACCTAAAAAATGGTCATTCCAAGCACGGTTTGTATCAATAAATGGGATAGGTATGTAACTAAACAATTGATGCGAGCGCGAGAGGAATTAGAAAATTGAGATTTTAGACCTAAAAGAAGGATACTCTATTCATATTTTGTAAATCATAAATAGGATATAGTTAATTGTATATCATTAATAATGTGATCGTGAAGCGTGAGTAGACAATTATTGATATTCTGATGTGAAACTGGATAGTTTAAGTACATTTTGAATAAAGAACATGAAGGCTATCGTGCATGTTTTAGATTTATAGACGTAGAATATCTGGGCATTCTGAATACATACACGTAAACAATATGAAAATCAATTAATGTGACCACACAGCGTGAGCTTAAAATGTTGATATGTAGACCATAAAACGGACGTAATTTATACAGAGCACTTAAATTTGTAAATGAAAAAAATAATGAAAGCTCGATGTCAGAGCTAAAATATGTTCAAAACTTGCTTCATATCAGCCTATAAGATATGAATCTCATCGAACAGGCAATTCTGGCGCGAAGCGCAAGCAAAAGTTTTATATAGTAACATGAAAGATTTTTAAAGTCTTCCCTTCACATTATTTCATTCACTCGTCTTTTTACTCCTCTTATTTTCCTCTTCTTTTTTTCTTCTTTCTTCTTTTCTTTTTTCTAGCTTTTTTTTTCTCTGCCAATCCCCCCCCGTAGCTACGCCACTGTATGTCACGGGTCCTTCGGTTGTCGATTTTACCTTTATACACATCATTTGGTTTAGTACGACCCCATCTTTTACACCTCGCGCAAATCGGACTCTAAACATGTAGTGTTGGGGCAAAAAGGACATCCTTTATTATAAAACATTTAATTTTGTTTTATCATCCCCGAAAATTTGACCCTAGACACGTAACTTTCCTAGCGAAATAGATAGCCTTTTTTCATTATTTTTGTGTTTTTGACACCCACGTTACATATGTAACGTGCACCCACGTTACATACATAACGTGCCCTATCTTGAAAAAGACATCCTTTTTACATGTTTTTTTGGTGGCGCATGGGATCAACTCGTCAATATAAGTGGCCCCCCGGGGCATGCTGATAAAAAGATTAGCAGCCACTATGCTAATTATTTCAAAGGAGGGGACTTATTGAATGTCCATTGTTGTAGGTTCTTTGGGTGTCTAGTTATTAAGGTAGATTTGTGTTAACCGGAGCTTTGGTCGTGGTAAGAATATCAAGTCAAAATACACGTATCAAATATTTGTATATGATATAATGTTCTGTATATGATATGTAATCACATTTTAGAAGTCAGTGAAATAACTGACTGACACTTAAGAACCAACCAATTTGTTGATTTCTGTATAAAACAGATCGAGTCCAAGGGCCATTCAAGCATGACTCTTATCGATAGGAAGTATAATGTACCGCAGAGAATCCCTGCTCGTATTCTAGTAACTGTCGGTGAGAACAGGGGCCAACCATTCAATGCACAGCCGCATGTATCTTCTTATAGACCACTGACTGGACAACCAGCAAACATCAAGTCCATCTCAGGCTATGTCCTCAAGATGCCAGAGACTATGTCCCCTGTCATACCGGCACTCCCACCAAGTCAGTTTGGATACCCACATGATGGGACTTTATCTCAAGATGGCCGGCAGAATGCTTGTAAAGAATCCAGTCCACAGTGTCCATTGCCATATGGGAGCAACACAAAAGTGACTCCTTCAAGGCATCAGCATAATCATCAGAGTCCCAGGCAGTCACCATATGCTGCCAGAGGCAATCACTCCATGTCAGTGGGTTCTCCTAGTCATCAAGGTTTATTCTGTACTCCTACACATCCTTACCCATCACCAGCAAACAGTGGAATATATCACTTTAGTCAAAATGTGACCCCAGTTACAAGAATGGTTGCTCCTGGAAAGAAAGAACAACCACAGTCGGCTCCAAAGTCAGCTAGAAATTTAAACCACACCATATTTTCTTTGGCTGCTGAGCTTCAGAACCAGTCGGAGCAGGATAACAACAGCTCTCCTCATCATGCCTGCATGCCGGCTTATCGGAAGGAAGGAGGCAAGCGTTTTGGTGCTGCAGAACAATCAAGAAACTTACCACAATCCCTGTTACAGCAGATGCCAAAACTCCCCCAGAATGTGGAAAATGTTCAGTCAGGGATTGTTCCAAGATTTTTGAGAAGGGAAGAATCTGAAGTGGCTCATCCTCCTGCTGCACCGAGGCCTTTTGTGCCAATTTTCAATCCCAAACCATCTCACTCATCTCTGCTGGATAATGCAAGCAGGTATCAAACACCACAAGGACCAAAAATCAAGCCTTCATTCACCCCTCACAAATTAAGATCAGTGACACCATCTGCACTCCTGTCCAGAGTCTCAACCACACCCACCCACAAACCTGTAACCACTCTGTCAACCGTTGAACTGACATCCTGTGAAGACATCATCCCTCCAACACAGGATGTTCCAAAGCAACAACCGTTCCCTTCCAGCTCAACCAGCAGTCATCAACCTGCTGCAAGACAGGCACTTCATTTTGGACCAAGTAACCCATCTTCATCCAAAGGAATGTCCAAACCCAATCATCCTCTGTTAACTGCTAGCTCAAACAAACATGCCAAGAAAAGGAAAGCTAAGGTAAACATATTTTTTATTTTAAATAGCTGTTTAAGAACTACCAATCAAGTTGTGTCTCTCTATACAATAGTTAGCATGCATGATTTAAAAAAAAAATCCCTAGTGACATTTAGTTTTGATACTTTAACTCATACGATTACAAATTTCTATAAAAAAGAAATGTTCTATCAATTCATCCAAAAAATAAAAAGCAATGAAGAAAATATAAAGTGCATATAACAAGGGAATCGATTGATAGAACCAATGCCTACTACTTTTACATATTATTAGATTTCAACTTAATTGAATATTGGTGATACAATATTGCATTTTTATTAGGCTCACATACCAATTCTTCAAGCTTGTTAAAGTAACATTGTTTAACATGAAATCTTTGAAATTGGTTCATTGTTTTTTTTTAATTCAATAACCCTAAATAGAGTGGGCTATTTTGACACCTAAGAAGAATGGGGAGGGGCTGATTCAGCCCTTCCCCCCCCCAAATGATCTCGGCCGCCAATCACGCTATCGTCTTTAAAAATTGGCACGCGCGTTACCCATGGCATAATCTACAAAGCGGTAAGATCAAATTCTGCGAAAAATCTCCATGACAAAAATCTCGCGTTTGAGAGCTGTATACCCCACTTTTCCTTATCAAATCTCTTCTCCCAGTAATACAAATCCTATTGCCCTCAAGCATGAAATTTAAGTATAGAAACACCTGTTTCTTGACATCGGTCCGAAGATAATTCACCCCAGCATCTACGGTCACAGCAGGGGGCCACACACGATGGATTGCAATGTGTTCCGGCGAGCGCATGGAGTTCCATGTATACACGCGTTGATAGAAAGTTTTTCTTCCTTTCTTTCTTTCTTTTTTTCTTTCTTTCTTTCTTTCCTTCCTTCCTTCTTTCTTTCTTTCTTTCTCTCTCTCTTCCTTCCTTCCTTCCTTTCTTTCTCTCTCTCTTCCTTCCTTTCTTTCTTTCTTTCTTTCTTTCTTTCTTTCTTTCTTTCTTTCCTTCCTTTCTTTCTTTCCTTCTTTCTCTCTGTCTGGCTGTCTAATTTTTTTCTTTCTAGACTTATTTTTCTTCATCCACCCCCTTTCTACACCTCTAAAGAATGTGCATTTGCCAATCATATCTGTAGTGAGGCCTATAAATGTCCTTTTCTCAAAGTTGAGGTGTAGGCCTATACATAGATAATACGTTTGCGATTAAAAAAATAGTTACAGGCATAGTTTGTATTTAAATTATGAATAAGACTTTGGGGTAAAAAAAATAATGATTTCATATTTTTGTGCATATCAGCAGCATGATTATTATACTTTGTATGTTGGTATGCCATTACTTCTATTTTTCGAACATTAAGACTGTATCATTGCGCGAGTGAACCCATTTTCTTGCTGGACGGACAGAAACTATGCATGCATCGCGGTCCTTGCATGCTAAGCATACCGTAATTTTTATTTGCTTACTTTCCTTATTTCAAGGTCGATTTTCTTCGTTCGAAATTGAAAATGGACTAGTATTGGATGTCTGAATGTAATATGCCTTTGAAAACGTGATTAATATCGAATACAATAATTTCATTCCGAAGATCCTTCTACAGGCAGACAAGTCTTACGTAATAGCACAGCTGTTGTTTATCATTTCGTCCTTGGCTCAACGCTCATTTAGCTGGCCCGTGGTGGTGAAATCGAGACAAGGGGATTACCTGGCCAAGATGGGTTTATCGGGGTTGGAAAAGTTGTTTGAGATATTCCAAACACAAATCGGGGTATGAAACCGCAGTTTGCAGTCCGAAGTGAGGTCGAGAATCAAACGGGAAATTTTCGTAATGCATTGCTAATTAATAATGCTAATTTATGTGTAAAATCAAATATTTGCTCTAATTAACTATATAATGCCCCTAGAACTGTTAATTTTTTGGTTCACAGACTCTATAGGAATCTGATCAAATGTATTTAAAAAAAAGATTCAACATCACATTTATTTTCTTGTGTATTTTATTGTTTTCTAAATTTTTTTAATGTGTACATTTATTTCTTTGTTTTTCATTGTTTTTTCAATGGAAATTGTCAGGGACTTTATTTGACCATAAACAAGATAAAGTTAATTGATTTTAATCAGTAAAAGGAAAAATAATGATACATTTATGAATTTTGCCTGAAATTACTACTTGCATTGGATTTGTACATGAATTCATGTTTTAAAGCAATTTGGGTTTGCATGCACTGTTGTGTAATTTTATAACCGCGTACCAGGGGGTGACGATTTCGGTCTCCAAAGTTGCGCGAGACTTGAAAGTAAAGTCAGCGAGCACGTGGTCAAATTATTAGGGTTAATACTAATTCTTGTTTTTTGATAACAATAAATTATAGGATAATGAAGATGTTGTAGATGCCAAGAAGTCCAAGCCTCGTACCAAACCTATGGTTCAAGAGAACATTAACGTTCAACTGATGGCTCAAAATGATCAGGTAAGATCATACATGTAAATGTTGAAGGTTGGAAATAATTTTCTTTACTTTAAAACTACATGTAAAGTTTCAGTACTACAGAGAGTTGTTTACACAAATTGTACAGAGATGGGCTCATTGATTTATGATAGATTTCATTCCTTGTATTAAATGAACCTGTTTATGAATGAAATATTATTTCATAATTATGGGAAGAGCTTTAATTTGATTGGTAAGAGTAATTTTTTTTTTTAAAGACTCAATTATTTTACAATACTAGTAATCCTTTTGGAGACTAGCCTGTGATAGAACTTTCACATAGCTAGTTCACTCATACCCTCAATTGATAAGTTTGGAGGAGTTCTGTTAATGCATTTCTTAGTGAATTCTATTTGTAATTGTATGACTGTAGGTTTTTTTTTACTGAGATTACAATAAATTCATTGAATTGAATTGCATGTTATATGCAGTAAATGAATGATAATTACATTACAGACAATTGATATAGCAGATTTACTATGATACAATTTATTGTACTGCAATGTTATGAAACAGACCTCATAACATTACTACTCTTGAGGTCAAAGATGCAGAAATGAGTTATTGGAAATTGTTTTGACATAAGCTATTTATATATAAGAATACTCTATAGTGTACATGACTATAATTATGTATTTTTAAAAATTTCATTTTGATAGCTTTCCAAGGTCAACAGCATCACACTTGCAGCCTGGTTAAAGGAGAAGGGTATTAACGTTTCATCAAAAGATAAAAAAACAGACCTGATGACAAAAGTCATGTCATTCATCAACTGCACTGCCAAAGAAACTTGAATGAGACTCATTCTCACAAACTAAAGGATGGATGACACATTGTCATCAAAGTTCAGTTAGATAAGATTTTGTGAATTTGGGTTGTTTTTTTTCGATTTTTTGGTGAAAATTTTTCAATTAATCTTTAACAGTGGTATGCTTGACTGTTTGTGCAAAGATTTTTCAAGAGGACTATGCAGCTTCTGTGCATACTTATGCTTATTTCATCGTGTAGTATGTGTACACTTGGAAAAATCCAGTTAAATGGGCACATTTAATTGGCAAAGCCGGTGCTAAAAGGGAAGTGCGATGATACAAGAAATTTGCATAATCCATGGTTTTGTACCAATATATACCAAGTGAAACCTTATTTGAGAATATAGGATCTTTAGTATTATTATGCTCTACATTTTGCATTATTGGAAATTAAGCAAGAGTCATAAAACTTCAAATATTGAATTAGTGTTTATTGATAATCTTACTATTTGATGTAAAAGAGCCTTCTTTTTGATAAATTAAATATAATCATTAAAGCGGAATCCAGCCTTGGCCATAAAAAGTTGTGTTGGGAAGGAGAAAAATAAATCAAACAGAATGGTGAAAGTTTGAAAGAAATCGGACAAACAATAAGAAAATTATAGCTGCTTTGAAATTGAGATCACTAATACTATGTAGATTTCAAATTGGCAACTTAGTAAGTAAATTATGACAAGGGGCAAGGACAACTTTCCCATAGGCCATGTTCTTTATTATCAGGGATTTGTGGTTTTCTTCTAAGTACCCATTCTCCTGGGGCAGTAATCTAAATATAATCCAGGTAGTATTTTGTCTTATGTCCTCATGAAAGAAAAATATAATTTGAAATAAAACTTTTGGGAAAAATGACATTTTAGCCATAATATGTATTGGAGTACATGAAAGGGTAGTCCTTGCCTGCCTTACATCACTATGACATCCCATATGCGGCCAATATGAAGTCTCCATGGGTATAGTGATTACCAATATTTACAACTTCTAAAAATTCATAACTTTCTTGTTGTTTGTCCAATCTTGTTCAAACTTTCACCTATCAACTTGTCTGATTTTTCTTTTCCAAATAAAAACAAGTTTTTATTAGGGTTGGATTCCCCTTTAAATAAACATAAACAATAAAGGATAATGATGGCTATTAAAGGGAAGTTCATCCTGACAAAAAAAACCCCTATGATAATAGGTCACAAAACATTATGCTCACTCAACCATAAACATACGATATCAAAATTGTGTGTGGAGTGGCTAAATGATGGATGGCAAAACAGCATTAACACCATAAAATTCACCTAAAAACAACCTTTGCCCAAGTCTGTATTTACACAATCTGAAAAACGACTCTTGTGACTTTAAAAAATAGTCATTTTTAATTCCATCTTTGATTACTCATGAATGACTCAACCATCAATCTCATTTTTCCCCAGGAGTTGCTTAACACTTTGTGCGCTGATGTTGCAATCTTACACTTTTGTACAATTAAATTCAACAATCGTAATAATTGGTTTTCTCCTCTACCTTCAAATTAGATAAGTTAATAAAAGGCAATAGTTCTTGGATAACATCTATGTAATAATAATAAGTATCAATGGTGCAATATGAAAATCTTGAATTCAAGAAAACAACATGGAAACAATTGCCATCATTATCCCCCAAAATTAATTCAGCGTTCAGAGTTAATGAGTGTAGAAAAACACCTATAAAATATATATAAAATTATTCCGTTCAAAAGTTACAGCAATTTTAGTTAGCGTTGACTTACTTTTTTTTGTGTGTGTATAGATCTAGTTCATAAAAACTTGGGACATAAGAGTAACTACATGTATGTATCCCTGAATATCTTGTGTGTGTTTTAGGTCAAATGACCAAAATCAAGGGTCAATGAACTTCGGCCATTTTGGGAGTATTTGTTGAATTGGCATCATAACTTGGAAATTTTATGGATCTACACCTGTAGTTCATGAAACAGACATATTAAAGGGTATTCAAGGTTTTGCACATGTCTGAGGTCACATGGTCAAAGGTCATGTAGGGTAAATGGACATAGTATTTTATTATCATATAAGCGTTTTCTTTTATGAATAATTATTCAATAGCTGTTTTCAAAGTCAGCACTGCTGGTATATCAAATCGCGTAATGAAGGCGAGACTGCCAGAGGCGTTCCAGATGTTATAAAGATAAATGCACTTGCCTTTTAATAATTTGTAGGTAATAATGCTGAAAATGAATCAATCATATGGATGTAATATATGAATGAACATATGTTCATGACAAATTCTCATGTAGAGCCTTGTAGATAGAAGTGTTAATAGAATTCACAGAGATCGTGTGTTAATTTACATTCAAACATTAGTGTGTGATCATTGGAGTTAAGACCACTTTGTATTTAAATTTTGTGCATCTACTGATGTTGGTTTGTATTCTTATCGGTCATCTTGTAGTTTGTCTTAATGTAAAGAGTATAATACCTCAAATAAGTAGTTTACACTTGCATCTTAATATATTGAAAAACAAATTACATTATTTGGATAAATCCTATGAATGTAAAGTATTGATTATAGATGTAATTCTAAGTATGTAAGTTATGATTTAGATATTGTCATACGAATGTAAATTATTGATTTGATATAGCTGTATGTGAACCTAAATTATTAATAGCTCTATGAATATAACTTATTGATTTACAAATATATCATAAAAGTGTTTTAATTATATAATGGTAAATTATTGTATGTTATTGTAACAGAATTTATCACGTTGTGTGTTTATCAATATAGTTCCGGTTCTATAAATTCTTGAATTGGCCTAATAGAATTGTAGACAATTTTAGAACCCAGCTTATTGTAATATAAAATATCAACAGTGTTAACTCTTTGTGCATTGACCTGTAGTCCCTCTGTGTGTTGTATTATTTTAGCAATGAACCATTCTATGTGGTATAAAACTCTTTATTTAGACAGCTACATATATAACATTTATCTGAACATATAAAATGTTGTGAAGTAAACTTGTAATTTTTTTATGGCTTTCTTGTCATGTATAAATTTATTGCATTTGTGTAATAAAGGATTGCAAATAATTTCTTTTTTCGAAAGTTTTTCTCCAACTTTTTTTTACACGTAAAGAAGGTAGATAATAATGGAGACACATTATTTACACACATATAAAAAAGTAAATATTTATGATTTCATATAATAACATAAGAAAAAGGAAAGTGGGGATGTGACATCATCAGCCCACCTAATATTCATGAAGATGTGCATATTACTGTTTTCACAAAATATTGATGAACTTTAGAAATTTGTTATCTTATTTTGATGAAATTTTCAGCATTTTGCTCTGTGAATTTTATTCTATTTATTTAGATATAAATACTTTCAGCCCAGACAATCCTTCAATACAGTTGAAAGTGGATAATCCAGTGACATGTCTATTCCTTAACTATTTCAACATGGCGATCATTGTAAATGAATAATTACATAGTTCTTATTCCATATGATTGGAGTTAGGCTTAGGTCACAACCACCAAAATTAGCCTGCTCAGGGGCTCAGCGAATAGGCGGCGAGTTTTAGCCAATTTCGCCCGGGCACCACTGGTTTTTAGCTCATCCATGCATGGCTTATGCATGGCGTCCATCCACAATTTCAAAATGCTGCTTCTTTGTCATTTCAAGTCCGAATACAATTCTGTTTGTTCAAACCCCGGCCGTGTCAGACCAAAAGACGTTAAAGATACGAGTTGCTGCTACCCTGTTTGGTGCTGCACAGCGGCTGCAGGGCCAACGATCAATTGGGCAAAGCAAATGTTTGGAGTATTTCATTACATGTCTATTTCGAACAATAAAATGTAAATTTTCATCATTTGTTTTTTCATCATATCTTCATCAATTTCAATTCTGTTTCCTCAATTATGTAACCAATATAATTTACTACAGTATCAACTGGGCTGAAGTTAAAAATTGTGTTAAATTTCGTTGCGAGATGCCGGATGAGCTTCCACATCATTTATGTGCTAGTTTATGGCATCAATCGGTTGCTGCTCAAGATTTAGCATGGATTTAAAATTCTGTCTTTTTACTTGCCGTCCTAAATAAGCTCAGTGGCCGGTTAGTCACCTTTTGGGGCGAACGTAATCAAGCTGCCACTGTTGAACCATTTAGGTAAAAAAGACCACCCGGGAATTGGTGGGTCATCAGCCGATCACTGCCTGCATGCAAAACAGAAGTTTCCAGATTTGACCCAGATTTGGACTTAAGTGATGGGTAATACACAGGGCACTGCTTGGTCATCGATAAGTCTTTTTACAGCCTGCTCAACTTCTATAAAAATCATTAGGCAATGCCTAAATTCCAGTGGCGCCTGAGTAGGCTACTAATCAGTAGGTTGCTGTGTTGAGTTGTGACTGAAGCCTTAATGAATTAGATTAATGTATTAAGTTCAAGTGAATACATTCTCGTGTTATATATCAGGATTATGATCAGATGTGTTCTATGAAAGAAAGTTATTTTACTATTAAAATAGACTTGTATTTAAATAGAACACTGTTTTCAGAGTGTTCCACACTTAACAAAATTTACAACACATAAGTCAGTGCAGTATTTTAAACACTTTTCGGGGTTGAAATAAAAAACAGGAGAATGAATAGTGGAATTATTTACCTGAGGTTGGTCTGGCAAATAGTTATATCATCAGTCCAAATGAGGATTGATATTTCCCACTATGCTTTTGAATGAAATGTATGATATGATGTTTGTTTTATATCCTACATGTACCTTTAATGAATTAGAACCAAAATCTATGTACTGAGCTTGCAGAGTATTTTACTTGTGTTGAATGACCTAGATTACATTTCCCTAACCCATCGTGCTCAGCGGAACGCGGATTAGTGCCTGCGCCGACACACCACGGGACTTGCCTGGGAGAGAGCTCGAAATATCCAGTTTTCTTTGATAGTGACTTCAGGATACTGGTATAGCGAAAAAAATATTGAGGTCTGACATCATGCAAAGTCATATATTTGGTCACATATCCTATATGTATATTTCAGCCACTGGCTGCCAATCATGTATTGCCAATAAAGCATTACTATATATATTCTATAGCCAGGCGCATAGCCAGGGGGGGGCGGTGGGGGCGGTCGCCCCCCAAAAAAAAAACGTCCCCAAAAAGAAAAAAAAAGGAAAAAAAGAGAGGAGAAAAGGAAAAGGGAAGGGAGGAAAGGAAGGTAGCTTTGTTTTTTTTTATTTATTTTTTTCTCAAAAGAGACACTCCTTCACTCTTCTTGCTCTAAATTTATATATAAATTTTGTTTCCACGCTGCGCGCGGTTAGATGACAATATTGAAGTTCTCCATTGTTTCCCCACCTTTTCTCAACCCTGTTTTTCCACCTCAGCTATGTGCTTCTTGCCAGTTAAAGTTAAAATTGTATACATTAGGTTATGAATTTGAGTAAGGTTAGACCGAAGTAAATATATGAAGTTATCTTTTTTTTCAACTGATCGCGCAACTTCTGGTCTGGTCGGCTCCGGGCGGGTAAAATCTTTATATCAGTTTCTGCCGTCACCTACATAAAGTCAACGTCTCCCGCTTTTCAGCTCATTACTAAACAACCATAATGTGGGGGCAAACAGGTTCCTAATTTCGTTCGTGTCGTATTAAATAAAGTACAATATTTCTTATCAAATTGTATTAAACTTCATGTCATTTCCCTGTGTACATTCATCTCCTGTCCTGTTATGCGCCCTCAGTTTGAAATTTTGAATGACACTTAAGTTTCTTTATATTCAAAATGAAGCGCTTCAGGATAAGTAAAAAAAAAGTAGGTATCCTTTTTTTTATATAGATAGATAGTTTCAATAAATCGCAGAAGTTTCAACTTTTTGCGCACTATATTCCTTATTGTAATGAAGTTCAATAATCTTAGAAAATCAATTGAATTAGAGCCGATTGGGTACTCATCTACATTTGATGAAACGTCCGCCCTTTGAAATTTCAGAGTTTCATTGCTCTGCGCGGGGAGGAATATCTTCCTCTACCAATCTTCTGTGTTTTGCGAGTTAAAAATATGCACTGTTGCTAAATTGTTTATAATCAATGATCTGATCTTTCCAAAGAAAGTATTCAATATATCTTTGAGAAAACCCTTTTCTCGGGACCCTTTTTTTGGCAAGAAAAATTGATAAAACGCTTTAGCTTCCGCGCTTCGCGCGGATTTACTATCATTTTAATTTCCTCTATTGTATACCTCTTTAGTGCATTCACAATCATTTGAAAACAAGGTTCAAAATCGCAATATAGTCAACCGAATTGGAGGTACTAGAGACAAGAGAAACGGCTCCTTTTCATTTTAATTTATGAAACACTAAAAGCTTCGCGCTTTGCGCGGGAGGGGGAAAATCACCCTCCCTGCACCCACCCCCTAGGGAGCGCGCTTCGCGCGCTCTGTAAGTGTTGGCACGCTTCGCGTGCATTTACCGCCCCCTCCAAAATGAAATCCTGGCTACGCGGTTGTCTATAGCCAATCACAATACAGGATATAATCTATGTAGGGTATAAAGACATATATTGGTCCTAAGTAGCATGGGGTATACAATCTACACAGATGATCATTAAAACAATACCTCGACCAACTCTACTTTATGTAAACAGCAATGAATGAATAATAGAATAACAATGATTGATACTCTTTACTCGCTGGATTTTATTTGATTAGCAATCTAAACATATACTCTTCACATGAATAATGTTGACATACCAGTATACACTTTATTTCATACATATATTTTTCTCTAAGTACAAGTTCATGATGAAACTGGAAAAATTATCATTGATCATCATTCAGAATCAATTTTCAGAGTCAAGGAAATAAATGATTTTACCATTTGGTCTGCACATATGACTGATGAATATCCTAAAAGCACTGAAAAATTATATAATTGACACATTTACATTTCTGAATCTCCTAAAATTGTTACAAACACATGCTGGTATGGCTAGATTTAAAATACAAGTAGTCATAATGAGTTAAAGGACAAGTCCACCCCAACAAAAAGATGATTTGAATAAAAAAGAGAAGAATTCAACAAGCATAACACTGAAAATTTCATCAAAATTGAATGTAAAATAAGAAAGTTATGACATTTTAAAGTTTTGCTTAATTTCACAAAACATCTATATGCACATCCTAGTGGATATGCAAATGAGGAGACTGATGTCATCCACTCACTACTTCTTTTGTATTTTATTATATCAGATAGGGAATGTCCTATTTTTCTTCTCATTGTCAAGCGAAACAACAATTAAATCCTCCCTGAATATGTGGAATGGGCATTGTATAATACTATATGATCCAGTCAAGTTGGGGCTTATTATATAAAAAATGAAATATTGTATAATTCAAACAAAAACAAAAGAAATAGTAAGGGACATCGACTGTCTCATTTGAGTTGTGCATATCACTTTTTTTGTGAAAAATAAGCAAAACTTTAAAATGTCATAGCTTTCTTATTTTACATCTGATTTAGATGAAATTTTCATCATTTTGCTAGTTTGACTTTTCTGTATTTATTCAAATCAACATTTTGTGGGGTGCACTTGACCTTCAATGTAGATGACTTTGACTGAGCAACAGAAATATACTCTGACAAACACTTCATATTGTGTTGCACTCAAGACAGGTTAGGTGAATAAGGACCTGGTCTGAATTTATTACTTAAAGGGGAATCCAGCCTTGGCCATAAAATGTTGTGTCAGGAAGGAGAAAAATAAATTAAACGGAATGGTGAAAGTTTGAAAGAAATTGGACAAGAAATAAGAAAGTTATAGCTGCTTTAAAATTCAGATCACTAATACTATGTAGATTTCAAATTGGCAACTCAGTAAGTAAATTATGACAAGGGGCAAGGACAACTTTCTCATAGGCCATGTACTTTATTATCAGGGATTTGTGGTTTTTTAAGTACCCATTCCCCTGGGGCAGTAATCTAAATATAACCCAGATAGTATATTGTTTTATGTCCTCATGAAAGAAAAATATAATTTGAAAAAAAACTTTTGGACAAATGACATTTTAGCCAAAATATGTATTGGAGTACATGAAGGAATAGTCCTTGCTTTACATCACTATGACATCCCATATGTGGCCAATTTGAAGTTTCCATGGGTATAGTGATTACCAATATTTACAACTTTTAAAAATTCATAACTTTCTTGATGTTTGTCCAATATTGTTCAAACTTTCACCTATCAACTTGTCTGATTTTTCTTTTCCTTATAATTTTTTTTTTTTATTTGGGTTGGATTCCCCTTTAATTGCTGAGTAACAGCTGCTCTGCTAAAGCCAGGGTAATCATGCTGCATTTATTGTAGAGCTCATGAGTCTTCTGATAAAGAGATGTTGAGTGCTATACAGTGCATATCCAAACAAATATTTACACTGTTTCCACTTCAGTGAGCACACCTAAACTTTTAAAATATTCATGAAAAATGGTTCGCACAAAAATTGAAATAATTGTTGGGGAAAAAAAGTTGATGTTAATCTACTGTTAATAATGAGCACATAGATTTTTAGCTAAGAAGATTGATTTTAAGATATCTTATCCTGTCTAACTTGTTACCTTGACCAAGATGCTCCCTGGGAGCCAAATCTCCCCCCCCCAATACCCACACACACAAACACATCACTGACATGGCCAAGGATTAAAAAAAAATCCTTGACATACTTGGGGAAAAGTGTGGAGAAGCAAATACATGAAATGTAACCCCCTTTATGACAAAACTTAAGAAAAGTGCTGCGGTTGTCTGAAATTAACTTTTGTTAACATAACTTCCGCATATCCAACTGGCACAAAAACTTTAAAGATTGTGTTTACCGAGGGTTAAAATGTTCAGTTGGGAAGCAAAGTTGTTAAAAAAGTTTTTATTACCATTGACTAAACACCATGAGAAACAGAGAGCAAGATCAGGTCTTTTTTTTCACCTTTGTTCCTTGACAGAGCATGAAAATTAGCATTTCTGCAAAGCAGTGCTCATTCAAGCATAACAGTCTGTCAAAAATTATGCTTTCATCTGATAGATTAGACCAAAGCCCAAGAACATATGTGAAAAAATGATCCCCATGCATTTTGTCAATTTCCAGGACCTTTTTATATAATAAATAATAAAGGATTTGTATAGCACACATATCCAACTTGCTAGGTGCTCAAGGTGCTCCAATATTACCCCAGCTAGGCTGCTCTTCTGATTCTGGTGCCCAGAGGAAGTACTTCCTGCCACTACCCATTTACCTCACCTGGGTTGAGCGCAGCGTAATGTGGATAAATTTCTTGCTGAAGGAAAACACGCCATGACCGGGAATTGAACCCATGTCCCTCAGATTGATAGACAGAAGCCCAAGGGGGGGCCACTTCCATTGTCGATTGGATACCATGCGTGACCAAAAAACGTAAAAAGGATCTCTTTTTCAACATAGCACATGTTATATACGTCATGTAATAAGGGTGCCAAAAACACTGAAATAATGAAAAAGGAAATATATTTCACTAGGAAAATGTGTTTATGGTCCAATTTGCGAGGGTATCAAAAGACTAAAATACTTTATAAAGGAAGTACTTTTTGAGTGGTGTGTGGGGTGGTACTTAACCCAAAGAAAGTAAAGGTAAAGCAGACGTCAGTGATCACGTCAATGACAACAATTAAGATATCGTACTTGTTTAGGGGGTCAATCTAGGGAATACTTGTCAAGGGTATACCGTTTTGTTTCCAATGCTTGTTAAGGGTAGGGTTTCACACGCCAATACTTAAAGATAAATTCCAGTATTGGTAACGATCTCAAAATGACATTTTACAGAATCTAATATAATGACCACCCAAGTGTCTGTTTTTATGAATAAAAAATATGTGCCAAAGGATTCTGGAAGAAATTGTGTAATTGCTGAGAAATAAGCAAAATAAGCGCGGATTCGGTCACTTCCATCTGGTCTTTATTCTAGCAATAATAATACACTGTCCCACGTGTTCCTATCTGCGTTTGTGATCTTCAGTGTGAACATTTTTCAGCGTAGATTTCAAGATTTCACAAAGTTCAGTTGATATAACTGTACCAGATCTAGATTCTCAATGATATACTGACCATTAAGCCTGGTTTTACAGACTTTCTCATGAAATCAGTGTTTACTGCAACTACTGGCATTTCTCTTTAAGGGTAGAGTTTGACATGCCAATACTTGTTAATGGGTGCATTTTCAGAACATGGAAAATACTTGTCTAGGGTGCCTACAGGACCTCAACATCTTGCTCAGCCCTTGTGTCTGCACCTGGATGGAATAGTCTCTATACATGCTGTGTTCTTGCTCAGTGACCCTCTTCCACAAAATTCATCATCATCTAGTTGCTGTACCCTTCCCTCCTACCATTGGACCTGCCACATTTATACATTGGATGGCAAGATCACAGCCTTAAATATGCAATCCCAAAAGCAACCACCTGATCATACAAGTTCTCCTTCCCATGTACTCTCAAAATACCAGGTCCGGTTGTAATAGGAACAATCCCAGCTGTATTTAGAGAGGCCACACTGCCTTTCATTCACAAGATGCAGCCTCCTGTTGGGTCTCTTATACTGTAAACCATGAGGCAATTTTTACTTGCACTTTGCACATTCACTTTTAATGTATATAAGTGAAATTTCAAATTACTTCACCATGGCACCTCGCACTGATACACAGAATGTTTTCATCCCGGGATAGCTTTGAAGCTGCTTAAAGGGATTGCTCTTCAAGGTTCAAGGTGCTTTTCAACACCCCATGGTCACGCATGATATCCACTCGTTAATGGAAAGCTTAATCATGAGGCCACAACGCCCCCTAAAGCAAGTTTATGCAAGTATTGACTTTGAAAATTTTCATGCTGCATAATAAGACATCTTGTGCATATCAGAATAGAACACTTCTAGATAGATGGCACCATATAAATGCCTATTATTATCATTGCCTTTGAAAACCTCATATGCAATTAACAAAATTTAAAGGTCTCCATCCTCTGGTTTTATATGGGAGGCGCAACAAAGTCTTTTCTTGAGTTGTATATGTATGAACCTACTAGTAATTACTTAAAATCATCCATCATTACATCTGACATGGCTGATGCTTGAACTCCCGGCCTGGTTGTGAGACAGGCGCTCAACCAAACTTGAGCAAATACGCCAGTGTTGCCCATGATTTTATTTTAAAAATTCCCTAATATGAAATGATTTGTTCCTAATTTGAAATATAATCAGAGATTCTTTCCAAACATGATGACATTAGAACAAGTGTTGAAATGCGAACTAAACAGCTAAAATACAGATTTTGGCTACATCTTATGGATAATATCACAATATTCAATACACAAAACTGGAATGTAATTCTACTGAAATAATCAATTTAACATTATCTAAACAACAATATATTTAACTTATCCCATGTTTTTATACAGAATGTATATCCTGCTAAGTAAAAAAATCAAAATATATTGATATTTAGATATCTAATTATATGAGTATAAAACTAAACTCCTTGGCAAATATTTTTAAATGTTTCATGCGATATTTTCAATCCTTAGAACTCTGTATATTGTTATACATAACTACAATGGAAATTTAGAAGGAATAGAATTGCACTAAATAACTTTTTTTAACCAATATAAAGCTGTACAAAAAAGAGAAAACAATAGGAACATTATGAAGACATTTTAAAGATTAAAATTGGTGGTCTGAAATCCAAGTCCAATTTCACATTATGTTTCTCATCAGTTTGGATAAAATTGCAACCCAATTTTCAGAAAACGTGCAAAGTTGAAAAATAATGCAGGATACAAGAAAATACAAAGATTTCTTACATAGGACTATATCAGATAAAAAAAAAGTACAAGTGCATGAAGTATATAAACTGAAAACAAATTGGATATCTCAGGCAAATATGCATCGGAGAGAAAAAAAGAGTACCACAGTGTGACGTCACAATGTCATGACAACGAACCGGCTGGTTCTAATCAGAGTCGCAGCTGACGATCATCTTTACACATTTGTATTTACAAAAATGGTGATGTGTTTTGTCCCTGGTTGATCATTCAGAGAGTCATAACTGCAGTTTTCATAGGAAACACATGCTATAGAGCGATATGAGTGATTTGTTTAGTACCAGGCCGCCATGGCAACTGATGTCATTGCTTCGGTACTCAATATCAGCAACATGTTTATATGAGAAACAGAAATAATAAAAGGATGTTAATTTTGTGTTAAAGCTCGACTGCTTATCATCAAATCTTATATCTGAAACTTCTATCAAAATATTTGAATTTTGCCGTTTTTTTTTTGTTACGTATAAACCACAAACTGTTCACAATTCACGATTACCACACAAACAATGCATTAATATTTATTTGACAACTGATACAGACATTCGGGTAATCTAAATTAGAATGTAAATGGCAATGTGTCATGAGGTCTCCTACCAAAAAGAGTGGTGCTGTATCATATTTTGGTTATTTGTTTTTAGTCATTCCTAAATATTTTCACAACCAAAGTCGCTATGCCAACCAGTTTGGAATCATTTTAAAGCCGAATTCATTGGCTAAAAATATAAAAAGTTTCATTGCTCTAGAATAAACGAAGAACTTGAGTTACACTTCTTTAAAGATGGAGCGCCAGTGGTGCCGAAAGTGGTGCAATCTGGACAAAGTCAATGGGGATTCTCAATATTCTGTGCTATTTGAGTAAAATGCTAATGTTTTGTAAAAGCTTGACTTCCAAGTACAAATTTGGTATCAAATTAAGGCTAGAACATTCTTTTTTTACCGTTAATTCCCGGGAGGGCCACTTACATTGACGAGTGGATACCATGCACGACCAAAAAAAAAACGCAAAAAGGATGTCTTTTTCAAGATAGGGCACGTTACGTACGTAACGTGATAAGGGTGTCAAAAAACACAAAAATATTGGAAAAAAGGGTATTTATTTCGCTCTGAAAATATATGTGTCAAATAAGCGGGAATGATAATACAAAATCAAAATGTTGTAAAGGATGTCCTTCTTGCCCCAACACTACGTGTTTAGAGTCTGATTTGCGCGAGGTGTGGAAGGTGGGGCTGTACTACACCAAAATAATGGTGTCTAAAGTTAAAACCGACGGACGCATGACATAACAATAAAATATCTCTGTACTTGTTTAGGGGTTAATTTCAGGGAATACTTGCTAAGAGTATCATTTTGTTTCCAATACTTGTTGAGGGGTGCATTTTCATAAATATGGAAACTACATGGCTGTACTTGTTTAGGGGCTCAGTTCTGGGAATACTTGCCAATAGTATTTGTTTCCAATACTGGTTAAGGGTAGGGTTTCACACGGCAATACTTGTTAAGGAATGCATTTTCAGAATATGGAAAATACGTGTTTAGGGTGCTTTTCAAGACCCCATGGTCACGCAAGGTATCCACTCGTCAATGGAAGTGGCCCCCCCGGATGTTAATTGATTGAAAAATAAGTTTGGCAATGACACTGTCATGTAAATGCAAAAAACAAGGTCAAAAACTTTGAAAAATATTTCACTTTTCACATTTTCTTCCATATTGACAGATATTTTCTTCAGTTATTGCAAATTTTAATGTAAACTTAGTTTAAAAAACATAAAATGTGATTTCTACTATTCTGTAGGATGGGAGTGATAGTTGGTTTTGTTACAGATCTTAAAGGTCAAATGATGCAGGTCAGAGACATTCAGACTTACAATATGTGAAGAATCTTGGACTGACGTTATAATATCTTTTAAATTGTTTTATACCTTAAATCAGATGAACACAGCAGATATTCCCAGTTCAATGTAAAAATGGCAGAGGTAATAATGGCAGAGGTAATAATAGCAGAAGTAAAAGTAGCAGAGGTAAAAATGGCAGAGGTAAAAATGGCAGAATTAAAAATGGCAGAGGTAAAAATGGCAGAGGTAATAATGGCAGGTGCTAGTATTTTACACCACAGATCAAAAACTTAAACTTCTAATAACTTTCTTAATCTTTGATGGATTTTCCTCAAACCTTCACCAATATAATTTTACAACTTCCCCTTCAAAATAAGTTAATAGAATGGTACCTTAAAAACATCCATTTTGATTCGTTACACATTTCCATATTTGTGCGGTAACCGTTAACATACAAACTAGTTTGGGAACCTGACATCCACTTGGGCTAGCTGCAATAAGGTGTTTCTCTAAAACAGCGCTTCTCAACCTTTTTTTACTCGAGGACCACTTTGACTCCCAAATTTTTTTTCGAGGCCCACCTACCAGAATTTTAAGAAAGCGATATGACTACTTGTCTCAACTCAAAGATAGACAATGATTATAATATGCATATTAGTGCGTATAACTTTCAGTAGCCCGGCATTTGAGCGCCTCCTCCAAACTTATACAACCATGAAAACATAACATCTTAATAACAAGAATGCTGAATACCTTCAACATTCGACACACATTGCTTATAATT
Source organism: Lytechinus variegatus (assembly GCF_018143015.1). Taxonomy (NCBI): domain Eukaryota; kingdom Metazoa; phylum Echinodermata; class Echinoidea; order Temnopleuroida; family Toxopneustidae; genus Lytechinus; species Lytechinus variegatus. Next base: position 40,286,328 of record NC_054741.1, on the reverse strand, counting down.
TTGCATCACTGCCAGTCATGATGAATCCAAATTTAATGCATTCAGGGTCTTACAGTTACATTCTTAGTTACATTCTTACAGTTACATTCTGAGACTTTCAGTTTGTTTCTAGCTCCCTCGCCCTTATTAAATCGCTTTGAAAAAAGTCCATTTTGTATGTTTTTGTGAAATTTGAACACAAAGCCCTGAAGCATGTTCGAAACAAACAGTTCAAGAACTTACTGCATTTGCAAAGGTCCGGTAAATGGGCGACAATATTAACTAAATTCTACACAATTTGCATATATGACAAGGTTCACATCAAAGTTAGATAGAAACCATCATAATCTGTATGCATAGTGCAACATGCATAAAGCATGCTTTACCTTGTTTGACCCACGTAGACCGATCAAACATAACATATTTGGGCTGTCGGACAGGTCAAGGTTTCTTCCTCTGGAGCTTCTCACGGCCCACTTGGGAGAGCTTCGCGGCCCAGCAGTGGTGTTTACATTAAAAATTGTTGGGTATGCATGTGAAGCGCTGTTCTACTTTCAAACAGGCCAAGATAAATCCTTTCATCAGTCACTAATTGAAATAATTTTTGGCAAGAAAATGTTTCAGTTTAATGATCATATCAATGATAAATTATAAACCTATTAATAAAAACGCAATAATGATGAAATACAACACAATGATAAGTATTTAGTTCATATAACTAATTTTGTCGACAAGAGTCCGTTCAAGGTAGAGAGGCTCCCTCTTTTCCTTGTTGATGTAGCATGTCATCTTTACCTCTGCCATTGTCAACTCAACATTTTTACCTCTGCCGTTTTTACATCTGCCATTATTTCCTCTGCCCTTTTTACCTCTGCCATTTTCACGTCTGCCATACTTACCTCTGCAATTTTTACCTCTGCCATTATTATCTCTGCCATTTTTACCTTTGCCTTTTTTACCTGGCACCACATACCCACCATGTAATGGTAATGCAGGGGGGGGGGCACTTACATTGACGAGTGAATACCATGCGTGACCAAAAAAACACTTAAAAAGGATGTCTTTTTCACGATAGGGCACGTTACGTACGTAACATGATAAGGGTGTCAAAAACACAAAAATAATGAAAAAAGGGTATCTATTTCTCTAGGAAAATTACGTGTTTAGGGTCGAATTTGCGGGGATGATAAAACAAAATTAAAATGTTTTATAAAGGATGTCCTTTTTGCCCCAATACTTCGTGTTTAGAGTCCGATTTGCGCGAGGTGTAGAAGGTGGGGTCATACTAAACCAAATAAGGTAAAGCCGACGACCGAAGGACCCGTAACAATAAAACATTCCTGTACTTGTTTAGGGGTTAATTTCAAGGAATATTTGCCAAGAGTTTCCTTTTGTTTCCAATACTTGTTAAGGGTAGGGTTTCACACGCCAATACTTGTTAAGGGGTTCATTTTCAGAATATGGAAATTACGTGTTTAGGGTGCTTTTCGAGACCCCATGGTCGCGCATGGTATCCACTCGTGAATGGAAGTGCCCCCCCCCCCCCCCCCGGGTTGCATCAAGAAAGGAAGAAATTGATCTACAGTGTATTACGACTTAAGATAGAATCAGAGTATGTGAACCTTTCAATGAACATCCAGTATCAAAGTTGTTGAATTATCTACTGATCTAAATAAATTATCACATGTCATGAAACATTTTAACAAATAGGATGTCATGTCAAAGAGTTCCTCCCCCCCAAGATTCTGCCCAACAATTTAAAACAAGTGGAATTCCTCTGGCCGTATCACTTGATTACTCTTATGTCCAAGTTTCATGAATCAGATCCATAAACTTTCAAAGTTATGATGGTAATTCAACAGATACACCCAATTCGGCCAAAGTTCATTGACCTTTAAACTTAGTCATGTGACCTGAAATGCGCACAGGATGTTCAGTGATACTTGATTACTATTATGTCCAAGTTTCATGAATCAGATCCATAAACTTTCAAAGTTATGATGGGAATTCAACAGATACCCCCAATTTGGCCAAAGTTCATTGACCCTAAATGACCTTTGACCTTAATCATGAGACCTGAAACTTGCAAAAAATGTTCAGTGATGCTTGACTACTATTATGTCCAAGTTTCATGAATCAGATCCATAAACTTTCAAAGTTATGATGGGAATTCAACAGATACCCACAATTCGGCCAAAGTTCATTGACCCTAAATGACCTTTGACCTTGGTCATGTGACATAAAACTCATGCAGGATGTTCAGTGATACTTGATTAACCTTATGTCCAAGTTTCATGAAGTAGTTCCATATATTTTCTAAGTAATGATGACATTTCAAAAACTTAACCTCAGGTTAAGATTTTGATGTTGATTCCTCCAACATGGTCTAAGTTCATTGACCCTAAATGACCTTTGACCTTGGTCATGTGACGTGAAACTCTAATAGGATGTTCAGTAATACTTGATCAACCTTATGGCCAAGTTTCATGAACTAGGTCCATATACTTTCTAAGTTATGATGTCATTTTAAAAACTTAACCTTAGGTTAAGATTTGATGTTGATGCCACCGCTGCCGCCGCCGTCGGAAAAGCGGCGCCTATAGTCTCACTCTGCTATGCAGGTGAGACAAAAACCTGCACTTCTTCGCACTAACTTCAATACAACTTCACAAAACTTAAAGCAAATTGTTTCTTTTTGATAACAAAAATGTACTTCTTTTCAGTTTCATGCAGGAAAATGACTTGAACAGAACCAGAACTTTTTCTCAGTTGTTTCCTACTATTTTTTTTTCTTAATTGGAAATGACTCATTTATTTACAAAATGCAATTTTTTTAAGTATTACTACGGCAGCCTATTAATATTTATATTAATTACTATATTTATTGTTTAAACTTGTTTAAATTTTGAAAACCCTATCTTTCTTGATTGAATATCTGACATCAGCACTTTAAAAGAGATACAAATTTTATTTTTAATCATTCATCTGATCATGCAAGTACATGTATTAAATAATGAACCAACAGGTTTGTTACATGTAGTTCATTCTTTTGCTTTATAAGCTGTAATATATCATGAGATCTGTCTGTATATAAACCAGAACTACAAGCAAAATATGCTTTGTCCATCATATGATGATGGAAATAAATAACAACATCATTAAAGTCAATAAAAAAATGTGACTTTGCTAATCATTAGTCTACCACACATATTACATACTGCACTATATATCTCATGTAAAATGATGAGTTTTACTAGTATACTGCACTTGCTTTAGAAGCTAGCATCACACATTGATTCATGCTACTGCAGGAATAACTATGTACAATTTTCATCCAAAATCCCAAGATCCCAAGTTGTAAACTCCACAATGAGATGCAATAAACTCTCTTTAAATACCTACTTTCAAAGTCACATCCCCATGTTTTCTGATTGCTAATTCACTATGTACTGAAAGAAATGATATATATATGTTTGCTGAATATTAAAGATGATTATATCATAAGTACCAAATTTGTCTAGAAGTTAAAGAGAAGACTCATGGCTTCAGCTGCTTTGACTCTTACAGAGGGCTCTGGATCTTTAAGAAGTTGAATCAAAGCTGCAAAATGTAAAGATAACGAAACCCACATCACTATGTAATAGAACTTTGAATTTGCATACATGTATTTCTGATAGAAAAGGGAAAATAGAGTAAGCTAATTTACATGCTCAACATTTGGCGATGATAAAATTTTGGTGAACAAACATCCACCAAATTTGTATTTCTTGAATGATGTATCCATACACAGAAAAAAAACAGGATTTGAAAAATAAACTTGTAAATTCCACTGACTTAAAGCAAATCACAAGACATGATGTGTATACAGTTTTTATGGCATTTATAGATATTGTGAGGTTTTTCTCTTGGTGTTTCTCATATAAGTGATTCGAAAGAGTAAACTCCGACAGTACAATATTTTTAGTAGGAGGGCTAGGTTAAAAATTGAGGATACACTGAATTGTCCAAAGTGGAGGGAGGCTGTAAGGGTGATTATTGCAAGGTGAATCCTCCCACATTATACATATTTAAAACTTTGGACTACTAACACTATAAGAAGTAGCAAGCAAATAGGTTTCAGATGAATACATGGTTACACTTTTCTATAAATTCATCATTGATCCATGACAGACATACCTCCGCAGACATGATCCTTGCTGATAAGACTATGATTATCTCTAGGTAGGTTTCCAAGTAAGAATCCAACACACATAGCAGCATTAGCTCTAATATCTGGCCAAGCACTACGGAAGAATGAAACGTTACCCATCACATAGAAATTCACTTTCTGAAGTAAGTCAACAATCTGAAAGAAGGATGAAAATTGGATCAACATCATTAGTATGGTACATTCCAATATGTGTAGATAATTGTATTCTTATTCAAACTCTTTCTAATAGCATTAATTTCTAAATAATGAACTGATTTATTGCAAAGAAAATTATTAACAATTGCTTTTAAACATATTTATGGGAACAGTGCAATATTTTAATTTCTGTGGGTTTATTTAACTAGAAACATTTTAACTATTATACACAGTTGTTGCACATCTGGACAGGTTGTAATTCTGGTAACTTAAAAGGGTTAGCGATTTTTTTTTTTTTTTTTGAATAAAAAAATCCGATTTATTTGATTTAAATCAGATTCTTAAAAATTTTAATTTATTTTTTTATCAATTTTTTTTAAAACAAAGCACAAACACGAAAAAATATAATCCTTTACACTGACATAAACTTTAAAATCATACATTACACTCCAAAAATCATTCTTAGCTTACTATTTCATAATTAAATCAAGTCAAATAGAATTAATAGAAAATATCAACATCACAAAGATGCAGAAAATTTATGCTGTGTCTGCGTCCTCTGATTTAGAGAGCTCCATCTGATTCTTGGAAGAATTCCATGACTCTGAGACTCACATTCTCCAAAGTGAAACTTTTTTTTATTTTCAAATCAAGGTCTGATGTTCACATGTTAAAAAAACTGCATTCATTTTTTTGTTTGTTTATAAAAACCTCCTTTGTTCTTTAGGCCAAAGTTGGAACTCTTCGACTGTTTCAAAGCATTGACTTGAAAACTACGATTTGTGCAAGATCAGCAATGATACTGGATTACCCCTATGTCCACATTTCATTAAATATATCCATAAACTTTCAAAATTATGATGGCAATTCAACAATTACCTACAACATGGCCAAAGTTCGACCATAAATGACCTTCAAGTCAACCTTGGTCATGTGACCTGAAACTCGCAAAGGACATTCAGTGATACTTGATCACTCTTATATCCACATTTGATGCATATTAATGAAATCAGAAAGCAAACAAAAGGATGTCAGTGTCTAGACATACTTTATGCTAATAATGTATGATCTGTTGATACACATATTGTGAGTCAATTTACATGGCCATATACGTAGTACACATGCATGACATACTATATGATAAAGGTGATATGAGTTTATTTTAATAATAGAGATTCTATACAAGAGCTGATTGTTACCATGGATACTTACAATGACTTTAGAGAGGTCATACATGAATTCTCCATAGTTGAGTTTTCTGTCCTCAAGCAGATGCTTCTGGAACATATCATTCATTGCACTAGACCCCATCAAAGGACCAAACTGTCTTAGAGCAAATTTGCAAGACTGAAAAAAGAAAACCAAACAATAATGATTTCAATCGATATTACCATCACTTAAAGAGACAAACATCTTAAATAAGATTTTAAACTTAAACATGTAGATCTGAATTCTCATCTGTATGTTCGTTTATGCCTCCACCATTGCCAGATAATAATATATTACACATCCAACTTCTAAAATTGCAAATATTGTCCTATGTGATCTTTAACGTTTGACTGGGTGACCCCGAATCTTATCAGATCACCAACACTCCAAAGAGCTAGGTTTAGGATCATCACTGTAAGGATCATTTGGTTATTGTGAGAACAAGACATCTTTTCATACCTTCTTAACGTCATCATCTTCATCATTAAGGTGAAGCAGTAGACTAACAAAATTTGTATGGATCTGCTCAAGGAATGGATCTCTTGATGGACCATCACCAAACCGACTCAGGTTACCAAATAGGGTAAAGGATGCTGCTCGTACTGACGCACGGTCCTAAATTAAGATGAGGGAGAAGCATGCACATGTTTTATGGTACATCATTTTGGTGTAATGATTTCGCTCAGACAGACTCTTGACAAAGGAAAAATATACAATTCATTATAAAGTCTGATTGTCTACTTAAGACTTCAGGATAAATGTAAATGGTAACTAGGCTACCATAATAACAAAGCTTACCAGCCAATCAAGATCAAGGATTTCATGAAAAATAACATTGGATGGCAAAGTTACTAGAAAAGTAAATTGGTTTACTTATTTATCAATTATTTTTCATTTGTTATTGCCATTGTGGAAAAATACCTGACTTATTGGAGAACAAGGAACTAAAATGTGGTTCTGAAGCAGAAAGTAAAATTTACAACAAAAATCAGAAAAAAAAAAATTTATAACTATCTAATCTACAATGTACAAAACATGTAATCTAATTTACATTAAAACTGTACTTGAACACATGAATGAAAATGAGACCTAACTACAGTGTATCTCATAATGTGAATATCCAATCACTGAAAATGCACTAGCTAAAATCCACAATAATTCCACTTAATAATTCTGGATATTTGGTCAACAAAGTTAAGAAAGGGACAGAGTAAGAAAATATCTTGTGGATTTTCTATGAAAGAGAGTTAAATAACTCCATATTGTATGATGAAACTTGATGGCCACTTAAAAGAAAGGATATGAAAATCTGATATAAACAAGCTTAGAAAGAATACAAGATTCTTTTCTCCAATCTGACTTGTCAATAAGAAATAAATATCCAATTTCAAGAAGGTTGTTTTCCCTGTCATCAGAGTGCTGCAGCCCCTGTTGCCTCCTGTATGTTATACAGACAATGTGTTGGTTTTTACTTACATTCACTAGAGCAGTGCTTCTCAACCTTTTTTTACTCGAGGACCACTTTGACTCTCAGATTTTTTTCGAGGCCCACCTACTAATTTTTTTTAGGATATGACAACTTGTCTCAACTCAAAGATTGTCTCGACCATTATAAAGAGCATATTAGTGCGTAACTTTATGATCTTCTGCAGCAGTGGTTGAGCAAAAATAATGAGGGGACTTGATATGGCGTATCGCGTACAATTGATAAAATGTTGTGAGCATGGCGAGCAAGAAAAAATTTCGACTTTTTTATCACAAAAATCCAAGTTTGTGATAGATTTTGACACAATATTCCAAAAATAATATTATATTTCACCCTTATCCCTTTTCTGTCCTTTTCTATTTTTTTCTTGGTCATGAAATATTTGGGGCCAAGAGCCCCCCCCCTTTCTGTACGCAATTGTTCTGCTGTGAATTAAATCCAGCCTTTTTCCTACCGAACCACTCTTGTGTTTAGGTGTCTCTGAAGCTCTGACGGTTTAAGCGCCTTATTTGAGAATAAATTCAGCACATTCGTCACACATTGCTTTTGCATGACTGCGCAATTATGATAAATCCAAATCTAATGTATTAATGTATTCACAGTCACATTAGTTACCTTAGTTACAGTAGATTTGTTTCCTCCCTCACCCTTTCACTTTAAAACAAGGTCCATTTTGATGAAAGTATGTTTCATGAAATTTGAACATAAAGCTCTTAAGCACATTCAAAGCAATCAGTTTGAGAAATAAATGCATTTGCAAAGGTCCGGTGAATGGGCGATAATTAACTACATAAAAAATATGCATACATGAGGCCTGAGGTTCACATCAAAGTTAGATCAAAACCATCATACAATGTGTATGTATATCACACCATGCTACCTATAGCATGATAGGCATGCCTTTAGCTTTGTTTGAACCACAGAGACCGATCAAACATACCATTTTCGGACATTAAATAAAACATGTTAAATATACCATAATTTTCGCCCATTTTTTTTTTCTTCTCTGGAGCTTCTCGCGGCCCACCTGAGAGAGCTTCGCAGCCCACCGATTGAGAAGCGCTGCACTGGAGCATATTTTACATTATACAATTGTTATGTCTACCCATTAACATTTCTGTACTCATGGCACTACTTCTAAAGGGTCATTTTATGAATCTCCTTAGTCATGTCTGCACACCTAACAGTTTGACAAATCACATTTTCTTTCACAAAATTTTTAGTTGATAGTGCTCCTTATATTCAGATGAGCATGTGTGCCAAATATTTAATAAAAATTTGAAAGGAATAAAAAAATTTCTTGCAAAAACCTCTGCCGGTCATTTTCAGACTGACACAAAAAAATGATGCCCCATGTCTATACACCCATTGACTTTACACACGATAAGGCTGGATTTTGAGGTCGTCACATGAAATAGCTGAAATTCACTGTTTTTCCACCATTTTAAATTAATATCTTTCTATACTTGCACCTGTAAAGTTTGTAATGGTCACATATTTCCTTTTACTAGATTCGCACATATATGCGCATACAAGGGGCACTGCGCAGACTTCCAAGGAGGTCACTCTCCACATGGACTGCTAACCATCCGTGTCCGACAACCTCAGAAATGCACCCTAAATGGCATAAATACATTAACTAAATTTGCGACCATATATGGCGTAACCAATGAGAAGAGCCATCCTAAGTGGCGTTGATACCCTTAGTGTTGTAAACATCGAAATCAATTGTGGGCGAGTGGTATAGGTAACGCATGCTGCCTAGTATAGAGCCAGGTGTAAGAGACTGCGCTGGCAGGCATGTGCAAGGATTATTTTGTATCCCTTAAAGTCACACACTTCATGGTGTTTATAACTTAAGGTCTGCTCCTGGGTCTTCTCAAATTTGCCCAAATGAAATTGGCACCCCTAAATGGTGTAATCTTCATAACCAAATTCACATCCCTAAATGACTTGAAGAGAGAGAAATGGCTACTCTAATAGGTGATTTACTAGCGAATGGTGCTGAAATGCAACCCTTTTTTCCAAAGACTTCGAAGACGCCAGAGTGCCTGAAACGGGGCCCTTTTCAACACTTTTTATGGACACGGGTGCATAGCAGGCCATGTGGAGAGTGACCCCTCAGTCCAGACTTAGAAGACCTTACCATATACCTTCCTATATGAGATGCCAAAGATATAATCACATCAAGTTTCAAGTACTGAGCTCACCTTTTCAAAGCAAGGTCTAATGCGCAAAGTAACATTGATAAGGATAGGTCTAACGTTGCTCTCTGAGATCTCCATAAGGATACGAGTTAGACCAGACATGGCTTCCAAGGTGATGCTATCCTCTGGGTCATCTTTATCATCCATACCAGCCATCATAGAAGATAACACAGTCGTAGAATACTTCTGAACCTTGTGAGGTATAAGGAAACCAAGTGGGAGAAGTACAATCAAGATACAACTCAATAAACATAATATGTAACAATATATACAGCACTGAATGAAAACATTTTCAAAGCACTGCATGTTAAAGTCCCAGCTTAAGCAAGGCTACCTAAAATAACAACATGCAAGTATTTCAAAGAATTAATCCTGGAGTACAGCTCTATGTGGGTTATTCACTTGCTGAAGGAGATTACATGTCTTCACAACTGAAATTTCATCTTAATTTTATCTTATAAGTACTATAATCTGTAGTTGCGCTATAATAACACAAATCAATGTGGGGAAGAAATCAATACCTAAATGGGTAGAGACCCTTTTTTTTGGATATGACTTCATCGATATGAAGCACATCATAGGATTCAGCAAAAAGGTCAATATATTGTTTTCATATCCAAGTCCCAACCCAACTAAGTCCCCATCATCCAACATACCAACCCACTAAATCCTGGTTTATCACCCCCCCCCCCAAAAAAAAATAATAAAGTCTTTTTGAAAGGTAGATCAACCCTAACTAGGCCGGGCTTTTTGGGCTGTTCTGTGGCTGGGGGGGGGAGATTCAACCCCCCCCCCCCGAGACCTCGGCCGCCGATCGCGCGAGCGCCGCAAAAATTTGCACGCTGGTAGTGTGTGATGTAATCTACAAGGCTGTATGGTAAAAATTTCCAAAATATTGAGATTTTATTTTGTATGAATTAATTATGCTAATTTATGCATAAATCATACTTTCTACTCTAATTCACTAAATAAAGCTCATAGAATGCTTATTTTTTGGTAAAAACATTCTTTGTAGCATTCTTTTAATACCAATTGCGATTGAAAAACACTTCGTTTTGGAAATCAATTTCTCATGTATTTTATTGTTTTATGAATTTCTTATGTATTTCTTTGTTTTTCAACCTTTTGTTTTTCTTTGATTTTTTCACCAGATTTATTGCACAAACTTTTTGAAGCATAATTATGCTAAAATCAATTGATTTCAGCTGTTTAAAGTAAAAATAATCATATCTTTGTGAATAAGATGAGAAAACTCAATTTGCATTGAGTTTGTACACAACATCATGTTTTGGAACAATTTTTGGTCTGACATGCACTTATGAAATGTTGCATAATTTCGGAACCGCGTACCCGGGTGTCGTAAATTTGATCTCAAAAGATGCGCGAGACTTGTAAGTATAAACTCTGTGAGTGGCGCGGTCAAAAAAATTCACGCGGCGGAATGATTGCAGAAAATGTTGGGAAGGTTGAATCAACCCCCCCAGGCCATTTTAGGGTTAAAAGGGACGTACCTGATCAGATCCAAGACTTGCTATGTTACCAAGACCCCTGATGCAAAGCTTACGAACAACAGCATTGCCATCAACAAGCCTACCAAGGAGATTATTCATGATGATCTCAACTTGAGAGATATCGCCTGCACATCTCTGATTGATCAGCTGGGGGATAACAAATTAATTTTCAACTGTATTTTAGATGTGAATCTGCATCAATGCTCATTAAAAGAACACTGTCCTTCTGAATGAGCAGAAGTCTAGATCAACATGTATTTGTTAAAGGACAAGTCCACCCCAACAAAAAGTTTATTTGAATAAAAAGAGAAAAATCCAAGAAGAATAACACTGAAAATTTGACCAAAATTGGATGTAAAATAAGAAAGTTATGACATTTTAAAGTTTTGCTTATTTTTCACAAAACAAAGATATGCACATCTCAGTGTCATGCAAATGAGTCAGTCAATGATGTCCATCACTCACTATTTCTTTTGTTTTTTTTATTGTTTGAATTATGCAATATTTCATTTTTAAAGATTTGACAATAAGGACCAAGCTGACTGAACCATATATTGTTGACAATGCTGATTCCACATGTTCAGGGAGGAATTAATCATTGATTCACTTGACAATGAGAAAATTAGAATATTTCATATAAAATACAAAAGATATAGTGATTGGATAATGTCATCAGTCTCCTCATTTGCATACCGACCAGGATGTGCATAAAACTGTTTTGTGAAATTGAGCGAAACTTTAAAATGTCATAACTTTCTTATTTTACATCCGATTTGGATGAAATTTTCAGCATTATTTTTGTTGGATTTTTCTCTTTTTATTCAAATTAACTACTTGTTGAGGTGGACTTGTCCTATAAATGTTCTGGAAATCTAAACTGTCAAAAACTACAACAACCGAGTATTGTCATTTAAACAAGGTGATTTGCGAACCTTGAGTCTCACCTGATTTCGAGATCAATAAAATATGCAATATGACCTTCTGACTCCTTCACTCTCATGAACACACATGGTATTACCTAAGGATCTTTAGAGCCAAGTGTGATCAAAATTGATAAAGAAATAAAGACATGAGAGTAAGTTGAACAAAAACTTGAAACAAGTGGAGTGCCTCTTGCAGTCTCGCCTGCATTACATGATTCAATATAGCAGTGTTGACTTTGAAAATGACTAAAAATATTCTCTTAATCGTCGTGGGGGGGTCTTGCCGAGGATTGTCTATGGACCAAACTTTTCCCTCAAAGGCTTTTTCCGCACACCCTCTTCCCCCTCGTTCTCTGTCAGGACACACGACATAGCCATGGTTTCTTTGCGTTCCTCATCAATCACCGTTTCAAAGTCGAAGTTCAAGCCTGCGAGGCAATCCCACAGTTTGTCTGATGCTTCACGCAATAGGCATGCAGTGTAGTTCTAATTAAACACAGCCTTAAGATCTCACATGCCAAAATGTCACTTTGATGATTTACAGATCATGGCATTGGTGTAGCCCTTTACTTGACTGCATCAATACGGTGATCCTTGCTTATTCATACAGCACGTCCCCAAAAAAATGTCCCTCTGATATGCGGCTAAATTACTTCCAAAAATGTATGGAATTGGGAAGCTCATTTCATGATCTAACTTCTATAAAAATTTCACTGATCCCGCTTCAGTGGTTTTGAGTACACAGTCTATTACATAACAGTGGTGTTTTTCTGCCCATTCCAAGTTTGCATGCATGCAGCACTGCTGTTTGTTCTGCACTTTCTAGCATATCAACCCCCTTTGACCATTCTGATCAAGGAATCCCCTGATCTGACCAGGGAAATCTCCATGATCTAACCAGGCTCATCAAATCACAACCTTGAGCATGTTCAGAAGGGCAAAAACTGTATTTGACAGTTCATTTTATGTTTGATAACGGGAGATGCAGAATGATTGACAAAATGGGTCATGTTTGTTTCATGCCTAATTCCAACCATACTGCATTTTTATTATCATTACGTTTTTATTTTTAAGTTAATAAGCAACTGAGGCCAGGTAAATTCAATGTAACTTTTTGAAAGAAAACAAAGTCAGAAATTTCTCTGGTAAGGTTTCTGGACTCCCCTTTATTTTTCTCTTATTTTACTCATCCATCATTCACATTTTCTTTCAAGTTGGTGCATTGATTCCCCTTATCAATCATCAAACAAACTTATATTTTTTGGTTTCTTGTCCTTCTGAACATGCCCAGGTTTATGATTTGTAAGCCTGGATATGATTGGGGAAATATCCCTGCTCAGATCCTGGAAGTAAAAATAGGGGTTAACATGACATTGACAATGCAGAAATGCATCAATGCTGCAAACTTGGAATGGGCTAAAATGCACCACTGTTACGTAACAGAGTGTGTATTCAAAACAGCTGAAGCGCGACCAATGAAATTTTCATAGAAGTTAGATAATGAAATGAGCTATCTACTCATGAACATTTATTTGAGAATACTACCACATTATATAATTAATTCAGCCCTATGTCAGAGGGACATTTTTGGGGGGACACGCTGTATGGTTCCTCACCTGGGCTGATCACTAAAACTGACTGGGCAGATTTGGGGGATCAACCAGCATGTGCGAGCAGATAGGCCCGAGCTTCAGGAAGGCGATTTGCAAACTCTGGTCTCTGACAGAGCTTTCCACTCCTTTTCTTTATTGTCCACCTTTTTTTCCCTCATTTTATGTTTTAAAGAATAGTCTCAATGGTGTACTTGATGGTTGCAGGAGGTAAGCCAAATTATTTTTTATTTTTATTCACATTTGTTGTTGAGGGAAATTGACGGACTTTGGGTTTACCAATTTGATATAGGGCCTACCGGTATTTAAAAATGCAGGTTTTGTGAAACATTTTACACAGTCTTCACTTTTCTATTAGCCTTATGATTATCACTTTTACAAGGGTACAGCTAGTAAAATAATTCACAAACAAGTGGAATGCCTCTGGCGGTCTCTCCTGCATCACGCAATTCAATATAGCAGCAGTGCTGACTTTGAACTACTATAACTCGCACAAGATGTTTAGTGATACTTGGTTACTCTTATGTCCACGTTTTATGAACTAGACCAATACACTTACAGGGATATGATGGTAATTCAACAAATACCCCCAAACATGGCCAAGTTCACTGACCTTACATGACCTTTGACCTTGATCATGTGACCTGAAACTCGCACAGGATGTTCAGTGATACTTGATTACTCTTATGTCCAAGTTTCATGAATCAGATCCATAAACCTTCAAAGTTATGAAAATACCATGATTTTCTTATTTACGAGATAACTGGATATACTCATTTGATTTGCTAGTTCATTACGATTAACTTGCACGCTGAATAAAAGTACACAATTTTTCCTGCGCGTGCGCAGCATCTCCCTACGCACGCACTATCCCAAGATCATCACGCAAATAGGCGTCCATTTCCTCTTATGAGCCTGAACGCAAGACATGTTGTCACGCAAGGCGAGGGGTCGGTGGGAGGGTTCAAATGAGTATATCCAGTTATCTCGTAAATAAGAAAATCATGGTAAGTATTTTCATAATTTACTATCAATAACTGGGATATACTCATTTGATTTGCTAGACCAACACGGATTCAACGTGAAGGGAGGCATGTCTAGACTAAGAAGTGTGTAAAATAGGGAGATGAAGTAGTGCTGTAGCTCAGATTGTTTACTGGGCTGAATCCTGCCGAGTTGGCATTGACCGGCTCGGAGCTTTACGGGTCGGGTTTCACTTTGAATCCCTCGAACCCGGAAAATAAACCCGGATTGCTTGATAATATTTGAGGTGTCATTTGTCACCGCAATAAAAGTTGTGAAACTATTTTTAACAAGCAATCCATCCACCTAGGGTGCGTTTATTCGACACTTTTTTACCCTAGAATCATGATTAGAATCATGATTCAAATCACGATTCTGCAGAATCACGATTGCGTTTAGTCGAAAGTGGAAATAAACGTCTTTCAAATCACAAACATGAAACACGGAAAAGGGAGCGTTTTGAAAGACGTTTCTGTAGAATCACGAACGAAAAAGGTCGTATAAACAATATCGTGATTTGAATCATGATTCTATGACGTCATTGTGTCGTGCTTATTCCGGGTTCGACTCAAAGGCGCGCGCTGTGTTTCGTGCAGGTCATTTTCGTGTAGCAGTACTGCCAGTGTACTAGTACCGGTATATGCCAATTGTCACATGCATTTAATAGGAATTATCATTCTGTGTATTGTACCCCCGGGGTTGTACTGTAGCGTCATTTGCATAGTTCATTGTTTTCATCATTCATGTCTTCAAGTTACATTTGGACTAACGACGAACTCAGGGCTCTGCTTGTGCTTTGGGCTCAGCCTGATAGCACGAGCATCACTTACCGGGATTCACAGAAATTGAATACAAGTAAACAAAAAATATACGAGGTACAATACACGGAATTCTGGAAGTAAAAGATTTATTTTTCGGAAGCCGAGTAAACGTTGCACTTTCACAAACGATCGCGCGTTAGCTCCGACGGCAGCAAAAATCTAGCACCCGACATGAATTTAGAAACACGTGCGAAAATGTTGACCTATAGTTCCTGGGTCAAACTGCCCACTGTGATGCGCACTGGATCGGCCCGTATTCAGGGAGAAACAGCATTAGAAAGATGGTCGTATAAACGCTGATTCTGTCGGATCGTGATTGCTGTTTTGAATCATGATTCAAATCGTGATTCAAATCATGATTCTGAGTTGAGGTCGCATAAACGCAGCCCTAGTGTGATGGCCGAGGGGACAGGTCAAAGGCCAACCATCCCTACCTTATTTTCATTTTTTCCCCATCATGATCGGACCTCCTGTCTGAGTTAAAAAATGGCCTTGTGTGTGAGGGATCGAGATGATATAGCTAGCCGGCTAACGGCACACATGCACACAGTAACTGCCATGTGATATCGTCTGACTGGTCATGTGATTGGCTGAGAGTAATGGTTTCACTGGGTGAGAATGTCCAATTTGTTTACAAGTAAAGGCCAGTTGGTCCATTAGGCATGGTCATAACTCAAGAAGTTTTCCTTTTGATATTATGACTGTGATGACATGCAGAATATTTCTCTATTTTTTTGTGAAATAATCTGTCCGGTTTATTGAGATATCTTTTATACCAGTTTTTTCTGCTAACCATAAAAGCCCTCCCTCCCCCCCAAAACCCTGTTGTGTTGACATTTTCCACAAAGTCGGTGATCCGAAAATAATAGCTCAGCTGGGAGTGGGTGCAAAACAATTTAATTCCCATTTAAAGGATACATTAAAGAGGGTGGACGAGACGGACGAGAAGAGGAGGGTGCCGTTACCGGGGGAGAGAGAAGGGGGGGTATGTGTACAAGAGCAAAAGAACAAAAACAAAAAAACGTGAGAGATGACTAAATGGATGATATGGGGGTAGGATGATATTTGACCGATTGTCAAAGTTTAATATGAAATAAAAATGTATTTTGATTCATTTTTTTTACTAAAAATATTATTACCGGTAGCTGAAAGGCTAGAATAAGACAGATAAAAATAAATCATACACAAAAAATAGTTTGAATAAATTATTCTATTGCTTCAAAGCAAATATGAAGAATGAAATACGCTCAGAAATTAACTCTTTCTGCCACCTCCACCCCTCCGAAAAAATCTGCCCTATGATAGACAGAAACAATCTCTGTTAGAGCCTGTTTGAAAATTGGGTCACCAGAATGATAACATAATAAACAATGTGGTTTGTAATCTGCCTCTTGATTTACACACACACACAAAAAAAAAATCATTTCAAAGCACATGTTTCGTAGTAAATCACTAGCGGTGCACAGACTGTGCTGTTGACCGCTGCACTGGTGATAAGCATGTGAGGAATTGCGATTTGGCCTTGTATCGTCTCAATCCCCTCTCTACATTACTACTGGATGATATAAACAATGAATTAAATATTTTGGGGGTTTGTATCGTCTTTTGTGAACAAGGTCAGAAGGTGATGTTGGTCACAGATAAGAGTCAAGTAGGTCAAAACTTTGTACTTTTGCATGGACATAAATCAATTTTAGCCGGACCGGGTTACCAGGCCTCTCCGGGTCGAGCTATGATTCTGATAAGATTTACGAGCCGGGTTCGGACCGAGTTGAAGAAACCGAGCTACAGCACTAAGATGAAGACACGAAGGCCACTGCCTTAAGGACAGAGGAGGCAAATAAGGCCTCATGCGAAGTAAAGTCCTTAAGAGCAAGGAAGTGAAGGAATAGAAGAGCGTCAAATAGGCGGTCCTCAAGAAGTCGTAAACGACGATTCCATAGAAAGAGCCCAAGAAGAATGATACTATAGTATCATGGGCCCTCGGCCTAGTGTCAGAAGAAGAACATCATCACCAACTGACTTGATCGTTTCAACAATCCAGAGTGAAAAGATGTCTCAAGAAGCTGCCGCAAACAGCTCGCGCGATAAAACAACCAACTGCACAGAGTTGGGAATTGTCTGATGAATGGCAAACAAAGACCTGGGTTAGAAGTCACACCTAATCTAAGCCAATCCCGGCAACAGTCCGGGAGCTATGCATAAGAATGCTAAGCTTTGTACTGTAAATGGTTACATATACACAGATACAGGAGGGAACTCGACTGATAGACAGACAGAGATACCCTGAATACCGACCCAAGAGGAAGTTAGTCAAGCGTCAAGAAGACCGACAGGTGCCATGACGGACTAAGCCATCCAAGCTCAACATTTGAGAAGAACTCAAGAGTTTGTAAGATTCGGATTTTGTTGAAAATTTCAACAAGAATCGTGATCGGAAGACTGAAACTTGTACGGTTTAGTAAGTGATCAATCAATCAATCTGAGAAGGCAACAGCGGGGCTAAAAAAAGCCACGGTCGAGTCACCGGCTTAATAATTTCAGCCAAGCCACAAACCATGCAAACGTAAGGAATGCGAGATATCTCAGAAGCCCCCGCGTGGGAGAAGGCGCCCAGAATTCGATATCTGTCTCAAAAGCGTGAGGGCAGAACATCTGCAGAATTCTGATAGAGAGCTGTGGCAGAACGTTTCCAGCGGTCCGATAAGGACCTGGAACGACAGAGAGTAAGGTTAAAGAAAACCACTCGTAAGGCAGTCAAAGTGTCGAGAAAAGGGACTTAGTGCCATCCTGTTAAAAAGAAAATGCCACGGACCTGCTGTCTATGTAGAATAGAACAGTCTGGTCAAAACAGCTCAACCGGGCGTGTCGGAGAAATAACGCGGCACGCATCACGACATAACAAGTGTGATAGACCGAGCGATCGAGAGAGAATCCCGGATCCCCTTTCTCCCGTACTAAATAAAGCACCCGCCAGAGGGTGCAGCGCCCGCGGTGGAAGAGGTGGGAGGTGGCTTGGCTGAAGCCACCATCGCCGAGAGGGCCCGTAAGGCTAGGCTGCGATGGATGTCCGCTGAGCGGAGAAATCCCTAGCAGCAGCAAGCACACGCCAGAGGTGAGCTGGCGAACAATGTCTCTGTCATGATCTTACGTGTAAACGACAATCAAGAGATGCCGGTCAAGAAAATGCTCTGAACCAACAGACATCGCCAGACATGATACCTCAACAGTTACGGTCCAAACGGAATCGAGTGAGGTAACAACAGCGCTGTCCTATCAAGGTTAGGGACGGAAACTGGCTAAGAGTGTCTAAGTCCTCGCTTGAAGAAACAAGCGGAGGAGTAAGGCGACTTGAGGAAAATAATCACCAACATTTCCCTCAGTCTGAGGTGAGAACCAGTTGTTTATGAAAACAGCCACAAGGCCTGGTTTTTTTGTGATCGTAAGAGCAAGCACCGCCAGCGCCGGTTGCGACAGCATGGAACAGTCCGATATCGGTAAGATAAGGAGTTCCGGAAAGCTGCGGGGGGCGGCAAAAATGACGCCCTAAGCAGCGGGGGATGAGAATCTAAGTTTCTAAAAAGAAGAACTCCAGTGAAGTAAATCACTTTCATGGAGAGACTCATCCACAGTCGGCCCTAGAGAAAGCGGGTCGTGGTGATCGTGGTTAGACAGGCATAAGCATACATCTATCCAAGCTTGACCCACATAGAGGGCAGTCTGTAAGAAAGACTGTTAGAGCTTGACCGATGGCCTGGCGGCGTACAGTTTGGTGTAAACTCGCCGACCCGGCATGGTGGGTGCGCCCAGGAAGTAGGCATAGAAATGCAGTCAGAAAAGCCTGGGACTTTAAACAAGCCTGAACGCACGTACACAGCCAACAATCAGGAGAACTATTAATCGCTGTGACATTCAGATCCGATATTCATGCTCATAAGCTCGGAGAGCTACGAGATAGTGAGACATACCGCTGAGCGGTGATGGTGCTAATATCGGAGTCGCCCTCTCTACAGCGGCGATCGCTGGAGGACGGGTGTTTGTACTAGCCCTGACTCTAACCTTACAAGAGTAGGAGTTAAAAGTAAAGACAGGGTACCCTTACTTTCGAATAGAAAGTGAGGTTCAGGCCAAAAGCTGACGGTCCCGTCGCCTGGGCGGACGGTGCGCGGGCGTGATAGGTTGCCCTCTCAAAAGCAGCCAAACATTCTCACGAGAGAAGGACGGCATGCGGTATGTAAGAAATTCTTACCTCCAATCTACAGGCCCGCTTGGGGGTAGAATGGAGAGAGTTACCGCTGAAAGAGCCGTCGCCGTACGTGAAACTTGACTTAGAGGGCAAATTCGGGAGTACCTGCATATAAATGGGGGATACTCATACAGGTAAACTCGCCGACGGCTCCCCGGAGTGCGGGTTGGCGGGAGAAATCTCAATCCGCTCAATACCCTACACTGGCAATAAGACCGACAGAAAGCAGCAAAGCGGCTTCAGTGTCCAACCAGCGATTTCGGGAGCTTGCCAACTTGCTGGGTGAGACCCATATGACGGCAGCACCTGTACATATCGAGAATTCACCCGTGTGGGTGAAAGGACCGGCAATTTCATAAAAAAAAGAGCCGGCGGTTGGTGCGAGGCTGCTGATGAAGCTTGGCTGCCGCATAGCGGCAGTCTTATAATGACGGAGAACACGAGGGTAAGAACCCTTTATGCTCGGGTATAGATGCAACGTCCAGCCGTCGGTCACCAAGAGCTTGCCGACATGTTGATGCTTAAAAGCCGTATGTCGGAAGCACTTGCACAGAAACGGGGGTCAACGTGTAGGTGAACAGCGTTTCAATAAATGCCCGGTGTTAGAGGGCAGGTGACTGCTTGAACCGCACAGTGCTTAGCAAGGCGGCTGAAGCTGATATGAAGCGTGGGGGAATTACCCGCACTGCTCATGGGTGTGTGAAGCAACATGAGAGTTGCGACGCCTGACCCACAATTATCGGGAGTCTGGTGTCATAATGGAGGGCGATGCCCGTATGTCGATAACACCTGTGTATTAGCGGGAATTTCCCTTGCAGGTGTGTGAGTCGGCGATTCATGATATTGCCGGTGACTCTCCGAAGTGTGAGATGGCGAATGTCTGCTTGACCTGCCCGGTGCTCGACACGGCGGTTTTAGCTGACAGGGAACATGAGGATAAAGATCCTTGATACTCGAGGGCGTTCTGTTGTAACATGAAGTTACGACGCCTGGCCATCGACACAAGAATCAGAAAGGTCTGCCCGCAAAGCGGGATTATCGACCTAGAATTTCTTCTTCTTCTTCCGTGCGGCCCCCGCCAGGGGGCAGAAGAGGGCACAAGAGACAGGGAGGGGGACGTGATATCTCGCATGAGAAAAGTCACCCAATCTGATCAAGCCATTCAGGCACATGAACACAATTTCATGGTTCCACATTTAAAGGGCACGTGGACGTGATTCCACGGTTCCACCCTGATCAGTTAATCGTGAGATTGACGGGGTCAAGCTCACGTGTCTCTAGCAACTAGGGGCTGGTAGCCCTTTGCTAATGCTCCCTGACGGAGACTGACAAAGCATCGAGCCTAGCCTGTGCCAAGAAAAGAGTCCCACGCTCTTAACCCGGACTTGTCGGACCCGATAGCCAGTGAGTCAAGCAGCCCTGGAGGAGTGAGGTTTTCTATACTAGTACAACACTCCCCAAATAGGTTCAGGTCCTGTCGAGGGAGCCTTGGCTATCACCTTTCAGGCACGTGGCCACCGCGCCACGGCTCCACTCTGAAATGCTCGGGCACGTGGACGCGGTTCCACCCTCTTGGTCACGTGGACGCGGTTCCACGGTTCCACCCTCTTGGGCACGTGGACGCGACTCCACGGTTCCACCCTTCTTTTTCCCGGGCACGTGGACGCAAACCACTGTTCCACCCTATATAGAGCCCAACGCAAAGGGTCTCGCTCTCTTGCCCTCATACTCACCGCCGCTGATCACAGGGACAATACCATGTCTGGTTCTCTCCCAGCGGCAGGTTGGAGTCATCAAGAGATGAGTCGAAGAGCTCATCTACCTGGTAAGTTCTTAACCTGAAAGAACAAAGTAGGGGCGAAAACAGAGAGGGGGTGGAGGGGTGGGTGGGCAAGAAGGGTGACAAACAAGATCCCTTCCAGAAATTATTAATAATAAAATTAATAAGACAGGTAAATAACAGGACCACCTTCTTAAACATGAGTTATGAGAACAAACTTTGTTTGTTCTGTTTTTTTTAAATTAATTACACGAGCCAGCAGGGCTCGACATGATGTTAATTAATTAAAAACAGAAAACGTCTAAGTCCAAGACAAAGAGCAGGATCAGCTAAGAAAAAAAAAACACAAGGATTTTTTTGTTGTTGTTCTTTTGACAAAGGTCGAAAAAAGAAACAAGTAATAGGCGGCAAAAATGATGCCCTAAGCTGATCTGAGAGGAAGTAGTAAGGACTCATTTCCTTTAAACTGGAAGCCGGAAACTAATTAGCGAAGACAAAGACGCTAATAAAGATCAGAAGGGCTTCCCAAAATTTTGAGAGAAAAAAAAATTTGAAGACAAAAAGTCCAAAAAAAATTTTCACATTCAATACAAAATAATTATGAAAATTAATTAATAATTAAACAATTAACCAAAAGGTTAATTAACAATTGATCAATTAATCAATTAAGAATAAAAGATTGATTGAAACATAAGAGAACAATCGACCAACTCAAAACAAGAAAAACAACAAGTTGAAAACAAGTTTGAGAACAAATAAAGGATGACGCTCCTACCTGTCCAGCATAGCCTAAGCTGTGGAGAGGGAAATAACATCAATTCAATTCAAGACGAGGCAAAGGAGCAAGTCAAGAATTAAAAGAATTATAAGGAATTAAAAAGAAAAGTGAAGCGTCGCATTAATGCCTGCGGCACGCAGGAGAGCGCGGAGCTATGGGAAAGGGAAGCGGAGCAACCCGTCTGTGAGAAAACGAAACTGACGGTTCGGAACTCACACAATTAAATTAAAGAAAACATGAAATAATAACACGAAAGCTCCACACAGAGTACATAAAAATAAAATCAATCAGAAGCCGAAGGGCAAAGGATTGAAATAGGTAGTAAAAATATAGATAAATATGTCAACAACGGACACTTTAAATGGGGCAAAGTGGGAGTGTACTTAGCTACGTCTGATCACGGCGGCAGGCAAAAGTAAAAGAGGAAATGGACACCTATTTGCGTGATGATCTTGGGATAGTGCTTGCGTAGGGAGATGCTGCGCGCGCGCAGGAAAAATTGTGTACTTTTATTCAGCGTGCAAGTTAATCGTAATGAACTAGCAAATCAAATGAGTATATCCCAGTTATTGATAGTAAATTATGATGGTTATTCAACAAATACCCCCAATTTGGCCAAAGTTCATTGACCCTAAATGACCTTTGACCTCAATCATGTGACCTGAAACTTCCACAGGATGTTCAGTGATACTTGATTACTATTATGTCCAAGTTTCATGAGTTAGATCCTTGAACTTTTAGTGTTATGATGGTAATTTAACATATACCCCCAATTCAGCCAAAGTTCATTGACCCTAAAAGACCTTTGACCAAGGTCATGTGACGTGAAACTCATGCAGCATGTTCAGTGATACTTGATTAACCTTATGGCCAAGTTTATTGAACTAGGTCCATATACTTTCTAAGTAATGCTGTCATTTCAAAAACTTAACCTTCAGTTAAGATTTGGTGTTGACGCCGCCGCCGTCGGAAAAGCTGCGCCTATTAGTCCAGTCAATCTAGCCAGAATAGGGGGGTGACCCGCCACTAATTGCAACACTTGATTTTCCACTGCAATGCTTTCCAATAAGGTCCCCTCAACAACATACTAAAAGTCCCCAAAAATCCAAGCAGTGGAAATTTATGAAATTTGCATATTATGCAAATTAGCCGTAAAAAGTTAGAAAAATAAGGAAAATAGTCCAAAAATTACAAATTAAGCGTCCAAAACAATTTAATTTGAGCGAAAAGTAATGATAAATAACTGTATTCAATGTTTTTATTCAAAAGCGCAAACAAATCTACCTATTTTGCATATTATGCAAATAAGCATCCTTATATGGAAAAATTTCAAGATATTGTAATTGTTCTCATATAGACTGCTCGAAAACATTTGATTTATGTAGACATTTATATGCTACTATCACTAAGCATGAGAATTCATCACAATGCCTGAAAATTAATTTGCATATTATGCAAATTAGCCATTAAAAATAGGAAATAAGGAAAATAATCCAAAGATTATATTATTAAATGTCAAAAGCAATTAATTTGAACAAAATTTTAATGATGAATAAATAAGTACAATGTTTTTATTTTGAAAAGCTAGTAAATCTGCCTCATTTGCCTATTATGCAAATAGGTATCCATATATGGAAAATGTCAAGAAATTTCAATTTTCTCACATTGACTGTTGTTCAAATCATTATGCTGCTATCCCTAAGCATGCATATTTATCCTCATATAATTCGTATTTAAGGGAAATACTGGAAATGTGCTCTTCACGTCCTAAAGCCATGTTGTTAGTCTGACAAGATGATGCGATTGGCAAGAACAAAGCACATTATTTGAAATTGGTGAGTAGTTTGTTAGAGCTGACATCCCTTCCTTATATGGATGGGAACAACAGAAGGGAGGCCAAGAAAAGCAAACTTATGGCAGGTGAGATCTGATGAGTAGTCTCATTAAGAAGTGTAACAGAGATTCCATCTGGCCTAGTAGGTTCATGCAGATTATTTTCTTTAACAATTTCTTTAGTAGTTTGGCTACACCCGCTTGACTAAAAATATGTTTTCTGGCCATGTCTGGGTCGGAACAGGGTTCCAGGACTTGCAGGGCAGGGTCATCATCATCATGATCAGTGGTAAATACTACTCTAAAAATCTGTTGTCTTCCAATTTAGTCATAGTGCATGATATTAAGGGCTTCCAACATGTTAGTTGTTAATACAGCCTGAATCATTGTCAATCCAGTCAACAAATTGTGTATTATAGGCTTGTTTACAAACCAATCTATGGTCCTCTTTAATGCATTGTAGCAATTCTGAGCTTCACCTTACTGATGCTTTAGGAGCTCAACATGCGCAAGCCTTCCTATAAAACTTTTCTTCCGACACAACTTATGTCCAGTGTCTCATTGAGGCAACTTGTGTCGGAAGAAGACAAGGGTAATGGTTTGGTTCTTGTCAAAGTCCTCTTGATTGACATTCAATCTCCTATGCTCGACTTGTCGGATTTCAGTACAGAGAGTTGTATGATTGTCCAAAGTACATCTGCATGACACTATGAATGTCAGCATTCCTCCTGAAGACATCCTTAGTCGTACCATAATTTCTGAAAGGTTTATTCCTCTGTATACCCTCACAGTATACCAATGAGTAACACAAAATGGCAAACAATTCATGGAATGGGTACACACTGTTTAATCAATGTTGGATGGTATTTGATGGTGATGTTAAAGGTGTTCCGTTATGTTGCGTCCTCTTGTTGGAAAGGCAATAATCTGGCTTAGTCCTTCATCTGTTAACGTCTACTTGGTTGTTCATTGTCTCACTGAGGAATTTCCATTTGCCATAAATATCAGGAAATTGGTATTATTTGCATACGATTTGCTTAGAAACTACAGCTACAGTATATGGAGATAGTTGCCATCCGTAGGAGATTCATCGAAGAGGAAAGAACAGAAAATGGATGCTTCATCCTGAAGCAGCAACTGGATTCAGCAAGGACGTCTAATCATGATTCCTGTATCTGAAAAGATGTCTATATACACTTTAAGCCTTTATTATGACTTTATGAATGGCTTTCATGTCGCTCGTATGCAGCGTTCTCGCCAGAAAAAAAATCATGCATGTC
The DNA here is from genome assembly GCF_018143015.1 of Lytechinus variegatus. NCBI lineage: Eukaryota > Metazoa > Echinodermata > Echinoidea > Temnopleuroida > Toxopneustidae > Lytechinus > Lytechinus variegatus. Next base: position 40,261,297 of record NC_054741.1, on the reverse strand, counting down.
GGGGACTTGTGCTGCCACTCCTGGGGGGTGGGTGCGGGAGTTCCCCCCTCCCGCGCGGAGCGCGGAAGCGACGGCCTTTTCATCAAATAGAAACGCTAAGGAAGCCCCATTGTGGCGTATTTTTAAGCCCACACAAATGCACATAAATGCACAGATACTTGCCGTTCAGTAGGCTTGGGAGCCAGCGCCGAATCCAAGCACTGATATAGAAAAAACATGGAATTTGGAGCTGACAGAATGATTTACTTTTCGAGCAGAGGACAAACTTTCTCTGCTTGGAGCCTGCAGTGTATGCCGTGTGCATGCATGGTATGAGGATGCATCGTGTGTGTTGTGTGTATTTCTGTGACTGTACAAAGTCAGTAGAGAGGACGTGCGTTGCGTTAAGCAACACTTGTGATTGTATCATCAAAGTTAGTGTATTGGGATTTGTGTGTGAATTGTGTGAGAAGTTTTTTATTTTGGTTTTCATTCCAGAACCCCCCCCCCACCATCATTTGCTCGCTAGTCTTAAATGGGAGTCTTGTCATATTGGAATATTGACCAGAAGTTAATAAAACCCATATTATTGTTCTGTCAGTAATGAAATTAGCGATTGAACTATGGATAATTTTCAGTCATATTTCCTTTAATCTTAGTCTTTTCATTCCAAACAATCATTTTTTTAATGATGTATTTCACCTTTATCCAGTTTGCCATTTTCTTAAGTGACTGAAAACAAAGACTAGTCCCAACCCTCCGCGAGTTGTTTACATAACTTTCTTTGTCTCCGCTAGTATTGCACAATCTTGAGAAGCACATGTTTGGAAATCTGATATTCTTGCGGTGGGGGGGTTACAAGATTGCTGCCCTTTTCATTCTGTGTTGGGTTTGGTTGCTACATGGCCTGTGTTGAGAAATTAGGTCAGGGTATATTTAATTGCAAAGAGAGGCTTTGGACGGCATTCATGATGGATAGTCTTTTTTTTAATGCATCCTTTAAATAATTTCAACTTCCCATTTGCAGGCTTGCAGGTATATTGTATGATAAAATTACTTTTCTCAGAATTGTACGAAAGTTCTACAAAAATTTTATCTTTTTACATTGTATTTGGACACGAATGCAGATCTTTCTTGACAAATAATGGGCTAAAAATACTAAACAGTAAACATACAGACCTCAAGTAAACCAAGTAGGCCTACCACACATTCAAACTTGGATTAAATCAAATCAGATATCAGTCAATCACGGAAATAACTCTCATCACAGCACTAAAAATTATAAACAATCACTTGAAGAAACAATTGCCAGGGTCAAACAACGGTCAAACATGTGCTTGCGTTGTGTCCTGTGTGTGTATAATGTTGGCAGTGAGTTGATCTTGTGATGATGGGGAGAGAATTTGTGTGTGTGGTTTTTATGTCTGCAGTGAGTTGTGTCATGGATGACTGGGGGAGAATGAAAGGACCAGGGAGTCGGGAGAACCGTAGCGAGCAGCCGCGAGCTAGCTGGGCGCCTTGCCACTTTCCTAGCCGTAGTAAGCCTGTAAGTGGTCTTAAGTTGGTGGGACTTCGGCGCAACCCGATAAATTAAGTTGATATCACTAAGATGAGTTCATGGAGTGTATTATTTTTTTTGAAATATTTCCATTTAATTTTTCCACGCATGTCGCCACGCATGTCGCTGAAATTTTACGCATGGTTCCACTTGGTCTCCATTTCCGCACGCATGGTGTTTGAACCGTGCGTATTATACACTGGCGAGAACGCTGCTCGTATGGGCAAATGCTCATTGGTACTCTTATAAACCATGCCCAGGGATCTCGTGATCCAAGGAAGTTACACATATTCACCACCAAGACAAGTTGTGTGCTACAAGGACCAAATATTCAAAGCTAACGAGCTTTTATTTGTACTGGGTGTGACATCTTATACTGATCACTTGACAATCAAGGAGCATGCAAGCGTGGACTATACTAGCAAGAAACGCAAAGACTCTACCAAGTCAAGGAGAGAGCAAGACATGGATAGAAATATCAAGCCTTTAAACAGTGGGACCCATGTAGAACTGACTCATCATTGCACAATATGAGTGGGGTATCTGCTCCGGTGGTAACTGCTCATGAAAAAAGTCAATATCAACCAAGCAAGGTCATCAAGGTTACACATAATCTACGTGGAATTTTAAAGGAAAATATCATAAGTTTTCTTGATTATTTATGACATGTCGGATGCTTATTTGCATAATATGTACATTCAACTTCAGATATTAAGCTGATAATTAATGTACTAGGCATTCTTAGTAGTCATATATTGATCTAGATCCACAGAGGGGAGACCTTTGAAGGGCCTTTCAAAGACTAAAAATTGGCAAGGTCTTATAGAGCAGTCTCCAAGATCACTGAATTTTGTCATCTCTGTGGAATGGCTCAGAAAGACCCCTCGAAGAACTCTGAAAGACACCTGTCCTATAGAGATCTTTCAATGGTCTTTCAGAGATGTTTATGCATCAAGTGATCCTTCAGAATTCTTTCCATAGACTTTGCCTGGTCTTTCAATTATCTTTCGATGATCTTTCAATGATCTCTCATGAGCCTTACAGTAATCTCTGAAAAAATCTCGAGAGACTGCCGAAAGATCATAGAAAGACTAAAAAGAACTTTGAAAGTTCATTGAAAGACCACTGAAAGACCAGCAAAAACAATTTTCCTGTAAGACCGCTGAAAGACTGTTTTGAACCGTTTCAAAAAGTTTTGGACTCACGAGGACCACAAAGACCATTGAAAGATCTATCAGGAATCGTGAAAGACATCAGAGATCTTTAAAAGTTCGTTGAAAGATCAAGCAAGTTTTATGGTCTTACAGCAGTCTTTCAGAGGTCTTGGTCTCTGTGGAATGAGGGTTTAACTGTTTGTGTGAGAAAAATAAAAATTTCTGGGTTGTTTTTTTATACAAGGATGCTCATAATTATATATGCAAGTGATGTAGATTTATTTACATTTTTTTTATTTGAAGAATTATTAAATTTGTAAAGATCATCATGAACTTCCGTTCAATTTATATTGTTTTCCGCACTTGATTTCCAAATTTGGGATTATTTTCCTCATTTGCAAATTTTTATGGCTAATTTGCATAAAATGCAAATTTTGTGATTTTCCTATGCTTGTCTATTTAATGACTTTTAATATGGTGTTAACTTCCTGTAAGGCATTGCCATATTCAAATTTCAATAGATAATCTACTTGCATTTTTTGAGGAATGTGTGTGTTTCTTGAATATTTATTACATGTTAGATACTTATTTGCATAATATGCAAATGACACTACAGACACTAAGCTTAATATAAATCTATTCAACGTCCTTAGTGATAGCAGCATGTAAATTTCAAAATTATTGAAATTTTTGCAGTCAATGGGAGAAAACTCACAATATCTTGACAATTTTTCCATATAAGGATGCTTATTTGCATATTATGCAAATGAGGTAGATTTTATGCACTTTTGATTAAAAACATTGATTAAAGTTATTTATCATGAATTTTTGCTCAAATAAAATTGTTTTGGACACTTAATTTGTAATTTTTGGACTATTTTCCTTATTTTTCTAACTTTTTATGGCTAATTTGCATAATATGCAAATTTCATAAATTTCCACTGCTTGGATTTTTGGGGACTTTTAGTATGTTGTTCAGGGGACCTTCCTGGGGCCCGTTGCATAAAACTTTTTACCTGAGAAAACTCAGGTTGTTTTTACCAGAGTTTTTGCCCTGTGTTAAAGTCAATGGCAGAAATCAGACTAACCTTAGTTTTCAGTTTTTACCAGAGTTTTCTCAGGTAAAAAGTTTTATGCAACAGGCTGCAGGAAAGCATTGCAGTGGAATATCCAGTGTTGCAATTAGTGGTGGGTCAAACCCTATATTGACTGGACTATATAGCCTCACTCTGCTATGCAGGTGAGACAAAAACACAATATATATAGCAATATAACACTACATTCATTGACCCGAAATAACATTGGACCTTGATCATGTGACCTAAGACTTTTGCAAGATTATTAGTGGTACTTGATTACCCATGTGTCCACATTTCATGAACTATATCCACAAACTTTCAAAGTAATGACTGCAATTCAACAAATTCCCCCAACATGGCCAAAGTTCATTGATCTTCGTGACCTTTGACCTTGGTCATGTGACCTGAGACTCACACGGGATATTCCGTGATACTTGACTTCTATTAAGTCCAAGTCTTATGAACTAGAGCCCGTATTCCATAAAACGAGATAAGCATGCTTCAGTAAAGAATCTAAGCATTTTTTCTTATTTTCTGTCTCAGACAAAATTCTTAGCCAAAACGCGTATTCCATAAAGAACTGGCTAAAAATTTTGTCACAGAATTTGGCTAAGAGTTTTTGAGCAACTAAGACAGATATAAGATGAATGGCTAAGCTTAAAACTGCAGTCTGTATTTCATAAATACCACATGGTTAAGAATTTTGCCCTAACTTAAAGACAGTTGTGAGTTGTCTTGTTTTAGTTTCAAGGTAATTTCGGCCCACGCCTTTTCTTTAACCTGAAACGTGATACGTGTATTAAGCTTGGGTCTCAAGATCTTTTCACTCTCTTTTATTTCTGCTTTTATCGTAATTTTATCTACTTCAGTGAAATTGGCTTTCCTTTTTTTCTCAGCCTTCATCTTGATATTCGTTATGATGCGATTTTTGCTTGAACACATAAAACGCATAGACTTTTTACCGCGAAGCAGCTGTTACGTTCGCAACAAAAGTTGCATGACGTCACATTTTCTTATGACGTCATAGAATTTGAGACTTTGGCTTAGCCATATCGTCTGACTTGAGACAAATGACTAAGTTTATATAACATCGTTAGAGTCTTAAAGAAGATGTCTTATACAAACAAAATGCTCAGACAAACTGCTCAAACTTACGCAAAAATCTTATCTCGTTTATGGAATACGGGCCCTGATCTATAAACTTTTTTTCAAAGTTATGATGGTAATTCAACAAATACCCCAAACATAGCTACAGTTCATTGCCACTAAGTGACCTTTGACCTTGGTCATATGACCTGAAACCCGAGAAGGATGTTCAGTAATACTTCATTACCCTTATCTCCAAGTTTCAAGAACTAGGTCTATACACTTTCCCAGTTTTGATGACATTTCAAAAACTTAAACTTTGGTTAAGATTTCGATGTTGATTCACCCAACATGGTCTAAGTTCATTGACCCTAAATGACCTTTGACATTGGTCACATGACCTGAAACTCAGGCAGGATCTTAAGCAATACCTGATTACCCCTATGTCCAATTTTAATGAACTAGGTCCATACATACTTTCCAAGTTATGAAGTCATTTCACAAACTTATCCTTAGGTTAAAGGGGTGGTCCATGCTGAAAATATTCATATCTTAATACACAGAGTAGAATGCACTGAGCAAAACGCCGAAAATTTCATCAAAATCGGATAACAAATAATGAAGTTATTGAAGTTTAAAGTTTAGCAATATTTTGTGAAAACAGTCGTCATGAATAATCATTAGGCGAGCTGATGATGTCACATCTCCACTTTCCGTTTTCTTATGTTATTACATAAAATCATATTTTTTCCATTATTTCATACTTGTGTGAATAATATGTCTCCCTTGTAATGAAATAAGTTGCAGCAATAAATATCTAATGCACTAAATCAGTTGTCAATCAAATTTTTCTAGTTCTTGGAGGAAAAAATTTGAATAAACCTAATCTCATATAACAAAATACAAAAGTACAAGTGGAGACGTGACATCATCAGTCCACCTAATGAATATTCATACAGACTGTTTTTACAAAATATTGATAAACTTTAAAATTCAATAACTTTGCTATTTGTTGTCCGATTTTGACGAAATTTTTGGCATTTTGCTCAGTGAATTCTACTCTATTTATTAAGCTATAAATACTTGCAGCCTGGACCACCCCTTTAAGATTTCAATATTGACGATGCCGCCGCAGTTGGAAGAGGGTCGCCTCTCATCTCGCTCTCCTACACAGGCGAGACAAAAAGGATGAACAAGACCTCAAACCATTTGATTTTTTGACCCCTAAATGACCTTTAACCCCCTCTTACTCATAGGCACACATATGGGGTAATACCTATGGACCATATGAACATAATTGATGCAGGTATAAAACAATTAGACAGCGCAGGTTGAGCAATAACTTTTAACAGTTTTTTTAACAGATTATCTGACCAACAGGAAAAGTAATCACTAGGATTCTGCCAAAGAAGTATATACAAATATGTCAATCAAGATGCATACACTAAATCAATCTTTTTCTTCAAGATACTTAAGGTACAACATTGATACATAAGACATTACTTTTATCCAAAGTAAAGAAAAACAAATAAATCTGAAGGACAAGAAGGGAATGAAAGAATGCTTCCTAACATACCTCAGCTAAGAAAGCTGTTGTAACAATTCTCTGTGTATCAAACAGACTGTTGAGGTTTGGAGAGACAGCTCCAACGATCCGAGGGATGTAGTTGCCTCTGTACTCTGCCACAGCCCTTTATAAAGCAAAAGATCTGTATTTACACATTTCCGCTTTCACATACCCTCAACATTTCATACATTAACAAGCTACTAATCGTGTGTAAAATAATCCTTGCAAGTTCTTAATTTGTATCTTTATTTTTTTGGTTTAAATTTGAAATCAGTATCTGTTATTCAAAGCCATAGATAGGCATAGCCACATTGAAAAGAAAATGAGAATGTAAAGTTAATAGGAGCGTTTCTTGATTAATAAGGAAATTCCTGAAGTTCTAAAAATGCTAGCCTTTTCTTGAGAATTACATATGAGGAGTAAATATTTGCATCACTAGACTTGCCTGGTGGAGGCAGCCAGTTGAGCGCTGTGCCCAACTGATTGCGTAGTTCTCAGTCAGACGCAAAGTAATTTTAAACAAGGGTGTCGCTAAGGCGAGCGCATAATACACCCGCCTGTAAAGCGGAAAATTGAGATATCATTAAAGCAAGAAAAGTGGAAGTCACATTTGACTGTCTGACCTCAATATCATTAGAATTCCTGAGATCAATGCTAGTATCATACAACAAAATTATTTGAGCCTAAGGTTAAGTTAAATGAAGTTATCATGTTTACAAGGACTGCAGCAGGGTAAGGTGAAAACATGTCACTGTGACCTTGACCTTTTGACCTCAAAATCAATAGGCTTCCTGGGATCTATACAAGTATCATACATACCAAATTATATGAGCCTAGGTTAAGTTAAACTGAAGTTATCGCGTTTACAAGGACTGCAGAAGAGTACGATGAAAATATGTCACTGTGACCTTAAACTTTAACCTTTTGACCTCAAAATTGATAAGCTTCCTGGGATCCACGCTAGTATCATAAACACCAAATTATATGAGCCTAGGTTAAGTTCAACTGACGTTATAGCATTTACGAGGACTGCAGAAGGGTACAATGAAAATACGTCACTCTGACCTTGACCTTTGACCTTGAAATTAATAGGCTTCCTAATATTCATGCTAGAATCATATCAAATTATATGAACCTAGGTTAAGTTAAACAGAAGTTATCTCATTAAACAAGGACTGCAGAAGGGTACGATGAAAATACGTCACTGTGACCTTTGACTTTCTGACCTCAAAATCAATGGGCTTCCTGGGATCCATGCTAGTATCATACATACAAAATTATATGAGCCTAGGTGAAGTTAAACTGAAGTTATCGCGTTTCCAAGGAAAAGTTAACGGACGGACAGATGGACTGACGGATGGACATAGAGCGTGATACCATAATACGTCCCGTTGAGACGGGCGTATAAAAACTGTTTTACTCTGACTTCACAAACTATACAAAACATAAAAAGTAAGTTCCCCTTAATGAAAATGCTGTAACTTTTTAACAGAATAATTTTGAGATATAATATGTCGAAGGTGGATTTTACACTCATTAAGCAACTCCTGGGGGTAAATGAGATTGATCAGTTAGGTCATGCATGAGTAATCAAAGATTGAATTTAAAATGACAATTTTTTGAAAGTCACAAGAGTTTTTTTTTTTTTAGATTGTATAAATACAAAGTTGGGCAAAGGTTGTTTTTAGGTGAATTTTATGGTGTTAACGTTGTTTTACTATCCATCATTTAGCCACTCCACACAAAATTTTGATAACGTATGTTCATGGTTGAGTGAGCACATTTGTTTTAGTGACGTATCCTCTCATAGGGGTTTATGGTAGTATCCTCTGTAACTTCTTAAAACATGTTATAATTGGAAAATGTTAGTGGCTCCCCTCCCCCAATTTCTCTGCACCTCCCTACTTTCAAATTCTGGATCTACCACTGATTTGTCCACAAATTCAACTGATCCTGAGAAATTGTTAGGAAAAGAATACATTTATGAAGTTAAAAGAGTATTATTTCCTAAGTTTTCGAGTATGCTCGTTCAACCATGACAGTATAAAAAGTGCAGAAAGTGTGTGGTGATAAAAATTATGGATGATAAAACAACACAAATTAAGTTACATTTGAAACCAAATTTGCCCCCATTTTTAAATTTATAACCCTTCAAAATGAGTCTGTGACATTGAAAATGCCCCTTTTCCCCCTTTGAGGCGTGATCACTCATCCATAAACAACAAATCGATTTCATTTTTGCACAGAATTCTGCCCATACATGTATGATACTGCTAACGATAGCTTTGAAAAAAAGTTCCACCATATCGAACAGGGGTTACTTATTCTAAAAAATATGCACCCATAGTGTACACAATGTCTACTAGAAGGGAAGTCAAAATTTATCAAAGGTGAAATAAGGGTTTGTTTCATAGACGGTTTTTGTTACTTCTGCCAACAGTTTTCCATGAAACTTCCCACATGGCTTCAGAGTGACACTATCCAAAGGGCTCGCACACTCAAAAAACCATTCGATACAGCACAGAGTGGGGCAAAGGCCTTGAAATTTCTTCTCCTTTGCATAATTTTTTAATATTGCATGTTCACTGAAGCATTAAATATCAGGATTTTCATTAAAAAATCAAATCAAACTTACTATGCAAGAAGGTTTGTGACAGATATTCATAGTAAGCATTTTCATTTTCTCCAATAATGTAAAAAGAACTTATCACATTCCACATGTTCATTCAAGCATGAATGTTTAATTAAACACCTTTAATTCATTGAAATATGTTAATTGGTCATGAACATAACAAAAAAGGATGAGAAAAGAAAATTTCAGTTACTTTACCAAATTGAAGCATTACTTGTCAATACTATTTGAAGATTGTATTTTATTTGTTTTCATTGAATGTTCATTGAGCCGTGAAATGATGAATATTGTTAAAGATACTCTTCCCAAAAATAATTGTCATCATATTTGATCATTTTCATAAATAGAAATGTGTAAAAATTCCAATAATAGCAAATTTTGACCGTGTTTATTCAACTGTGAAATTTAGCAACAAGAGTGTCGCTCAGGTGAGCACATCATACGCCAGTCTGTAACGCGGAAAATGGAGCTATTGGTCAAGCAAGAAAAGTGGAAGATGGCGACTTCACCTTTGACCTTCTGACCTCAAATTCAATAGAATTGCTAGGATCTATGCTAGTATCATACACCAAATTACTTGAGCCTAGGTTAAGTTCAACTAAAGTTATCGCATTAACAAGGACTGCAGAAGGGTACAATGAAAATACGTCACTGTGACCTTTGACCTTCTGACCTCAAAATCAATAGGCTTCCTGGGATCCATGCTAGTATCATACAAAATTATATGAGCCTAGGTGAAGTCAAACTGAAGTTATCGCGTTAACATTGACTGCAGAAGGGTATGATGAAAATAGGTCACTGTGACCTTGACCTTCAACCTTTTGACGTCAAAATCCATAGGCTACCTTGGATCTATGCTAGTATTATACATACCAAATTATATAAGCCTAGGTTCAGTTAAACTGAAGTTATCACGTTTACAAGGAAAAGTTAACGCACAGATGGACGGACAGACACCGAGCGTGATACCATAATACGTCCTGTCAAGACAGGCGTATAAAAAAGTTGTATCATCTTTAAGAAAGTGCCTTTTACAAGCCTTCTGAGTATTTTTCATGATGAGAATGTGGAATTCGCTCCAATAAACTGGAATCAAAGTCATGATATTTTGCTTGTGACTTTTAAAAGGTGACAATTTTGCATTTTGCCTGTGCTCACAGAACCATAACATAATATACATCCGTAACATTCCCTTAGAGGGTAGCTTATAAAATTACCTACACGCTCATGTAAAAATATATTTTTAAATCCCAGTGGCTCGGAAATTATGGATATTTGTTTAAGGGGGACTTACTTTTTTGTTGTGTATATTTTGATTAGGCCTGAGTCCAAACGTTTCCCCGACTTGGCCCCGCCCGTCGCCCTAAAACCCGGTTTTACTTTTTCGTGTTTCGGGTTTTCCACATACAATAACTGCCCATAAAATCCTTTATCATTCCTCAGTGTTTTGATTTCAAACATTCTCCTACCTTCTCCAATCACTGTCATGTACTTTGTGACCAGTTAACCACCTTTGTGCTCATGCGAAAGCAGCGAAACTTGTGAACTTCATGACTAGAAGACAGAAGTATGCCAATGTCAAATCAATTTGGAAGAGCCGCGCCAATCTACGGCCAGCCGTGCCAGCCTTGCCTACGCCACATCGCTGGCGCGCCTACCGTACCCACGCCTATATCTCTGGCCTGAGCACGAAGTTGCGCTGAAGCGGCAAGCGTGTGCTGCCGAAATGAGTAACATTAACTAGAAATACATGTAGTTTCAAATCTAATGCGAATAATGGAAGACTTCATCATTCCATTTGACAATCAATTGCAATGACTTTTGAACTTGAAGGGCCCCACGTCTAAACAAATTTGGTTTTAGTTAAAATAGACTTACGACAGCCAAGGGGAAGTTTTGTTTAGAATTTTAGTTGTGTTCATAGTCATACAACTTATTCCAGATACTAACTTAACCCTATCTAGGCCGGGGGGGCCTCGGAGGCCCCCCCCTCAAGAATCGCGTGATAATTTCGCCGTGCGAAATTTTTTGACCGCGCCGCTCGCTGACTTTTTACTTTCAAGTCTTGCGCAACTTTTGAGACCAATTTTGCGTCACCCGGGTACGTGGTTCCGAAATTACGCAACATTATGTAAGTGCATGTCGGACCAAAAATTGCTCAAAACGTGATTTCGTGTACAAAGTCAATGCAAATTGTGTTTTTAACCAAAATTCATAAATGTATGATTATTTTTAGTTTTGTTGGTCTAAATATATTTATTTTATGCTTTTTATGATCACAGAAGAGTCCCAAACAAATTTCATTGAAAAAACAATGAAAAACAAAAGGTAAAAAAACAAAGAAATACATAAGAAAAAGCAAAAAACAATATAATACATAAGAAAATGATTTGATATCGCAATTTTTTTCAGCTACACTTGCTAAAAACACCACAAAGAGTTTGTATACTAAAAATTAGTACATTTGGAGCTTTATTCAGGGAGTTAGAGGTAAAAGTATGATTTTGCATACTAATTACGCATAAATTAGCATAATCACTCTATAGCAATTCGCATGAAATAAATTACTATACAATCTTGTAGATTATGTCCCAGGCAAACCGTGTGCCAATTTTCGGCGCGATTGCGCGGTCGACGGCCGAGATCTTAAGGGGGGCCTGGGAGGCCCCCCCCCCGGCTTTATGAACTCCCAAAATACCCCGGCCTAGATAGGGTTAAGTAATGACATCTAGGATTTATTTAAGAAGTGTTTGATAGATGCCAGACAAGAGACCTCGCCCAGGGAGCTCAGATTACGAATTTAGGGTCGTGCTCAATAATGCAGCGGGCAGACATAATCCATATGTTTGGTGAGACAGAACAAGCGGAAGGCGTTCATGTTAATGTCTCCCCTTTGCTCTCTTGCACTCCGCTCATTGCACTGTGCGATATCCAGAATCATGACTGGGCGAGTTTAATTTGAGGTAGGTGTGTTTGCTAGCACATGCGTAGATCTTTCTCCTTGTTCGAGTTTATTGGGATTATGCATAACCAAGATCGTCGATATCGCGTCGGAAGCAGGCATTGCCAGGCAAAATCGAACATGACAAGAAAAATGTAAGCTGCTTTGATTTTTTTTTTGTGTGATTTAATATTTCATATTCAAAAATAGGAATAGTTGAATTTTGCTTAACTTTTTTTAAAAGTTAAATCTTGTCCGAATCATCGCTTTCTCGGCGCTTGCTTCCCCCGCGTATCATCGGTTCTCATACAGGCAGTGCCATGCACCTCAATGGCATAAAAATAACAGCAGTCAAAGTTTCAAAGAAATATGATTTTAATTTTTCGGGTACCCGGTCCCCGCCCGTTTTTTCCCACTCAAACCCGGTTTGAGGAATACCCGTGATGACTCAGGCCTAATTTTGATCTCCGGTGAATTTCATTTTTCTAGTCAAATTATGATAAGTCACGTGAAGTGCTCTCAACCAATCAGAAAGCAACACATTTTCAGTAAGGGATATAATAAAAAAATATGTCGTAACTATTATTTGAGAAGAATATGCTGCATATCAACCAACAAATGAAAATATAAATCAATTGAAATTGAATGTCTCTCTTAGTTAACATACCTCCCAAGTATCTGTACCCCATCCTCATACTCTTCCTCTTCTTGCAGTTTAGTCCATACTCCCTCCTTACTAAGTAGCTCCATCAGATCTGCAGAATTAGGCCCTCTTGCTAGCAAACACTTAATAGATTCAGTTGCCAAGCTAATCAGAAATAGAAATGAAATACATGTAACAAATTATTAGATTCGTAGGAGAAAAGTGAAATTGATGATATACAAGAAACATGCAGTAGATAAGAATATCCCAATGTACAAGCTCATTGTCTATTCATATCCTTACTTTGTTCATAGATTTTGGTTTCTACATATAAAATCCTTTCTCCATTAAACACTACCTTCAAAACAATCAAGTAATCATCAGCATCATCATTGCTACCATTATCTTCATTTCTACCATTATCATCATCATCAGCATCACCACCACCATCACCACAACCACCATCACCACCATCGCCATCACAACCATCAATTTTAACACCACCTCTAATAACTTACAAGGCACAAGTGATTTTTGATTCTCGCCCACATATGAAAATAACCAGAAAATTGTGATTTGCGAGGGCACACAACAGCATTGTATCAAAACTTCATTGTGAAACAACAGATGCTCGGCGGGTCGTACAGCCGAGCACATGTATCCCCGAACCCACCGCATCATCCGTCATTGCGATATATAGAGCTCACACAGAAATTTGACAAAAAATACAATGATCATGGCGATAAGACCCTAGCATGCAGGTCCCCAAAGTCCATCTATCATCCAAGTGTAGTTGAAAAGTGAGTTATGGTTGCGGAGAAAGAGTCTTGCATGTTAACTTCAACGTTGACCTGAAAATGACCTTTGACCTTACCATGTGACCTCTGACTGCAGCATAACATGCAGGTACCCCAAATCCATCTACCATCCAGGTTTGGTTGAAAAGTGACTTACGTTTGCAGAGTTAGGTGTCATAAGAGAGTCTTGCATGTAAACTGTAACATTGACCTGAAATGACCTATGACCTTACCTTGTGACCTCCGACTGCAGCATAACATGCAGGTTCCCCAAGTCCATCTACCATCCAAGTTTGGTTGAAAAGTGACTTACGGTTGCAGAGTTAGGTGTCATAAGAGAGTCTTGCATGTAAACTATAACGTTGACCTGAAAATGACCTTTGACCATACCATGTTACCTGCGACTGCAGCATAACATGCAGGTACCCCAAATCCATCTACCATCCAAGTTTGGTTGAAAAGTGACTTACGGTTGCAGAGTTAGGTGTCATAAGAGAGTCTTGCATGTAAACTATAACGTTGACCTGAAAATGACCTTTGACCATACCATGTTACCTGCGACTGCAGCATAACATGCAGGTACCCCAAGTCCATCTATCATCCAAGTTTGGTTGAAAAGTGACTTACGGTTGCGGAGTTAGGTGACATAAGAGAGTCTTGCATGTAAACTATAGCCTTTACCTGAAAATGACCTTTGACCTTACCATGGGACCTCTTGACTGCAGCATAATATGCAGGTTCCCCAAGTCCATCGTTCATCCAAGTTGAAACCCAAAATCATCTGTACGTTTGTAATAACTAAATGGTCATTTATGCATTTTATTTTCTTTGAATCTATAATTCCTGTCAGGGGTAAACCAGGGCTAAAGTATGGATACCAGGTGCATTCCAAACTTCCTAGCTTGTTAACACCCAAAGCCTTTCACTGCCCTTTGTATAAGTTGGTAGGTTGAACTGGTAGTATGCTTGAGCGAATCTCTAAGACTGAGTGCAAATTTGGATAGGGAAAAGGAGTGATGTATAGTGTGTATGAGGAGGAAGGTGTGTGACATGGGCAGGAAAGCCAGGAGTGATATTGCCACATCCAGGTTCCATTTTCTTTTGCTTCTCACCATGTGTGCCTGTTGGAGAACATGGCAGTTTTCTTTCCATGTTCACTGTTAGCATTTATAAGTTTCTACTCACACTAAGATTTAACAGATAGATGAATCGTTTGGACTGGCGAATCCTTGTATTGTCTGGGCATTCTCATCCTGTGAGGAATAGTAAGTAGGATTTTCTATGTATTCTTCTAAGAAAGGATTTGATTGTGTATCATTTCCAGTTATTGGTATCGTTATGCTATGCAAATTTACAAGGTACTTGATACACGAAACTGTGTTTGTATACTTAATAATAATAATAAGGTTTAACTGGTAAAGATACATTGCCAGGTTATTTTATTCATAGGTTGAAAATTGATCAGAATTACACGCAAAGAATTTTCAAATGAAACGAATCAGTGTCATAATTTGCTTTTGGTCACGATTATATTTGTTATTAATTTAAAGCTTTATATGAAATATAGATATATTCGGAGGGGTAGGCCTAGTTGGTTTTACAAAGGTTGATGTTTTTTTCAGGTAACTCATCGAGTCAATATCTGAAAGAGCTACCCTACTGGATGGGATGAATACCATGTTAGCGTGAGTCGTCGCATGTGCTCGCATCAAGAAGGATCTGCCGACTGAAGTAATGAAACATGTTGAGGACGAGAGTCCCGGAATACTAAGACAAAGACTTTCGGCATTAACAGAAAGGAAGTACAATTCTTTGAACTTTATTTGATCTGGGTGATCATCTGTAATTGGTCGATATGAGAAATGGCAAGGGGGAGTCTGTGTGACTATTTCTGATCTTGGTGATCAATACCTCCATTTCCATATAGTGAGACGAAAGTTCAATAATTGCATTGTTAATCTTTTAAATAGTTGTCTTGGTGACAAAACCATTGGTTATGAAAATACTTACCATGATTTTCTTATTTACGAGATAACTGGATATACCCATTTGATTTGCTAGTTCATTACAATGAACCTGCGTGCCGAATATAGAGTACACAACTTTTCCTGCGCGCGCGCTGCATCTCCCTACCAACGCACTATCCCAAGATCGTCGCGCAATTTGGCGTCCATTTCCTCTCATGAGCCTGCGGGCAAGACATGTTGTCACACAAGGCGAGGGGTAGGAGGGAGGGTTCAAATGGGTATATCCAGTTATCTCGTAAATAAGAAAATCATGGTATTTTCATAATTTACATCAATAACTGGGATATACCCATTTGATTTGCTAGACCAACACGGATTCAACGTGAAGGGAGGCATGTCTAGACTAAGAAGTGCGTAAAAATAGGGAGATGAAGACACGAAGGCCGTTGCCTTAAGGACAGGGGAGGCGATAAAGCCTCATGTGAAGAAGTCCTTAAGAGCAAGGAGAGAAAGAAAGAGGAGCGTCAATAGGCGGACCTCGAGAAGTCGTGAACGACGATTCCAAGAAAGAGCCCAAGAAGAATGATACTAAGTATCATGGGCCCTCGGCCTAAAGTCAGGAGAACAACATCACCAGCTGACTAGAGCGTAAAATTCGGAATTTGTTGAAAATTTCAACAAGAATCGTGATCGGAAAACTGAAGCTTTTAAGGCTCAGTAAGTGATCAATCGAACAATCTGAGAAGGCGAGATATCTCAGAAGCCTCCGCGTGGGAGAAAGCGCCCAGAATTCGATATCTGTCTCAAATGCGTGAGGGCAGAACATCTGCAGAATTCTGATAGAGAGCTGTGGCAGAACGTTACTAGCGGTCCGAAGGGGACCAGGAACGACGGAGAGTAGGGATTTAAGAAGAAAACCACTCGTAAGGCAGTCAAGGGTCGAGAAAGCGACTGAGTGCCATCCTGTTAATAAGAAATGCCGCGGACCTGCTGCCTATGTAGAATAAGGCAGTCTGGTCAAAACAGCTCAACCGGGCGTGTCAGAGAAACAGCGCGGTACACATCACGACAAAAGTGTGATAGACCGAGGATCGAGAGAGAACTCAGGATCCCCTTTCTCCCGTACTGATTGAAGCACCGTGAGGCTAGGCTGCGATGGATGTCCGCTGGGCGGGGGAATCCCTAGTAGCAGCAAGTGTACGCCAGAGGGAGCTGGCAAAAAGTCTCTGTCATGATTTTACGTGAAAGCGACAATCAAGAGATGTTCTAACGAACAGGCATCGCCAGATATGATACCTCAACAGTTACGTTCCCAACGGAATCGAATGAGGTAGCAACGGCCCTGTCCTATCACGTTAGGGACGGAAACTGGCTAAGAGTGTCGATGTCCTCGCTTGAAGAAACAAGCGAAGGAGGAAGGAGACTTGAGGAAAGTAATCACAAAAATTTCCATCAGTCTGCGGTGAGAACCAGTTGTTTATGAAAACAGCCACAAGGCCTGGTCTCTCAGGTGATCGTAAGAGCAAGCACCGCCGGCGCCGGTTGCGGCAGCGTGGAACAGTCCGATATCGGAGAATAAGGAGTTCCAAATAGCTGCGGGGGGGCGGCAAAAATGACGCCCTAAGCAGCGGGGGGATGAGCATCTAAGTTTCTAAAAGAAGAACTCCAGTGAAGTAAATCACTTACATGGAGAGACTCATCCACAGTCGGCCCGAGAAAAAGCGGGTCGTAGTGATCGTGGTTAGGTAGGCATAAACATACATACATCCATGGTTACATCATCCTCGGTCGTGCGGTGACCATGGCCACATGCATTGCATGGAGGGAGGATGAAAGCAGCATGCGAGGCGACTCGAGTGTGCCGAGTGAAAAAGCTTCTAAATAAGAAGACGGTTCGACAAACGGGCACGGTAAGACATCCACCGTAGACCACTCCACACAAGGAGGAAACGGCGGAGAACGCCCGCAAGCTTGACCGACATAGAGGGCAGTCTATAAGATAGACTGTTAGAGCTCGACCGATGGTCTGGCGGCGTACAGTTTGGTGTAAACTCGCCGACCCGGTACGGTGGGTGTGCCCAGAAAGTAGGCATAGAATGCCGACAGAGAAGACTGGGGCTTTAAACAAGCTTGAACGCACGTACATAGCGAACAATCTCATGAGATGTACGGCGGTTTCTTTCCTCCGAGATGATGCTTACCCGACCGGGAAGGACTCGGGGAACAGCTGTGAATGTCAACAGGAGGGATGTCTAGCATATGAAAAGCTGATTCCCTCCAGGTATTCGGTGAGGGTGCTGCCGGCGGTGTCCGGGGGGACGACCGGTGATGGCAGCTCGGGCAGGGCTCGAACGAGCCGCCCGAATACGAGACAAATAGGTTAACATAACCATAATGCACCGGGTGGTGAAGGCGTAGCAATTACTAAGCACAGGAGAACTTTTAATCACCGTGACATTCAGATCCGATATAAATACTCATAAGTTCGGAGAGCTATGAGGTAGTGAGACATACCGCTGAGCGGTGATGGTGCTCATATCGGAGTCGCCCTCTCTTCAGCGGCGAACGCTGGAGGACGGGTGTCTGTACTAGCCCTGACTCTGGCCTTGCAAGGGTAGGAGCTAAGTAAGACAGGGCACCCTTACTTTCGAATAGAAAGTGAGGTTCAGGCCAGAAACCGACGGTCCCGTCGCCTGGGCGGACGGTCCGCGGACGTGATAGGTTGCCCTCTCAAAGCAGCCAAACATTCTCACGAGAGAAGTGCGGCATGCGGTATGTAAGAGATTCTTACCTCCAATCTACGGGCCCGCTTAGGGGGTAGAATGGAGAGAGTTACTGCTGAAGGAGTCGTCGCTGTACGTGAGCTTGACGTAGAGGGCGAATTCGGGAGTACCTGCATAATAAGGGGGAATACCCATGCAGGTAACTCGCCGATGGCTCCCCGGAGTGCGGGTTGGCGAGAGAAGTCTCAATTCGCTCAATACCCGACACCGGCAATAAGACCGCGGCGGTCTTATAATGACGGAGAACACGAGGGTAAGAACCCGTAATGCTCGGGGACGCATAGATGCAGCCTGAATGGATGCAACGTCCAGCCGTCGGTCACCGAGAGCTTGCCGACATATTGATGCTTGAAAGCCGTATGTCGGAAGCACCTGCATAGAAACGGGGGTCATCGTGTAGGTGAACAGCGTTTCAATAAATGCCCGGTATGAGAGGACAGGTGATTGCTTGAGCCGCACAGTGCTTAGCAAGGCGGCTGAAGCTGATATGAAGCGTGGGTGAATTACCCGCACTGCTCATGGGAGTATGTGCGACGCCTGACCCACAAATATCGGGAGTCTGGTGACATAATGGAGGGCGATGCCCGTATGTCGATAACACCTGTGTATTAGCGGGGATTTCCCTTGCAGGTGCGTGAGCCGGCGAATCATGAAATCGCCGGTGACTCTCCGAGGTGCAAGATGGCGAATGTCAGCTTAACCTGCCCGGTGCTCGACACGGCGGTTTTAGCTAAAAGGGAGCATGAGGATAAAGATCCGTGATGCTCGAGGGCATTCTGTTGTAACATGAAGTTACGACGCCTGGCCATCGGCACAAGAATCAGAAAGAAAGGTCTGCCCGCAAAGCGGGATTAGCGACCTAGACTTTCTTCTTGTTCTTCCTCTTCTGTGCGGCCCCCGCCGGGGGGCAGAAGAGGGTACAATCATCGGGAGTCTGGCGACATAGTGGCGGGCGACGCCCGTATGTCGATAGCACCTGTGTATTAGCGGGAATTTCCCTTGCAGGTGCGTGGGCCGGCGAATCATATTGCCGCTGACTCTCCGAGGTGCGAGACGGCGACTGTCTGCTTGACCTGCCTGGTGCTCGACACGGCGGTTTTAGCTGACAGAGAGCATTAGGATGAAGATCCGTGGTGCTCGAGGGCGTTCTGTTGTAACATGAAGTTACGACGCATGGCCGTCGGCACAAGAATCAGAATGGAAGGTCTGCACGCACAGCGGGGTTAGCGACCTAGAATTTCTTCTTCTTCCTCTTCTATGCGGCCCCCGCCGGGGGGCAGAAGAGGGTATAATGATCAGGAGTCTGGTGACATAATGGTGGGCGACGCCCGTATGTCGATAGCACCTGTGTATTAGCGGGAATTTCCCTTGCAGGTGTGTGAGCCGGCGAATCATGATATTGCCGGTGACTCTCCGAGGCGTGAGATGGCGACTGTCTGCTTGACCTGCCCGGTGCTGGACACGGCGGTTTTAGCTGACAGGGAGTATGAGGATAAGATCCGTGATACTCGAGGGCGTTTAATTGTAACAGGAGGTTACGACGCCTGGCCATTTATTTGAGGGCCGGCGGTTCGTGAGAATCGCTAGAGGCACCTCGGTGTGTTGGATGGCCGGTGTCTGCTTGATCCGCTCGGTTGGTAGTACCGTCGGCTGAAGCAGGCAAGCCTGGGGGTAAAAACCCGCAGTGCTGGAGGGCACTCTAGATTAGCTTGAGAAGCTGAGAGGCCTGGCCATCAAAAGAATCAGAGGACAGACCGCCCGACGGAGCGGGGCTTACGTCTGTGGTTCTCCTCTTCTTCTTTTCTTCTTCTTCGGTTGCTCCGGTGCCGGAGCGGAAGAAGGGACAAGAGGCTGGGCTGCGCCTGTCTTCCTCTCCTTAGCTCTCCCACGGGGAGAGCTAGCCCGAGCGAGAGGAGGCGTCGGCCGAATCTGACGGCGTCAGATTGAATTGAGAGTCCGACACGGTCGGACTCAGGTGCCTCTTCCGACTAGGGGCTGGTAGCCCTTTGCCGACGCTCCCTAGAGGGGTCTTACACGGCATCGAGCCTAGTCTTTGCCGGGTGGAGAGACCCGTGCTCTCCCCCCGGACTTTAGGTGACCCGATGGCCGGTGGGTCTGACAGCCCTAGAGGAGTCGCCGTTTTCTGTACTAGTGCGACGCTCCCCGATAAGGTTCAGGTTCCGGGACGGAAGCCTTGGCCATCACAGTGCGGGCACGTGGTCGCAAATCCACGGTTCCACCCTTGTTAAGCGGGGCACGTGAACGCGCGTCCACGGTTCCACCCCTTTGAGAGCCCACGGGGCTCTGACTCTGTTCTCGCTATCTATACTACCTGTGGTGGGGGATAAGACCCCGGTGTCGGGCCCTGAAACAGCAGTCGCCTGAGGCTCTTCAGGAAGAGAGTCCGAAAGGCTCATTATTGCCGTAGGGTGATCTAGTAGTAAGATAAAAAAAACAGAGAAGCAAAGGGGGTAGGGGGGTAACAAACCCCAACCCAGAAGACAAGAACCTCAAAAAGCGGACTTTTGAGAATCAAAAACGGATCTCACAAGGATGATACAAGGTAAAATCCCAGAACAAAGGAAACAGTAATAATTAAAGAATTATTATGAGACACTGTCCCTGAAGTCCGTTAGAAAAATTAATTAATTAATTATTTGATTATCACAACAAGAATCTGCTTCCGCCAAATTTCTGAAAAGAAGGAAGGGGGGAAGCATCTAAAAAGAAGAAAACACTAAGTTTTTTTTTTTGTGTCCACCTGTTCAAAAGAAAAAATAATTTTTCTGAGGTGAGGATCAGCTAAGGAAAAAAGGGAAACAAGATTCCCTTTCTTTTTTTTTTTTTCTATAAACAAGAAGTTTAAGAAAAAAAAGTCCGGAGACCAGTAGCTGACCTGAAAAGGAAGGGGGGGAAAAACAAAGATAGCTTTCCCGAGAAGGAAGGCCGAGTCAAAGGCGACGAACGCTGACAGGAGACGGCTTCCTAAAAAAAAATTAGTATTCTTGTGAAGGAACGAAAAGAAAAAAAAAATTTTAAGACAAGGTCAGAAGTTTTTTTTTTTTTTTTAATTAATTGAATTAATCAATTAATAAACACAAGAACAAAGGATTGATTGAAACAAAAGAACAATCAACTAACTCGAAACAAGAGACAAAGAACTTGAATCGAGGCAAGGGAGCAAGTCAAGAATTAAAAGAATCAATCAATTACTTAATTAATCAATTAACCAATTAATTCAATTAATAAATAGAAGAACAAAGGATTGATTGAAACAAAAGAACAATCAACTAACTCGAAACAAGAGACAAAGAACTTGAAACGAGGCTGGAATACGACGCTCCTGACGTCCTACAGAACCTATCTGTGGAGAAATAAATCAATTAAATTCACGACGAGTCGTATAAACGAAGAAGTCAGTGAATAAAAAGAATTAAAAGAATTAAAAAGAAAACGAAGACAACGCCCGAGCAGGAAGGCGCGGAGCTATGGGGCGGAGAGGTGAAGACAACGTATCTTAAAAAACAAACTCACGAAGAGGGACAAGAAACGTTAAAATAATATCACGGAAGCTCCGCGCGACGTGATAATCCTACAACAATCTTAGATGAGAGAAAATAAGATTGAAATAAGGGAAGAATTGCACAATAAAGTATCCAAACGGAAAACAGAATTGCAATTTTGAGAGTGTACTTAGCTTGCGACTGCACTCGACTGCAGGCGAAAGTAAGAGGAAATGGACGCCAAATTGCGCGACGATCTTGGGATAGTGCGTTGGTAGGGAGATGCAGCGCGAGCAGGAAAAGTTGTGTACTCTATATTCGGAACGCAGGTTCATTGTAATGAACTAGTAAATCAAATGGGTATATCCCAGTTATTGATGTAAATTAATAAAAGCCTCTAGAGTTCAACGCCGTAGATGTCTTAATGACAAGATTCGGTTAACTGTTGTATTTTTTTTGTAATTAATTTATTTATAGAATCATTGAAAGTTATTTGAAATAAGATGATAGCTGTATGACAGGGTACGCTGATTTAAGTGATCATAGGTCTTTAAAGCTAACTTCTTAGTGTTGTCCAGAGGACCGAAAGTAAGATATGTTGTCGATAGAATAATTCATTCAAATCCTACATGATTTCGTAAGCAGAGGTGATCTTTCTTTCATATTTTTTTATAAACCTTTGGGATCAATTTGTTTTTTTTTTTAATATTTAGAATGTCATAAAATGTCTCATATTTTTTTTTTGCCAAAGGGATAATGCTTTGAGAAAATTGTAGATCCGGATAAAAGGTACCACCTCGTTTCATTTTTATAATCGTGTATTGACTATAATCTCAGAAATCCGAGAAATAAAACTCTGTTTTGTGTATTACTTTATGAATGTCTTGCAAACAGTGGAATCGATATTCATTCTGATAACCCAGTTTGTTGATTTTGCGAAATCGGTATAATATATATTCTTCATTTTTTTATCAATTCAATATCCTGTTTCGAAGTGTTTATTTAAAGTCTCTATCTCTGACAATTCCATTAATTTCTTTTTATTTATTTGCAACATTAATGCAACTTTAATAAGATGATTACACATTCATGTTGTTTACTCATTGATCAGTAATGAATCTTTCAATGCTTGGTCTATTATATTTTTGCTGACCTCCTGAATATGATTTCCCTTTGTTTTACCATTTTTTTTTCGTTTTGCTTTCTTCTGTCTATCTATGCAATATGTGATTCAATGCGATTTATAATTTAACTTACACTTAGAACTCATTTATGTAATTAGATCCATCTTAATGAAAATATTTGTGTAATTACATCTATTTTTTTTTTATTATGTACTCTTTGTAAAATATCTTTGTATGTTCTTATATTTTGTAAACATGTATATTTCAGCCACTGGCTGCCAAGCGTGTATTATTTGCCAATAAACCATTACTATACTATACTATACTATAAGTTTGGTTGAAAAGTGACCTACGGTTGCGGAGTTAGGTGTCATAGGAGAGTCTTGGAGATTGGAGAAGAAATGCAGCTGATAGAGTGCTCACAAGGAAATCTCTGCTGCGGCGGACGCGGTGCGACGAGGCCAAATCCACAGTATCCTCCGAACTCTGTTCGGGGGATACAATAACTGGGATGGAATAATATTTGTCATATTAAGAGTGTTGCATGTAAACCTAAATGTTGACCTCAAAATGAACTCTGGCCTTACCATGTGACCTCCGAATACAATTACATGCAGGTCTCCAAAGTACACCTACAACACAAGTTTGGGTGAAAAAGTAACTTACAGTTGCGGAGTTATGTGTCAAAGGGAGTCTTGCATGTAAACTTTAACATTGACCTGAAAATGACATTTGACCTTACCATGTGGTCTCCACCTGCAGCATAACATGCAGGTCCCCTAAGTACATCAACAACCCAAGTTTGGGTGAAAAGTGAGTTTTGGTTGCAGAGTTGTGTGTCATGAGAGAGCCTTGCATGTAAACTTTAACGCTGACCTGAAAATTACCCTTGACCTTACATTGTGACCTGCGACTAAAACAACATGCAGGTTCCCTAAGTAAATCTACCATCCAAGTTTTATTGAAAAGTGATTTACGGTTGCATAGTTATGTGTCATAAGAGAGTCTTGCATGTAAACTTTAACGTTGACCTGATAATTACCTTTGATCTTAACATGTGACCTCAGACTGCAGCATAACATGCAGGTCCCCTAAGTACATCTACCATCCAAGTTTGGATGAAAAGTGACTTACAGTAACGGAGTTACGTGTCATAATGTTTGTGACAGACGGACGGACGACATTTGGATCCCTAAGTCTTGCCTTCAAGTCTAGTTGGTGATACAAAAATCAGGAATTGAGAATGCGAAAACTGTGATTCTCACATCATCCAATATTCAAGAAAGCATGCACAGTTTGGGTACACTATTTTTTTTACATACATGAGGCATTTCTTTAATTATACGCCTAATGATCCATCATTAGGCGTATGATGGATCATCATACATGAGGCATTTCTTTAATTATCATCATCATTAGGCTGACTTCCCATAGCCTTACATCAGTGCTTCTCAACCTTTTCTTACTCGAGGACCACTTTGACTCTCAGATTTTTTTTTGAGGCCCACCTACCAAACTTTAAGAAAAAAAATATGACTACTTGTCTCGAGGAGACAAGCAAAAAAGCAAAAATTTAGACATTTTTATTACAAAAATCCAAATTTATGATAGATTTTTACACAATATTTTAAAAATAAATTTATATTTCACCCTTATCCTTTTTCTTTTCTTTTCTTTCCTTTTCTCTTTTTATTTTTTCTGCTCATGAAATATCTGGGGCCAACTACCCCCCCCCCATCTGTAAGTGATCTGCTGTGAATAACATCCAGACTTTTTCCTCTGGAAACACTCTTTTGGCTTTCCTACACTCTTTGGATGTTTTGTGTTTAGATGTCTCTGACACTCTGACAGTTTAAGCACCTCACTTGACAACAACTTCAGCACATTCGACACACAGCGCTTTTGGTTTTGAATCACTGCGGAATTATGATAATTCCAAATTTAATGTATTCAGGGTCATAATTTCTCACAGTTACCTTCTGAGACTTTTCAACAATAGATTTGTTTCCTCCCTCACCCTTTTGGTCCATTTTTATGAATGTTTCTTGAAATTTGAACATAAAGCTCTAACGCACA
Source organism: Lytechinus variegatus (assembly GCF_018143015.1). Classification (NCBI taxonomy): domain Eukaryota; kingdom Metazoa; phylum Echinodermata; class Echinoidea; order Temnopleuroida; family Toxopneustidae; genus Lytechinus; species Lytechinus variegatus. The sequence goes on along the minus strand of NC_054741.1, from coordinate 40,236,408 downwards.
TTCGAAGCAATCAGTTTGAGAAATAAAGGCCCAGTGAATGGGCGATAATTAACTACGTACACAATATGCGTGCACATGAGGCCTGAGGTTCACATCAAAGTTAGATCAAAACCATCATACAATGTGTATGTATATCACAACATGCTACCTATAGGAGTGCCTTTAGCTTTGTTTGACCCACGGAGACCGATCAAACCTACCATTTTCGGACAATAAATATAACATGTTAAATAAACTATAATTTTCCCCCTATTTTTGTTTTCTTCTCTGGAGCTTCGTGCGGCCCACCATTTGAGAAGCGCTGCCTTACATATTAAGTACGATAAAAAAAAAAGTTTCACCAGTAGTCAACAGGTCATTTGATTGTGTTGGCTGGAAGTCATTCTCATCTATACGATCTAAATCTCCAATCATCTCTGAGCATGTTAAACCATGAAAATAAGGATATCTTTTTGAAAGAGTAAAACCATTCAATCAATCTTCCAGCGTTCTCGCCAGAAAAAAAATCACGCATGTCGGGGACTTGTGCTGCCACTCCTGGGGGGTGGGTGCGGGAGGGGGGTTCACCCCTCCCGTGCGGAAGCGACGGCCTTTTCATCAAATAGAGACGCTAAGGAAGCCCCATTGGGGCTTTTTTTTAAGCCCACACAAATGCACATAAATGCACAGATACTTGCCGTTCAGTAGGCTTGGGAGCCAGCGCCGAATCCAAGCACTGAGATAGAAAAAACATGGAATTTGGGGCTGACAGAATGATTTACTTCGAGCAGAGGACAAACTTTCTCTGCTTGGAGCCTGCAGTGTATGCCGTGATGCATCGTGTGTGTTGTGTGTATTTCTGTGACTGTGCAAAGCCAGTACAGAGCATGTGCGTTGCGTTAAGCAACACTTGTGATTGTATCATCAAAGTACATAGGGATTTGTGTGTGACTTGTGTGAGAAGTTTTTTTGGGGGGGGTTTTCATTCCAGAACCCCCCCCCCCACCATCATTTGCTCGCTAGTCTTAAATGGGAGTCTTGTCATATTGGAATATTGACCAGAAGTTAATAAAACACATATTATTGTTCTGTCAGTAATGAAATTAGCGATTGAACTATGGATATTTTTCAGTCATATTTCCTTTAATCTTAGTCTTTTCATTCCAAACAATCATTTTTTAAATGATGTATTTCACCTTTATCCAGTTTGCCATTTTCTTAAGTGACTGAAAACAAAGACTAGTCCCAACCCTCCGCGAGTTGTTTACATAACTTTCTTTGTCTCCGCTAGTATTGCACAATCTTGAGAAGCACATGTTTGGAAATCTGATATTCTTGCGGTGGGGGGTTACAAGATTGCCGCCCTTTTCATTCTGTGTTGGGTTTGGCTGCTACATGGCCTGTGTTGAGAAATTAGGTCAGGGTAAATTTAATTGCAAAGAGAGGCTTTGGACGGCATTCATGATGGATAGTCTTTTTTTTAAATGCACCATTTAAATAATTTCAACTTCACATTTGCAGGCTTGCAGGTATATTGTATGATAAAATTACTTTTCTCAGAATTGTACGAAAGTTCTACAAAAACTTTATCTTTTTACATTGTATTTGGACACGAATGCAGATCTTTCTTGACAAATAATGGGCTAAAAATACTAAACAGTAAACATACAGACCTCAAGTAAACCAAGTACCACACATTCAAACTTGGATTAAATCAAATCAGATATCAGTCAAGCACGGAAATCACTCTATCATCACAGCACTAAAAATTATAAACAATCACTTCGAAGAAACAATTGCCAGGGTCAAACCACGGTCAAACATGTGCTTGCGTTGTGTCCTGTGTGTGTATAATGTTTGCAGTGAGTTGATCTTGTGATGATGGGGAGAGAATTTGTGTGTGTGGTTTTTATGTCTGCAGTGATGACTGGGAGAGAATGAAAGGACCAGGGAGTCGGGAGAACCGTAGCGAGCAGCCGCGAGCTAGCTGGGCGCCTTGCCACTTTCCTAGCCGTGGCGTAGGAGGCCTGTAAGTGGTCTTAAGTTGGTGGGACTTCGGCGCAACCCGATAAATTAAGTTGATATCACTAAGATGAGTTCAGGGAGTGTATTTTTTTTTAATGAATATTTCCATTTAATTTTTCCACGCATGTCGCCACGCATGTCGCTGAAATTTTACGCATGGTTCCACTTGGTCTCCATTTCCGCACGCATGGTGTTTGCACCATGCGTATTATACACTGGCGAGAACGCTGCAATCTTCATTCCCTACACAAAGATGTGCATATAATACATGACTCACAAGCTAGGGCAGATAACAGCCAAGGCCTTGTTGAATGCTTTCACATCTTTCACATTGACAATCTCTTGTTGTTGGATCTGATCAGCTTTGAGGGACGGAGGTTTGACCTTACCCACGCAAGAGCCAATGTAGATCAGTAGAGACGAGAACAACCTTGGAAAGTTATCAGTAACAACATCTTCTGATTCCTCCACTTGGAATGTTTCAGTCAGAGCTGATACAACCTGATGAAGAAGAAATGAACCAAAGACCTGAAAAATATAGACCGACTGCAACATTTCACAGGTAAGGATAAATGGAAGTGGGATAACTCCATCAGTAGAGGAATGGTCTCAGAATCCGAACCTTAATTAAAAGCAAGCCAGTATGCCAGCATCCTTTGTTGATGTGGTATTGATCCTGACTACATGTACCAGGGCCAGTACTCAGTTTGCTACTTAAGCTAGAGTTTAAAGTATTTTACTCAGTATTCTGCTTATCATCTTTGTTTATATTCAATTGTCTCTTTTTGCTAATTATTTTACATCAGTCTAAGCCAGTTCCTGCCTGGCTTAAGTCTGGCACTTGTGAGCAATTCACAACATACATAGAGTAAAGTGCCCAAATATGAGACTTAAGTGTAATTGGACCCCCCAAAAAATACAATCATTGAATCAAACAAAAATCATGTGTATTTCTGTGGTACAAATGTTGAATAGTAATGTCATAAAAAGATAGATTTTTAAAAAATATGCTAAATGTAAATTATTTAGTGACTACCAGAAGCTTGTTTTTTGCCAAATATCGGACGCATAAAGTTGTGCACTGTGATCAATTTTGGCAATTTAAATCGCGTTCTAAACCCCAAAATAATTGCTTGATTGTTGAGAAAACAACTTATTTCAAATGCCGATTTTGATTATTACTATTAATAATTTTGATATAGAAATCGGTAAATACTAATCGGACCTCTTAGCTCAGTTGCGCGCGACTTCATTCTCAAAAGCAAGCGTGTTAACAGCATGTATTTCCAATTCAATCAGCCTAAATGCCCGATATTTGGAAGAGTGCCATATTTGGAGGGGTGTCAAATTTCCTGCCATGGGGAAACCCCACGGCAGCCATTGCAGTTTTTTTTTTAAGATGGCGATATTTCCAGGGGAAAAAATCGCTTCCCCCTTACAAGATTTTTTTGGTCATCAATCATTTGGAGTCCCAAATTAGCGATGGTCATAAGAATCTTTGGAAGTCAAAACCATGGAATGTACCCCTGAAATATTTCTTTGAGCTGCATCCTGGGTGTATTGTGTATACAGTTCAATAGAAGGTAAGTTCATGTATCACATGCACACAAGTCCCCTGCCAATGCGGGTCCCTGTAGTAGTATGGGAGGGAGTTGAAGTCATTTTTGTCTGATATTTGGAACCGTCCGATATTTGGGCACTTGAATGTAGTCAATCATAGCTAGATAGGTAGATACATACCTTGTGGCTTAGTCAATGTGACATCACAATGGTAATTAGCAAGAATTTTACTTACATTTGTCTTGATTAAGTAAAATGCTTTACAAATGCTAGGTAATTCACTTAGTCAATCAGTGCTTTGACTTAGAAAACTTCCTAGGTTATGATTTGACGAGGACTTTAAGTCATATCCTCTGGTGCTTACCAAAAACCTCTACAATCAGGTGCAATTACCACAATTCAAAAATTAAGACTAACTAATTTCTTGATTGAATCTCATGCATGAAACCTAATTCTTACCCTCATTTCATTAAAAGGATCTAGAGACATTACATCAATATCTACAACTTACACAATTATTACACTCAATACTAAATTGTTTCACTCATTAGTTACTGATTAATTCTACCGGCGCTTTCCAGAACGAACAAAGATAGCGCATGAAATTTACATGACTTTTTTTTATTGTGCAATTTTTGAGACCATTTATGCAACGTAAAGGTAGAGCATCGCAACACCACATGACTTTTTAAGAGACAATGTTGTTCTGAAAATGACCCATTTTCATACTTTGCGTAAAAAGACAATGGGAGATGAAATTCATAAAAGGGTGATTGTTTTTCATTCTACATGTAATTGGTCTACTTAATCAATTTTTGGCTAAATTTAGTTGTTACATGGTCAGTGATAATTTTCATTTTAAAAAAAACATTGAAAACATAAGATAAAAACATAAAAATACATATGTTAACAAAGAAATACATTGGAAAAATTTGGCTTTGGCAAGTTTTCTTCGTTAAAACCTATGCAAAGATGATTTCTGACAGGAAAATTCTTATAAGATATTGGGTTTAAAATTTGTAAATAATGTTTTTCATGAATGAAGTTGCACATTCTATTAATTAATGATTAAGAATTAATCTTTATAAATTTTTTTTATACTGGCTTTTATCTTATGTTGATTAGAATGTAAGTAAAAAAATTTGGTGCGATCGCGCAAATGGCTGCGGAGATTAAATGTCCTGTATACATCTCAAATAGCCCAGTCCTTTTAGGGTTAAAATAGAATACATTTTGAAGAAAGTAAAGTAACATCTATACTTACAGATAACGGCATCAAATTGGCAACCTTGGAGAGGATTTTCTTGGATTTAGGATCTATCTTCTCATCAACATGTACATTACGAGCCATCATATCCAAACATCTATCATAGACGGCCTGCAGAAGACTGCCATCACAGGCTAATGTACGCCAACACTCTATGATGTGTCTGGCGAATAAAAGAATCAGTATATCATGCATGATACACTAAGGTGGTTCATGAAAATTTATTTATGGGGGAGAAACATGTCAGGAATTAAAAATGCCCAAAAGACAAATATAAAATGTAATTTGAAAGGAATAAAATTTGAGCAGGATTACGTGCTGCAAAGACTGCATATTCTTTGATAAGGTTTATACGCTAACAATAATCAGTATAAGACCATATGCCTATAGATGTGCGTGAAACCCAGGGGGGCACTCAAATTATATTTTGATGGGGATGTGCCTCACAAAAACCTGAAATGGGGATCTAAGGAACTGATTACAAGGGTCTTGGGAACTATATATACTGGGTGGTGTGAAAAACAGGGTCTACGGAACAGGATCGCGGTACGGTAGTTACTGTGCACGCTAACGCTGTGCATGTATATGTGGGCACTAGCGGTGCATGGAGCTGCTAGCGGAGGGAATTGTTAATGTTTGTGAAGCCGTGCGTGCAGCTCTCGCATGCGGTGCTCACGCTAGACAATTTTGGTAGAGCTAGGAAACTGACTTGTTTCGAAGCAGGGGTCTGCGAGCGGGGCGGGCAGCTTCTGAATGGAAATTTTGTCATTCAGAGTATCTAGAGAACTAAAAATTAGGTCTGAAAAAGGGGGTCATCAAAGCTGCACGTCCTCGTACCACCAATATACAAGTATGTGAGTGCTCCCCCCTGAGTGTGAAAATATGATTTTCATTAAGACATCATTCTTTTCAAGCAAAGGTGTCAGGAATTATCTTATAGCAGTGAATTTGAGTAAAAGTTATTTCATATAGACTAGAGCTATTTTGAAAAAAAGAGGCCTATATAAAATTTTAGATGCATTTGGGGGTAAAAGTTGGGAACCAGATGATTTTACACTATGTGCTAAATCTGATTTGACCTGTTCTCAAGCTGATTTCTCATGATTTGACAACCTACATGTAATTTGCATAAACAAAATGGCTGCCAAATTGACCATTAATGATCTTATTTCTACAAGATTCTTTCTAATATTAGCTCTCATTTTCATGGATCATGTGAATAATGCAAATCTTGCAGACATAATGTGTATCACTTGTGAAAATTTGATATTTTTATGTGTGATTAATTAACTATGCAAATTCATCAGCATTTTGCAACATTATGATATTACTCGATAAATTCAGCTCAAATATTTATTATTTTTGTTACAGTTAGCATTCACACCATTATGAATTGTTTCATTTGTTTTCTTAATATTTTGTTGTGAGATCTGTCAAAGTATTGATTATCAAAGGCAGAAAGTAATTTGCTTCAATGATTTGATTATTTGATGATGCTTTTTTACAATAACTTTTGTATATTTTCAGGAACAAACACACGCATGCACCCTCACCTACACCTGGAAATAAGGTAATATGTTTGCAAGAAGGTTTCAAGAATTATCTTATAACAATAACTCTAAGTAAAAGTATCATGATTGAACTTCTATTGTAAAAGTGAAATAAAAAAAATTGAGCAATGATCTATCTGACATGTTTAATAAGCATCTTGAAAGCCATGTCTGCTGGATTCTGGTAAGTACACTTTACAAGTAGACAGTATTAGTCTATGACACCATTCTCACTACCTTCATAAAACTTGTTTAGTGGAAACTAGTTAACTTGTAATGAGAACAGTCGAAACGATCATGGAAGCAATCTTTCAAACTGGTTCATAAAACCACACAGCAATGTAGTTTTCAAGATCACTTTGCCGCGTTAAACTGGTTTTAGTGAAAGTGAGGACAAAACCGTTCTTCGGGAAGCGATCTTCGCATATTTTGAGCCCTCTACTCCACACGACAGGTGTAGAATGCCTACGCTGCGGTTTCATATTTTGCATGAAACGTGTCACCCCAATGAGAGCGTTTCCATAGCAACAAGATCGCTTTACGTAAAATGATCTTGAAAACCACTTTCATGTGATCAAATGGGAACGCTAGCAAAGTGATCTTCCAAACTGGTTTCCTGAACCAGTTTCCAGTAAACTAGTTTTAGAAAGCGTAATGAGAACGGTGTCTATCTCTACTTACTGGTCATAAGGAAGTGGGAATCTGATAAGTGTATTAAGGACGGGTTCTAGATGGGTAGAGGCTAGTGTTCTAATGGCTCTCATTGTTCCTGTACGGGTCTGTGGGAACGTGATTGATGCTAGCTTGATGTGGAGGGCAGTTATAAGCTTTACAACCTGAGGAAAGAACATATGAAACATAATGAGAATAGACTTAAGATTCTAAAAAAAAAGCCTTAATCACCTATGTTAAGGACTGTGGGAATGTGATTGCTCTACAACTTAACAATCTAATACATAGCTTCATAATATTTGCAGACAAACATTTATGATAAACTGCATTGGCCACAATGTAGGCCTACAATCATTCATAAAAATCATGCATAATAAGGCTAAAGGCCACTGCACTCTTTACGATTGGTCTGCGACCCGATTTTGGGATAATATGTAGTTAAATTTCAGGGGCGGATCCAGCTTTTTATAAAGGGGGGGGTTGGGTGGTATGCGAGGGAGCGTAGCGACCGAGTCCAAGCGAGCGGAGCGAGCAAGGGGGGAGGGTGTGGGCAGTGGCGTACCGTGGGTCACGGCATTGGGGGGCACCAGCAAAAATTTTGAGTCGCTTAGTGAGCGCGGGAAGCGCGCTCAGTTGTCAGGTATACTGACCTAATAGAGACATTTTAAGGAAGCCCTTGTATAGTCATTGTAATCATAACTAACATACACATCTCAGTAATTAAATAATGCGAGTGCAAAGCGCGAGCTGAAAATTTTTGATATTCAGACCTGAAAAAGGAACATTGTAATCAAATTTTTTAAAATCATGATACATACCTGTCTCGCTAAACAATGCGAGCGCGAAGCGAGCGGAAAATTTTGTATATATTGACTTTAAACAGGGAGAACTTAAGGGCTATATTTTAGGAATCCCTTAATAATATTCATTTCTCACCATAGTCATCTAATGTGAGTGCCAAGCGCTTGCTGATTTTGTTAGAATTACATTTGAAGCACTAGTATAACATACGCATCTCAATTATCAAATATTGCGAGCGCGAAGCGCGAGCTAAAAATTTAAGAAATTCATATCTGAAGAGGGGCATTTTAAGGCTTGTTTGTAGGAATTCACGAAACCATACGTATTTTACTAACCGAATTATGCGAGCACGAAGCGCGAGCTGAAAATTTTTGATAATCAGATCAGAAAAAGGGACATTTTAGGGACTGATTTTAGGAATTCATGGAGAGCAGACATATCTCACAATCCAGTGATGCGAACGTAATCAAGGACAGGAAATGTTTTATATTAAGACCTTAACATGAGGCAATCACATTAAGTAGTCATAAACAAGAATCATATGTCACTAAATAAAACAATAATATATTTGGTGTATATTGACTTGAAAACGGGAGGTTTTCGTACAACAGGTTTATATATCTCGTTAAACAGACAATGCGAGCACCAGGAACAATGAAAACATAGGCACTGAGGAGCAAATTATGTTTCATTAAGTTAAGAAAAAATGTTTCCCATGTAATATAACATAACATAATTATAATATGATATACCATTATAATGCATAATAATCTCTTCTTTCCCACTACGTTTCTCTTCCTTTCTCCCTCTTTTTCTCCTTTTCCTCGTTTTTTTTTTTTGGTCAGCAGATTGGGGGGGCCTCCCCCCCCGTAGTTACGCCACTGGGTGTGGGAGGGGGTGTCCCCCTCCCACAGTAGGGAAAATTTTTGAAAATCTGTGTGTGAAAATTGCGTTTTCTTGCATCTAAAACACCACTATTTTTGGTATAGAGGTCGTTGCCAAATTACCCCCCATGAAAATTTGTAAAATTAAGTTGCATTTTCCTGCAATGTAAGGCCAATTAACAACACAGATACAAAGAATTGGGGACCTTGGAATAAGCAGTGTTAGCCTAATACTTTTATTATGAACAGCTTGTCACTGATAAGCTGATACCGTGTCCTCAAAAAAGCTGATGGGGGGGGCAAGGGACTCTGTGACATTTGTTCGCCCAACCCCCTCTCCCTCCCCCCAAAAAGAAATAATAATAATAAATGAAATAAATACATAGAAATAGAATAAAATAAAATTACAAGTTTAAAAAAAAAGATAAGATTTTAAAAAATGGTCCCCAGATTTTTTTTTTTGGGGGGGGTTGGGGGGTTGCAACCCCCCAACCCCCCCCCCCCCCCCTAGATCCGCTTCTGAATTTGATGCCAATTTTGAGACATGGAATGCTGTAATGTTCTAATTCATTGCACAAATACCTATGCTCAAATCTGTGAATATGCTATCATCCTTATTAGAATACAAGCAGATTTGATGTCTAGTTATAATGACACCATAGCAATTGTATAATTAGCTACTATTTAAAACTAATTTGGCCTTTACTAAAAAAAATAAAGGCTTACGATCATCCAAATTTGTAATGATAGTATTCTTACATTTAATTTGAACCTCAAATTTAAAGATACTTTTAATTCACATTTGTAGAAAATTAGCAAAATGCGATTTGTTCCTAAATCTGATCGTGGACCAGTTGTAAGGTGTGTGGTTGCAATAAGACTTTCAGAGCCATGTGACGCAAAGCTTAAACAATGATCACATTTTTTGTGATCAGTTGTGACCTACATGTACCTCCCCAAAACCACCCATAAGTCGCCAGGTAAGGTTCTCTGTAAATAGCCAAAATAGTCATTTAGTCTCCGGAAACCAAAAATAAAAAAAAAAACAGCTTATCTGAAAGAGCAATTCTTCTTCATACTTTGAAAATTTGAAGTCGTGAATTTGAATAAAAGAAAAAATAAAAGTTTCTTGGGCACTACTTATTAGGAGTGCTTACAAGTTTCACTGAGATTACACAGTATGCAATCTAAGGTTTGACTGTACCCCAAACTTCAAACCTTGTTTTCTCCTTATTTTTTAAGCTCTTGCTGAATTTTCTCTGCATTCAATCAAGAACTTGTAGTGGTTAATTTTAACATATTATACAGTGTATCCCAGAAAAAATGAAACCGAGATTAAGCGATAATTTATCATAACTCAATCATAAGTACAATAGACAAATGACCTACCAATGTAAAGCTTAGAATCTCCTCTTTTATCTGATAATTACTTAGATTATTCCCCATTCTCGCATGAGTGAGCAAAAACAATTTGAAGAAAAGATACCGAAAACTTGTTTGGCGGGGGTATCTGAATTTCAAAAAGAAAATCACATGCATTAAAAGTTCAATATCTGCTCTTTTCTTTGATACCTTAATCACAAAAAATGGTCAAGAAGTAAAAAAGTTATGTTCCCTCAAAACAATCCTTGTATTTTCATAATTTCATCAAATGAATGTGTTTTCACTGGTTGCCCACAGAAGCTATCGCATGGTTAACAAAAGACTTAATGCATGGCTGATCGTCAACAAAACGGAGTATCAAGTGAGTTTGAATGCTAGCCTGTAGAACCTCTTGATTTTATGAAATTATTAAAATTCAAGCCTTATGTCAAATAACCATAACTTTGTTATTTCTTGACCGTTTTCTGTAATTGAGGTACCAAATTAAAGAGCAGATATTGAACTTTTTTAAAATGTGGTTTTATTTTTGAAACCCAGATACAGCCCGCCAATTGACTTTTTGGTATCCTCTCTTCAAATTGTTTTTGCTCACTCATGCGTGAATGAGAAATAATCTATGTAATTTCAGATGAAAGAGGAGATTCTAAGCTTTATAATGGTAGGTCACTTGACTATTGTATTTGTGGTTAAGTTCTGATAAATCATTGATAAATCTCGGTTTCGTTTTTTGTGAGACGCACTGTATATCATTTCAAAGCTTAGGAAATTAATTTTCAGGCTCAATAAAAATCTCAATGTTCATTTTGGTCGACATATTGATGGTTTTGGGGTGGCAGGTCACAATTGTATCAACTACAATGCACAATCATTCGTGAAAATGAAGTAAATTATTAATTATACAGCTTTGAGACCTAGCATATGTAATAAAATGGAACATGAACTTACTGATGTGATGAGTTCAGTTCCTCTTGACTTTAGGATAGTGTTGAGTACTACACAAGCACCACTGGAACAATGAGATTGAGTATCAAGGAGTCCTTCTATTAGTAGAAATACAAAACCTTCTAGTTGTTCACTGGGTATTCTCCTGGCAAGGGCCTAGGTTGGGTGAATTTGAACATGATAGGTGGTGAAAGATTAAAGGGAGAGAAAAATGGGAGGGAAACCGATAAGCAACAGCAATGATTTAGATTAAAAAACTATCACTTCATCAATTTCATTTTTTTAAAGTCATAAATTGCATTAAATGAACAATTTTTTTAATAATACTTGTTTATAGTTATATAGCCCTTAATACTTATTGCATCAGAAGTCCCTAATAATGGAGTATTGTTACCATCTCTTTCATTAAGGCAGCTGTTACGCTCTCTGCATTTCTGGGAACAATCACATTTTTGATAATATAAATATTAATTTTTAGCGTCTAAATTATCTACTCAATGGATACATTTAGATAACAGAACCTCTTCCTCACTAGACAAGAATACCAGAATATTGTGGACAGCTTTTGGTCTAAATAAAAAAGCATTTACAAAATCGTCGGCTTCCTACAAGAAGGGACTTAATATGCATGTGCACAAAACGTACACAATCAAGAGAATGCAAGTTGTGTTTCTACCTCTTCTATTTTTTTTGCTTTTAGCAGTTAGTATATTATTTTCTGTCCTAATTGTCAAACTTGCTGACAGAGCAAGATTTTTTCTTCATTGATATTTTTTAAATTTATTAAAACACTCACTAAGCGCTTTCTAATCTTAAGCGTGAATAATTACGCCCAAACAGACCAAAATAGGTAATCATGAAAATACTTACTGATTTTCTTATTTACGAAATAACTGGATACATCCCTTTAATCCATTGCTATTCATTTCACATGAATGGCTACATCAAAGACAAAACACACAAAATTCCTTGCGCAGCATTCATCTCCCTCGTGCATCACATCAAGTCACTCATGCAAAGAGCTTCCATCATCCTCTTACAAGCAGGAACACTGAGACAGGTTGCCATGCAAGACGAGGGGGCGGGGGGGGGGGGAATTTAAAGGGATGTATCAAGTTATTTTGCAAATAAGAAAGTAACAAAATAATTTTCACGATTTACTATCAATAACTGGGAAACATCCTTTAATCTATGCTAGACGGTTTCAACCGTGGGGATTCATGTCTAAAGCAAAAGGTACGCAAGACAACAGGGATATGAAAACAAGAAGGCTGCTACCTTCAGGGCTGAGGAGGGAAAACTCATCTCCTCAGATAAAATGTCTTCTAAGGGAATGTACAGGAAGTGTAGGCGGAGTGCCAAAAGTGGCCCTTAAAAGTCACCAAGTGGAGAAACCTTGAAAAAGGAGGCATGACAATACGATGCTCAACGCATCGTGGGCCTCCAGCCTTGTATCGGAAGCAGTGCATTGCGCCTGCTGAGCTGAATGCAACAACAAACCAGCGTGATAAAGAGTCGCGAGATGCTGCGCTGAAAGGTTCGCGAGAAAAGACAGGGGCTGAACCAATTCAGGAACCCAAATTGTCTAATCGACAATCCCTTCGAAAAACCCGCACAGGACATCAGATTTTATCCTTAGAAGGCATGGGGTCAGAAGGAGAGTTACAAAACTCCAGTGAACCAAGCATGATCAGTTGGTTCTAGAAAACAAGGCAAACGCCAAGCGTTGTCTCGCCTGCATATTGCAGTCATGAAGAGACTGCATGACAAAACTATGCTATATGACTTCTGAGGCTGTCAGCAGTTTAGGGGGTGAATTGTGGTTCTGACAGTTTACATATGCATTAATGGTATAGGCCTACTTTATCCCTAGAAAATCAGATAACACTAAGAATGCTGTTAATACTATGAAGCTATTATTATTTCCATGCAAGTATTAAAGGAAATGAATGTTAGTGAAAAAGAATGTAATTGATAATAATGTGAGTAAAATTGTAAAATTAAATTAATTATTAAGGTGTTATGGCTAACTTATTGTTTGAAAAAATGGAGGAAAGGTTGTGCATGAAAGATAAATATAACAAGTGGAATGCCTCTGGCCGTCTCACCTGCATCACGCGGTTCAATGTAGCAGCAGTGCTGACTTTGAATACTACTCTATACTCGCACAAGATGTTCAGTGATACATGGTTACTCTTATGTCCACTTTTTATGAACTAGACCAATAAACTTACAGAGATATGATGGTTATTCAACAAAAAACCCCAACATGGCCAAAGTTCATTGACCTTACATGACCTTTGACCTTGATCATGTGACCTGAAACTCGAACGGGATGTTCAGTGATACATGATTACTCTTATGTACAAGTTTCATGAATCAGATCCATAAACTTTCAAAGTTATGATGGTAATTCAACAGATACACCCAATTCGGCCAAAGTTCATTGACCTTTGACCTTGGTCATGTGACCTGAAACGTGCACAGGATGTTCAGTGATACTTGATTACTCTAATGTCCAAGTTTAATGAACTAGACCAATAAACTTTCAAAGTTATGATGGTAATTCAACAGATACCCCCGATTCGGCCAAAGTTCATTGACCCTAAATGACCTTTGACCTTAATCATGAGACCTGAAACTTGCACAAAATTTTGAGTGATGCTTGATTACTATTATGTCCAAGTTTCATGAATCAGATCCATAAACTTTCAAAGTTATGATGGGAATTCAACAGATATCCACAATTCGGCCAAAGTTCATTGACCCTAAATGACCTTTGACCTTGGTCATGTGACGTGAAACTCATGCAGGATGTTCAGTGATACTTGATTAACCTTATGTCCAAGTTTCATGAACTAGGTCCATATATTTTCTAAGTTATGATGACATTTCAAAAACTTAACCACAGGTTAAGATTTCGATGTTGATTCCTCCAACATGGTCTAAGTTCATTGACCCTAAATGACCTTTGACCTTGGTCATGTGACATGAAACTCTAATAGGATGTTCAGTAATACTTGATTAACCTTATAGCCAAGTTTCATGAACTAGGTCCATATACTTTCTAAGTTATGATGTCATTTCAAAAACTTAACCTCAGGTTAAGATTTGATGTTGACGTCGCCGCCGCCGCCGTCGGAAAAGCGGCGCCTATAGTCTCACTTTGCTTCGCAGGTGAGACAAAAACTTATTGTGTGTGATTTTAAGCCATCTTGCCTTCACTTTAGCAGTAGGGTTTTCTAAATTGATCTGTGTGCATATGATAAGTAAATGATGCAAGAGTGAAGTACTACAAAATAAAATAAGTAATAGGGTAAGAGTAGGAAATTTGAAAGAGTGCAGTTTTTTATAAGCACATTTTGATTAAATCCCACCTCGAAGCTATAGAAAGTTATTGTGTGTACAACACAGCACAGTGCCTGTCATGGAAATTTCATTGACCTTTGACCTTATTCAAATTCAACTCATATTCGAACTTGACCTGTGCCTTCAGGAGATGGACCTCTGGTATGAATTTGGTGATCCCACCTCGAAGATATAGAAAGTTATTATGTGTACAACATAGCACAGTGCCAGTCATGGAAAGTTCATTGACCTTTGACCTTTTCAAATTCGGCTCACATTTGAACTTGACCTGCACCTTCAAGAGATGGACCTCTGTTATGAATTTGGCGATCTCACCTCAAAGCTATAGAAAGTTATTGTGTGTACAACACAGCACAGTGCCTGTCATGGAAAGTTCATTGACCTTTGACCTTATTCAAATTCGACTCATATTCGAACTTGACCTGTGCCTTCAGGAGATGGACCTTTGGTATGAATCTAGTGATCCCACCTCGAAGCTATAGAAAGTTATTGGGTGTACAACACAATTGTTGACGACGACGCCGGAAATAGTGATACCTATGTCTCACTCCACTACGCAGGCGAGACAAAAACAAGTCATTGCCTTTTGAAGAGAGGAGAGTTCCAACTCTAAGAAGTTTATCAAAGAAAGTAAACACAAGTAGTCCCTTGTGGCCACAACAGTTAACCGTATCAATGAAACCCATTTAATAGCTTGGATAGTCTTGTACTCAGACATCTTGTAAGAGCAATTTATAGTTGTTCATCTCCCTCTCCCCTTGTTCCTACTTTTACAACTATGTCATCTCTCAATCTCCATCTCTCTCACCGACATACTCTCTCTCTTCCTCTATCCTTTCTCCTCCTACTCTTACACTCAATATCATCGTCCGTGATCCCTTTTTTTCTTCTTCATATGCTTCCTCTTCTGCTTCTTCCATTCTGCCTCCGATCCTCATTCTTCCCATTCTCCTGTTTCACTATTGACTCCACTTTCCATCTGTGCAATTAATGAGCGCATATTCACTCATTAATATTAATTGCGATCTCATTTTTCAAACTTATATAAATATTATTTATTAGGAGTATTATCATTGCCACACTAAAAACCTTGTAATTCCATCTTTTTAATAAAAAGTTGTGAAGTATTAAAGATTTAGAACCCTTTTATTTTCATAACAAAACCAAAAGTACATTTACAGAACAATATGCTGGTCTACAAATTAGACTAGTCAATGATAACGAGTTGTCATACATTTGCCTACTTTAAGATTAAAACATTGACTTCCGAGCTCCAGAAAGTTGCATACATGGGAAACTCGTAAGTCAATGCTTCAATTTAAACGAGGCCAAACAAGTCCGTTCGATACAAACACATGAAAAGCGTTGGCAGCATGCTCAGTAGAGAGACATACATGTATCTACACTAAATATAACATAGATTGGCTTATACTCTGTCCATTTCAGCCATTCAAAGTTTTATCTGGGGTAGCTATCAATTTACGAAGCCTTTTTCATAAAATGAAGATGAAATAACTAACACAAAAATGAATCAGTAATGTCCAGAAATTTATGCCAGTCAGAATTAATCTGTGCTTGCTGTCAAATTCAAAACCACAGCCAAGAACTGGTGATGGGCTATGGCTATTGTGTAAACAGCATATTTTGGCTACTCCTTTTGATATGCAAGTTGATCATGTCTGTGTTTAGAGGATTAAGAATATTTCATCTATTCCCATTCCAATTTTCATGCTTTAAAGCTTATTCTGGGATACAAATGCTTGTTAACCACTTTTCCGTTAATAAGAGACAAATTTTGTTAAGGAGAGTTTCATTCAACCACCCAGCTCAGTACTTTCAGTCGAGGAAATCAGTAGTTGCATATTCTGTGGTTATCAAGCCCCTATCGCACCCGAGGGCATTCTGCAGTTTCGGGGACAGATAAGGTTTCTTGGGGTGTTGTGGATTTCTAGAAGTAAGCGGTAAGTCAAGTGTCAAGTACTGCTGACAGGATCCATGACGGACTAACACTATACTAGCTGGATGTTTGTCAAATAAAATCTCAAGAGTCTTGTAAGGAGATTCGGATTCCAACACAGAGAGGGAGCGTCCCAGATGCCCGCAAACTCGACCCCACATTGTGGGCAGTCTATCAATTACTGTTTAGGTTTGGCCGACGGCCTTGCGACGGACCGCCCGCTCCTGCCAACAAGGGAAAGTTACCCAGTGGTCAGGTGTGGGCTCGCCGACCTGAATGTCCACTGGGGAGATGTCAAGCACAGAAAAAAAAACGATTCTCTCCAGACATTCGATGCAGTTGTAGCAAAGATAGTTAACCACAACCATGGCGCACCGAGCAGAGGTAGCATAGCGATACTTGCAAGCTATCGACATCCGTGACATTCAGCTCTGATATTTGTGCTAGTCAGCTTGGCAGTGCTCCAAGGTAAATAGTGAGCCTGACTGCTGAGAGGGTATGGTGCTCATATCAGAGAGCGGCTGCCGCTGGAGAATGGATGCCTATACTAGCCCTGACTCTAGTTGGGGAGAGTAGAGCTTAATAAAAAGACCAGGCTATCTTAATTCCTATATAGAAGGAAGACCAGGGTAGTCTAAGAGATACTTCCCATAAATCTACGTGTCCACTTGAGGGGTAGATGTGAGGGAGTTACCACTGAGAGAGTGATGGATTCACGGCCAGAATCAGGGGGCCCACCAGCAGACTAAAGTCCAGAAAGTCAGAAGCACCTGCATATTAACGGGAATTACCCATGCAAGTGAGCGGGCCAGAGATTCAGATGAATCAGACAGCTCCCCAGGTGATCCGCTCAGTGCACGACACGCAATTAAAGCTGACAGAGAGCAAGGGGGAACAAGCCCACTCTACTCGAGGGCGTGTTAGAGCAACATAAAAAGTTGCAACACCAAGCCAACGGATCTAAGGGGTTAGGGTTAGTAGGATGAGTAAAAAAAATGCTCATTTACCTGGTAAGTTCTTAACCTGAAAGAACAAAGAGAGGGGCGAAAAACAGAGGAAGGGCAAGGAGGGGGTGGACACGAAAGGAGACAAAACCAAGGTCACCTTAAAGAATGTATTGATATTAATTAAATATATTTCAGATAATTAATTTAGGTAAGCTGAAGTCCTAAAAAAAAGAGGCAGGACAAGACTCTGAAGACTTGAGTCCAAGGACTCAAGATAAGAAGATCAACTAAGAGGAAAAAAAAGTTCTTCTTTTTATCAATTAAACAAAATAACGTTAATGAATTAAGAGCAAGACTCTGAATTATAAGTCAGCAAGGCGCCCACCTGAAGAATTTTTTTTTTGATAAGATAATATCGCTAAATAATTAATTAATGACTAATTAATTAAGCAATAGAAGGCTTCAAGGAACAAAAGTCCGAAGACAAGCCAAAAAGACCAACTGAAGGGACAAATTTTCATTCAGGGTAGAAAACAACTCCACCTACATAAGGAGAAGGCAGAACAAGAATTAATTGAAGACAAGGCGAGAATAAAAAATTCAAGACGAAGCAAGAAAAAATTGCAAGTCCCGCATCGCATATAACACTACCAACGGAAGGTGAACAGAGCGCAAGAGATACATGGGAGAAGCTATCGAGCTATCCGCCGGTGTGAGCGACGTGTAAACACAAACACACACTCAAAACAAGAAGTCCAAAGAGCCTTAAATTACTCAAAAAATTTCCGTTAGTGTGATAAACCTAACCTTGATTTGATTTTATTGGGACCACTTAGATTGATATAAAACCAAAAGGAGTCACATAGGAATAAAAAAAGCCTATAAGAGCCGCCATACATTAAAAATTCAATGTTGGACAGAGCACTTATCTGAGACATCTTCACTCGGTAGGCGCGAAGTGAAAAGAGAAAAAATGAAATTAAAGGGATATATCCAAGTTATTGATAGTAAATCCACTGATCAAGAAAAGACGCTAACGGGAAAGCATGTTGGAATGTTTTTGATTATTACATCATAATGACATCACATTTAGGTTCGAGAATGGTACCAGAAGAAAGTTCATGAAATGCTTTTTCCATTTCAGCTTTAAACAAAAAATTCTTTTGAAAATAAACTGTCGATAAGTTCCTTCTTGCGGGAAGTCAACGAAATAAGTTGTATTGAATGTATGATGATACTGCTAGATTAGATAACTGTTTGAAAATACCTTTGATAGATCACTTATGATACTAAATAGAGCCTGAGCATCAGTGGTTGTACTCCTACCCCGAAGGACGGAAAGGGCTTCTACCATCTTGTCTTCATAATCTCTTGCTCTCCCTTTTGAAACAACAGGCAAACATGACAAAAAATCATTTAAATTCCTAATTTAACCTCATAGTACATGTATTTACTAAGAAATTCTCTTCTAATCAATTTCTTTTTCCCACAATAAATCTAGAAGGCACAATTTTACTTGAACACAGACACTGATAAAATGAAAACATAAAATACACAAAATAAATCTACATACATGTAGAGCATTAAATGGTTAGAACACACAAAATGCCACAACACAAAGGGAAATAACATTTAAAAGACAACTGATAAAAATCCATTTAAAAAAAAAAAAAAAGAGAGTAAAAATCCTGAGTCTTATAAAATCTTAAACCTGCATATATATTTACACCATGAATGTGGGGGAGAGTGGGGTAAAATAAGGCAGCCTTATTATCAATGTTATCTT
The DNA here is from genome assembly GCF_018143015.1 of Lytechinus variegatus. NCBI lineage: Eukaryota > Metazoa > Echinodermata > Echinoidea > Temnopleuroida > Toxopneustidae > Lytechinus > Lytechinus variegatus. The sequence continues at coordinate 40,217,286 of NC_054741.1, read as the reverse complement.
GTCATTTTGTTACTATTATTTGAGTATTCCAGTGGTCCCAAGTGTCTAATTGGGATCTGCCGAACATTTGAACATTGTAAATTTTACTAATCGAATAGCGATCGGCAGCAAGCCATTCAAACCATTCGATCAGTCTATGTTTACTCCCAGGCCTACACATCTTATGTTTTTTTTACTGCTTTATATTAAAAAGATATAATTGGAATTATAAAAAAAGGTGGCCTAATATACCCACTCTCCCCTACCTGTTACCAAATAAATAATACTAGCAAAAATATTGAAATAAATTGAATATCTAGCAATAATCAAGGTCTCTATTTGAAAGAAATTTCATTCTTGATGACTGCTAAAAAATCTGTATCAAAATGAAAGTTCTCACATATCAAACATATGTCAGAAAAATTGTTGCCTTTTTATTATCACATTTCAATACCCTAGCCACACAAACTAATTATGTACAATGAGCTCATTAGCCTTTTTTGAACATGTGTGCATTCCTGCTTGTTTACCAAAAGTCAAGTACATTTCATTGTTCATTATACACCATGCAAATACCAACCTTGCATATTTCATGAGTATTTGTCTAAATTTCCTTCCTGTGTAATAGACATCCAGTACAATATCAATTATATTCCTGTCAAAGTCACTCCCAAGGAAAATACAGTGGTAGCAAATTTGTCAAGAGTATTTTTACCTTTCCCAACCCAATTCTGTTTTCATATACCTCACTAATGAAAAAAAAAATTATGCAGATTGTACCTTCTTTCTTCCCAGCCCTTCAAAAGTGATATCAATTTGATTGCTGTTTATATTTATCCAGCCATTAAAAAAACTGATGTTGTACTCTGAGTCCAAGTAAGGGCTTACGAGAGAAAAGCCTTAGGCCAATTTGAAATAGGCCAGATGGAAATTCTTGAAAATGTGTCAGGTAACCGTTTGAAAAAAAAGAGCACCTTCTCTTCCTCCTAAATTCATTTTTCATCTCATTTGGCCTTAGAAAATATCAATGCATGATGAGCAAAACTAGAAAATGAAAATACATTAAATTTTATGGATAATAAATAGAACCTGACCTTCATATAGTAGAGCAATCTTAAGTGTGAGTTGAATGCCTTCTATAGCTTGACCACGGACGTCAATGCATGGATCTGAACACCTTGGGACAAGGTAGGCTAAGATTTCACCCATACAGGTAAAGGCAGAGGGCCCCTACAGAGAAAGGAAGAATGAAAAGTTAGTATGATAATGGGTGGTAGTGGGTTTATCTCATCAAAACACTGCACCATCATATCTCATAGAAGTCCAGTTTAGTGACACTGATGTCATAGAATTCTTGGCAATTTCTTAGGTTGAAATTATTTCAATTATCAAATGAGTTATCAGAAACAACATCTTCATTGTCATAATCATCATCACCATATTCATCATTATCATCATTGCTACCATCATCATCATATCACCACCATCATCATCATCATACTATCATAACAATCATCACCATCCTCAACGTCATTGTCGTCATGGCCACCGTCATCATCTTCATCATCATCATTACTTTTACCATTATTATCATAATCATTGCATATTCACATTTAAGATCCCACTCTCCATCCTTCCTTACCCCTGTGACATCTTCTACATGTTCCAGATAGAATGATAGAAGGACCATGGTAGTCTCTACTGCTCTCTGTCTCTCATGACCCTCACCAGATAACAACCATGGATGTAGATGCTATGTAAAAAAAAACATCATGGATTCCTCATTAAATGACAGCATACTGGAAAGGTCATCACTAATTAAAACCCTGTTCCACTATGCCGATGTTGCTACGATTTGACAAACCTTCAGATTGGGCAGGATCGTGGAAAAATCAGCCAATTTACTGGGAGTCAGCAAAAAATCATTTGCAGTATTAAAAATTGTTGAAAGGAATGGAGGATTTATTACCCCAATGGTTCGCTGTCAGTACGCCAGGAAAGACCTGATTACACTCATCCCACGACTGCACGCCATGTCGTTTACACTTTTCCCTCTTCCCACACAATTCAAACTGGGCGTTTTCTGATTGTGAAGATCGGCATGAAATTTTGAATATGTTCAAAATTTTATCTCATCACGTCGATCTGAATAAAAGGCCTGCTGTTACCCCATTGTCACAAAATTTTTATTACGCTTCTCCCGATTTCAACCAATTTCTGTCCCGACCTCCGCCAATCTAAGGATCGGGTTTCAGATTGTGATAGTGGAATGGCCCCTTAAGATAACTTATGAGTTTAATGCATTCATTTTTAGATTTTTTTTAGAAATATTGCATAGAACAGAAAAAATGTTAACTATCTGTCTCTCCTGTTTTTTCTTCTTTACTACACAGCTCTCCTGATTTTCAAATTTACAACATATTTAATACTGGTCTCTCCAGATATTTCTCTCTTAAGGAAAACTGGCTCTAATTATACTCTGAACATTCAAATATTCCCCTGCAAATGGCACTTACAAAACAAGAAAATAAAGCTGGTTGCAATTTCCCCGTAGCAAGGATTGCATCGCGATAATGGAAGATAATCTGCAAACCCACTTTGGAATCAATCTGATAAAAGTACAGTGATCTCGGAACAATCTTAAAAAGGTAACTTGTCAAAAGTCAGCATTACATTTTTTTAATCAGGAATCTTGCTATGTGCCCTCTCACAGCAGGTTTTCTGCATTCCTGTTATATTGTCTATTGGTAAAAAAAAAGACACTATTATGGACTCCTTTAGGAAAGATATGGCTTGGACATTAAACAAGGTGCCTAGGCTCTTGTGAAAAACTGCTATATGAGAAAAATCAGGGAAAACCCTGATTTTTTTTAATTTTTCAATGCTGATCTAATTACAGCTAATTAGCAGAAGGCTAAGAAAAATGCAGGTGGGCAAGTACACGCCCCACATGCTCAGCTTCAGGCTACAATTTGGAGAGTAGTTGTAGAGGTGATGATTACAAATTTTTAACCACAGCCAAAGATGTCTCTAAAAGCACACTGAGCAGTCATGAATTAGGATTACACTAAACATCAACTTCTTCCTATACTTATCGCTTTGAAAATTGGGAACTCAGAAATTTAATAAAAAACAAGTTTGTTATGTAGTAAGAGCTGAAGTAAAACTTCACTTCAAATATTCCCATTCATATCATAACAATAGATTATTTCAAGTGTCATTTCTTCTAAAGTCATATAAAACAGATAAAAAAACAACCAAGTTAATTGGTAATAAATCCATTTGAATACCTTGAATATATTATGGAAGCCTATTGGTGTGATATCTTTCCTCAGAAGCTCTTTAAGCATCTCATGAAGACCATCCAATGATGATTCTATCAGCACATCGTACTCTGCCATACAGGGATACACAGAGAAATGTTTCAATCATGAAATCTAAATTTCTTGAGATATAATACTGTTATTTAATAAGATACATAAAATGAGAATAGATAGAATGAGAAAACAAAAGAAAATGTGATGATATGCAAGGAGAAAAAAAAGTTACAAATACAAATATTTCAGCAAAAGAGTAACAAGCGTGAAATGAAAAGACAAGAACACAGTGTAATTCAAATTAAATTAGTTTCAGTGAGCTTCGATAGAAAGTTACATATCACAATTACGGTTGAATAATGAGCGATCTTGTCAGAGTTTCAAATTTGGGGAATATTGTAAAGTAATTCACAATTATATTCATAATTGACCTTAAAAAGTAATTTTTTAGCAAAATATTCCCCACTTTATAGTAAAGATAGGTTTTGAATTCAATACATGTTTGTTTTTTTCTCATTGTTCATTTATCAATGAATCATCACCTAACCTTTGATTTCATCTTCTCGAAGTTCTTCCTTTCCCTTAGAGGTCATGAGCGGGCAGTCAGGGAGCTTAAAGAGACAAGTCACACCAGTATTGATAAGTGTAAACGCATCAGCCTCAGTAAGAAGAGGATCAAGTTTACTGAATAACATCTTGTCAAGGAAAAAAAAACACTTCATGGTACTACATGTATAAACATGAAAAACATTTGGTAATTTGAACGCACTTCTCTCATGAGAGCCAAAATATTACAAAACATTTTATAGCTTGTACTGCTTATTTTTTCATACATTTATGCATATTACAAGAAATACGATTCAACAGAATTCTATTGTGAAATATATTAGGTAATGGCATTTATACGAGACATCAAAACATCAATCAAAACACACAGAAATATATTAAACTCCTCAAAAGAAGTTTGGAAATCCGACTTTGATCAATAATCCCTCCTCGGTTTTAATGAATATCAGTGTGTAATTAATACCAATTAATAGAACATTCAATTCTCTTTAAAATGATGCCGTACATGATATGATTATGGTTCACATGGAGGTGCAGTGCCTTGAAATGTGGGGCAAGGTCAAAATTCAAAAGCTGCAAAACAACACAATATTGAAAGTCACTGTTCTTTTTTCCTAAGTGATGAGTGAGTTTCTTGAGCAGTTTCTTTTGACTTTGATCGATAATTCCTCATGGGTTTTAGTGAATATCAATGAATAGATCATTTAATTTTCCTTTAAATGATACCCTAAATGTTGTGATTATCGTTCATATGGAGGTGCAGTGCCTTGAAATGTGGGGCAAGGTCAAAATTCAAAAGTTCCAAAATGACACAATATTGAAAGTCACTGTTCTTTTTTCAGTGGTGATGAGTGAGTTTCTTAGCGATTTCTTTTAATTATTTTCATGCACCTTAAAGGGGAATGAAACCTTTGGAACAAGTAGGCTTGTGTCGAAACAGAAAAATCAAAGAATAAGAACAAAGAAAGTTTGAGAAAATTTTTACATTTTTTTTGGAGAAAGTTATGAGCATTTGAATATTGCAATCACTAATGCTATGGAGATCCTCCCATTGGCAATGCTACAACTTTCCCTTTGATGAACTATAAAATACCCTAAAAATGTCTCTTTTTGCTTTTTCTTACGGTGATACAAACTCTTTGTCCATGATGTATTCTTTAAAAATCTGTATTACATGCCCTCCTATAGAAAGAACACATGATCTACTGATATATGTGATAAAAGAGGCAATAGGGTTAAGTAAAATATATACTAGTGTAAAGGGGAGAGTTGTTCACAAGTGACATCACACATCTTTGTCCCATTGCCAATTTGAGGATCTCCATAGCATCAGTGATCGCAATATTCAAATGCTCAATACTTTCTCATTATCATGTCCGATTTTTCTCAAACTTTCGTTGATCTGTTTCTGTTTCTATCTTGTTTCAAAGGTTTCATTCTCCTTTAATATGGAATCAAACTCACCTCTGCACAAGCAAACACATAAAAAATAATCAAACATGCATGGGTGTATCAAACCACGACACAATCCATGTTATCTCACAGAACCATCACTACAGAAGCAGGGGCTTGATTTGAATGGATTTTCATCTCTATTGACAAAGACAAAAGAATCATGTTCTGTATTGACCCTTCATGACTATTTCTGCTTGTTTTGCAGCTTTTCATTTCAGACCTCATCCAACACTTTTGAATCCTGCTCTTTTCATAATGGCATGATCATAACAAGTATGATATCATTTTAAAGAGCATTAAATGATCCTTTGAATGATGTAAAACGTGCATTGTGTAAAATTGGGAGAAGGGAGAAATTAATGGCCAAACTCAGATTTCCAAACATTTTTTGCTCGTTTTGCAGCTTTTCAATTCAGACCTCACCCAACACTTTTAAATCCTGCTCTTTTTGTGATGGCATGATCATAACAAGCATAGTATAATTTTAAAGACAATTAAATTATCTATTGAATGATATAAAATATGCAATTTGTAAAATTGGGAGTTGGGAGAAATAGATGGCCAAACACAGATTTCCAAACTTTTTTTGAGGGGTTTATTTAAATACACATGTAACAAGTTACAATACAATGTACAATAAGATATCATCTTGATCACTACTAGTGGACAAGCTGTTATTTTCATGAATTGCCGATCGGCCGCGAAGTTAAAAAAGGCGCAAAGATATTGACACATTTATTAACCAGTACCAATGTCCCCAACAGCAAAGCTTTGCTATTGCAAACATGCTGTGTGGTGAAAGAGTTGAGATAGGCACCTACATATGTACAAAAAATAAGGTTGAAAAGGTGCAGCTAGTAATTCAAAAAGTTAGATAGAATTTCACTTGTTTATTCAGAGCCTAAATTATTTCCAAGCATATTTTTATCAATATCTATTCACTCACTGTAATACTACAATGTATTTTCCATTAAATAATTTGATTTAATTGTCATCTGTTTGACTCTATACACAGGTACATTGGCATCAATTTGCATACTCATTAATATTCATTGTAACTGCCACAAGTTATGAAGGACACAAAATCCAATGTAACATACGGTTAATGTAGATTTATTCTAACAGAGCCGTAAAAAACTCATTGAGTGGACAACTTAACTTTAGGGAGTCAAAAAGTAAACAATTAATAATGAAAGAATTGATGGACACCAAAGGAGAGATCTCCATCTCAAAATCAAATCCATGCAAAAGTGACAAAAGAAATAGTAATTTTTTGTTGCTATGGTTGCAAGCAGCTCATGCAAGAGTGCAATCACAAGGGCGCAGCAAGGGGTGTGGCCAGGGGCGGACCCAGCTGAAACCATGCCAGGGGCAGCCACATTCATAAGTCGAATGACCAGAGGTTTTAGAGGTGTAAGATTCTGTTTAAAATTATCTACATTTTTGCACTTAAACATTTTTTTAAAAAATGAATCGAACAAAACACATCTTCCAAAAATTGTTTCTACAGATCAAACTGTGACATAATGAATTTCTTTACAGGTACATATTTTCAAACTACAAACTATACATCAGCATGGGTGCTTTGAGGAGCATATTGTTGCACATGTTTTGTACTATTTTTGCTTCTCTTTGGTACATCTCTTGATCGCAAATTCAACAACCCATTAAAATGTCGGGACCCCCGCGATTCGCGAAAAATTATGTATGCAAAAATAACAGCTTATACTGTATACTAAATGAATGTAACTTGAATGAAAAGATACACTAATGCTGCACATGCTTGAAGTGCTAAAGCTCTTGTATCTGTGGTAATCTCCTTGGTACTCTCTGCTTGCATGTATGACATCATGTGAGCGAGTAAATCAGTCTTCTTAGCAAACGAGTGCCTGGTTTTGAGATGGTCTGGATGCAAGGCCTTCCCGATCAGGTCTACAGCTCGGATTAGGTTCTGTTTTACAGCAGCATCCTGAGGAAGGAGATGCCAAATATCGTTTTTCAAGTAGATGCAGTCAATTATTCTTGATACCCAAGCTTCATACTTCTCTTGTCACTGTCCCTTCTCCCCCTTTTCTCTTCCACTCCTTAGCCCTGTTCTTCTTTTCCTCCTCCACCTCCCATTCCTCCCCCTCAGGGGCAGATCCAACAGCTTTTCCCCAAACCCAGGCAGCTATGCTCCATGTACCCACCCACGGTTCTGCTTTTATTCATATATTGTTAAATCGTTATTATATATGTATTGTAATTGCCAAATTGATAATAAATAAATAAATGAATGAATGAATGAATGAATGAATGAATAAATAAATAAATAAATCAAATTAAATAAATAAATAAATAAATAAATAAATAAATAAATAAATAAAGAAATAAATAAATAAATAAATAAATAAATAAATAATGAGTAAGACTTGAACTTGGATCAAAATAAATTTAAAAAATGGTGAATAGGCATCACAATTACACAATAGGTTTCATTTTGGGGAAATATAATTCAAGTAAGTAGTAGTTAAGTTAGACATTACTGTTTAATTTGACGATTACATGTATTTGTACCAAACAAAGAGGCCGTATTTCTTTCCTTCATACTGTCTTTTTTTTCAATGCACCAATTTTGCAACAACTGCACCAGCACTCAATGACATCGATCAAACACCGATTTTAAATTCAATTAGACTCAGGCATTAATCTATTTCATAGAATTTTTTTTATATGAATAAACTGTGCAGAGCAATGTGGTCTGATAGTTTTGACTCTTGTAAAGTTTGAATCTCAGCCATTGCATAATTTGCTTTAGCAAGAAATTGATGAACAATGTGCCACACTCAACCCAGGTGAGGTAACTGTATACCAGCAGGAAGTATTTCCTTAAAAAGCTGTGGGCACTGGAATTGGTAGCCTAGCGTAGCCATGGTAATATACAAGCACCTTGAGCATCTAAAAAAGAGGATATGTGCCTAAAATAAATATCCTATATTTTAATCATCATTATTATTTAAAAAGTCTTACCTTGACATTTTTGAAGTGCGGATTGATATTCTTGAGGATATTTGTTTCAACCCTTGATGCGATGATGTCTGTAGGAGCATAGAGTGTTAGATATCCATAGCAAAGCATCACTGTACTCTTGATCTTACCAGTGTCATCATTTCCCTTATCCTATACAATAAAAGAAATGAGAAAAAAATCACTTTATTATAAACAATTTAGAGTTATTACTTTCCTTTTTTGTTTTTTGCATGATCCATGTCCCTCCATTCACATCTATATCACTAACCAAATACTTTAAATTAATCCATAGACAGTACAATACTCTTCTCATCTCAATCTAAATCTCACCTGAAACTTCACATTGATGCCCACAATCATAGAAGTTTATTATTATGGCAAGCTGAATAAGAAAGGTCAGTAAAAAAGGCACCTGTCCTGCAATGTCTCAATCCAAAGATCTAATATCATCTCCCTTCATCTCACTTTTCTTTTCATTTGACTTTTTCCTATTTTTTATTTTTTGCCTGTTGCCACTACTTGCTTACTCTCAACACAAATGTGTCAAGACTTGTCGCCATCACAGCATCCTCTGGGAGTCGGTTCCAGTCCTGTAAGGTGCGTGGCAGATACGATGACTCCCTGTACTGTGTTCTGCAGTTGATGAGCTGGAGTTACCTGCAGTGAAAATGTCTGGAGCGAGATGGAAGTGGGTTGAGTTTTTACTTTAACTTGGGACAGTGAGCTAGGCTATTGTCGATCTTATACAGCATTGACAGACATGATATTTTCCTTCGTTGTTTCAGGGACTGCCAACGTAAGTTCATAATCATTTCGCTTAAATTTGATGTCTGATGGTACTTGTTTAGCACAAAACGAGCAGCCGGTCTCTCTATGGACTCTATCTTATCAATATGCTATTGGGTGAAGGGATCCCAGACACAGGAGGCATATTTCAGTACACAGGATGGACAAATGCTTGGTATGCTCTCTCCTTAATAGTTCTGGAGCTGATCTTAAAATTTATTCTGAGGAATCCGAGTGTCTTGCTAGCTTTATTACAGATGGCGTTGATGTGGCTGTCCCAGCTCATGTTTTGCTGATTACCGGTAGTCACTACCAGGTACTTAACAGTAGAGGAGCTATCCTATGTATGGTCATGAAGACGATATGACAACTGAAATAGGCGTCTACTCAACCTGTTGTTTGGGGTCTGATATCAGGTTTCCATCTTTCCTCAGTGGTGCAACACCAGCATTAGCTGACTTCTTATTTTTGATTTATGTCTAGAACCGCTCGTTATTGCTCGATTGTTCAGAAGTTGAGGAATCATCAGCTGTGAAAATGTCATTCAGGTACATGTACTGTATGTCCAATAGATATGTCTCATCGCTCTCTGTATTACATGCCTAAGCGACTTGACTTTGGTTTTCAGATCTTGAGATCCCGTCTTCTTCATTTTCCTGTACAACCCATTCTATTTGTTGATCATTCTTCTCTAGTTGGTGGTAAAGCAAGGCTGGCTGATTTTTTTCCCTTGCAGTCTTGTGTGGTACGAATTTCTTGACTGCATCGAGAAGTTTCACTTTGGAGGCTTTCCAAAGGTCTTCGGTAGTGGCTACACCTTTCATGTAAGTAAGATCAGAACTGATGTTTTTACGAGCAAAGGATCTACCGACAAGGTTGTTTCTTCCTCTAAGCAGTAATTGAAAACTCACAATATGGAATACATTGATCTAAGCCTTGGTATCACTTCAACTCGTGGAATGAGATGGGGGCAGTTTGTAAGAAAGATCCAGTATGTAAGTTTCTCGCATAGATTCCTTTACCAGCTGCACGTAACCATTGTCATGGACCATGTTGAGGAAATCTTCCTGAAGTCTTGGGTCTTGAAGCAATTTGAGTTTGACACGAGCCCACAGGATCTCACAATGTGGTACCTCCAATTCAGGAACAACAAAGCTGTCTAGATTGTTACAAACAGCAATAGTACAACATATCCTCGCCCTCCCCTGTCTCTTCAATGGACCATATAGGTACATGTCTGGGAAAATTTGGATTTCGCTATCAATGCATCAAGCCAGGTCTCTGTTCTAATAATAATGTCTGGTTTCCGTGAATCAAGAACTTAAGGGATTTCTGAGTGTTTGGCACTAACTGACTGGAACATGATATTGAGTATTCTTAGTGCTCTATTTCTCAATTGATCCTGCTGACTAGCCCGAGAAGGTGTAGATAAATGATGAGACAGAAAATTGTCTCTGTTAAATGTTGGGGCAGTACAAAGTCATCAAAAGAGCAAGATACGGTTGAACTAGGCCAGTTGATACCATGGATGCACAAATCTGTAGTGCTGTTTGGACTACTCCAGATAGCACAGTACCATGGTTCTTGAGAGTTATTTGGGGGCTCATGGGCTTGCTGTGTTGATACTTTGGCACTGACCATGGAACCACTGCCCACATTGATCACAGGCTATGCCTCTGTCACTCCATTGGACTGGAAGATCACAAGTTCCACAGAGCCATGATGAGTAGTTCTCAGAACCAGATAGGAGTCTAGAGCCTGAACGACCTGAAGTTAGAGAGCCCTTACTTGATATTGGACCAGAATTTGATCCTGGAGAGTAAGAATTACTATAAAGAAGGCCAACAAGGTAAAGTCATACAAGACGATGCTGACTGATGGTAAAATAGGAAGAATGCTTGTTGTACACAGACTGAGAGAGGGTGCCAAGAACAATACCAAGTGATCTATAAACAGACTTTCGCTGAAGTTGGAAGAAGGCATTTCTGCCAAGATCCACTAGCCCAAAGCCATTGCCACATACTAGCTTTAAAAATAATGTTGTAAAGACAGTAGCAAAGAGAGCCCCTTTCAGGGTCACTCAAGGGTTCATTTCTATTCTGCCTGTGGAGAATCTATAGGTAGGACTATGTTATGCCAATGCTGTACACAGCATACACTTAGAAAAATCATTAAAATATCACTTTTGTGACCAAAAATACTAGTTTCCAGTTGCAATTTTTTTTCATGAGTAACTTGGGAGTAATTTTTGTATTCACAAGAGTGCTCGAAAACTGAATTTTGGGCATATTTTTGTGTACGCCCTCTATTGGTGGAAAATGATATGGCAAGACAATTGTAGTATTTCAATCTCTATTTTTAATTAAAAAATAATAATTTAAAGGATCAAATTTACTTAAGAGCCAAGTTATATGATGAATAGCTGTAATGGAACCTGACAGTGTTAATAAATCAAGCATTTGTCCCAAAGAAAAAGAGAAAATAAGCCAAACATTGCCAACCTTATGGGAGTAACAGAGAACAAGGTTAATATCATAACCTTGTTTATAGAATAAGTGTTTTACGATAGCATACTGCTGGAAGTACACAGTCACAAATTGAAATCATAACAAACAAAGCCATCAAATCATTTAGCTATGTACATGTATATTCCTGTATGTAGAGTTGTGTACACAGAGTGAAGTTGTACATGTAGAAACTTGCCATCTTAATGTAATTATCAAAATCAAATTTCAGATTTAATACTAGGTGAACAGTCTATGATCATCATGAGTAAAGATGAGGTTGTGGATTTAATTTGTATCCAGGTCCATGAAATCCACAAATATGATGATTTCCACAAATAAGATTAAATCCACCAACATGTAATCCTATATGGGGGTCACTAACAAAGCAGGTAATCACAAATCCAATAAAATCTTTGCAATCCTAAATCCACTTTCCCTGAAATATGCGTCAACAGGCACAGGAAGCATCAATTCTAGCAAAATATCAAATTATGGGCAAAAATCTAAGTGAAAAGTGAAAAATTACGACCAAATTTGACAATTTTGGAACGCATTACGATTTCGTACACTATTTGAGAACTATGCGCAACCTAATTCGTACCACTACGCGCCACTGTGTAGGGTCAAAATAGAAATTTCGTGGGGCAAAAAATAGTAGGCACACCCCCCGGGGTAGAGGCACGCTATTCGCGATTAGTTCACGACAGGATCGCGCATAGGCTAAGCATACTTTACACATAGTTCGCGAATGATATGCGCAAAATTGTGAGTGCAGACCATGTGATCAGTGCGAGTGGTCCTAATCAAAAACGTAGTGAACGTCAACACCAGAACATTGGAATATTTAAAATTTGCTCTAGATACATCACAGAATAGGGTCACTTTAGGATGTCGAAAATATTCACTGAAAGCACGTCGGGACAGTGCATGAACACTGCACGAACTATGCGCAAGCGATGCGGAAACATGTCGCAACTTTGTCGTGAAGGTGTCGGGATAATGCATGAAGTGAAACAGCCAAGTTGTGCCATACAGTATCCCACACTGGCATGCATCAGTGCGGGTACCACTATGCGTGCAAGTGTCAACCGGGCATAATGCAAATATAACAGGACTGTGTAACAGACAGAAAACATCAGGAAAGAATTATTGAAGGGGAAACCTAGATCTTTTACATTTCTTACCTTCACAAATCCAAAGAAACCAGATGATTTCCTGGTCATTTCTCCCTTAGTTACAGTTTCAAGTTTGGTGAGGGCTAGATCCAGATGGGATGAAGCACAGAAACCAACGCCAATTGCACAACCCTGCATAATAAACCAAACTCATACATAAAAAAGACAGGAAGAGCTCCTCATTTCCAAGTAAAGTTCTTTCTTTTTATCACTTCTAATTAAAAATATATCATTATTGGGTTTTTTTCCCTTCCAACTAGATTTTGGGCTGCTTCTGTTTTTCTCTCTGTCTCACTTCCTCTCTCTCTCTCTCTCCATATATCTATCGTTCTCCCTTTCTCTCTCTCCTCCTCTGCCTTTGTTTACACCATCAATATATTTTGCATATAATCACAGATCATTTTCTATCACAGGTATAATCTTTGTAGAAGTCAAGAATATTCAGTCTTTATCAGTTTGTGTATTATGCATGTATCCTATCAGTGCATAGCGCATTTTCCGGTGTATTAAACGCACCTTTTTTCCCGCTTGGTAATCTAGAAAATTGGATGTGGTTTATCCAAAGAAATATCAGAATTTCATCAGTAAACTGACTATGTTTCTTCGGTAATCTAGGTTGCCAAATGACCAAGAATTATATACAATATTTAATGTATAATTATTTGTTGGTTACTGAAAATTGAGAGTATATTTTGCGAAGTTTTGTCTGAAAAATCTTCTTTGTTATAAAGGTTGTTTTATATCATTTATTTAATTACTATCAATTTAATAATGTTTTCCTAAAAACAACCTGATTGTTTTGTGATGAAAACTTTTTTTTTCAGCTAAAATTCCATGGAAAATGCTCTCCAATAGGCATGTAATCGTAATTGATCGTAACCGTAATCGCTTATAAAAAAGGCAATAAATAATGTCCTTTATTCTTTATTTCTGTCCTTTTTCTCTCAATATTTAAAAAAATTACTTTTTATACCATAATTTTGATATTTAAAAAATGCCATTTTTTGGTCTCCATTTCCTTAAAAAAAACCTGGTTGTTTTGGAATGAAAACTTATTTTTTTTACACTTAAAAAATGCATGGAAAATGCTTTACAATAGGCATGTAATCGTAATCGGTTAGAAAACAGGCAATAAATAATGTCCTTTATTCTTCATTTTTTACCTCAGTTTCTCTCAACATTTTTTTTGTCTTTCGACTATACGTTTGATATACAATACTGCCATTTCATGGTCTTTTTTTCTTTATTCTAACAAAGAAATAATAAATATTCTTTGAAAAATAAAGGTAAAGAATAAAATAACCATTTTTTTTAATACAAAAATTAGTAAGATATGTTTTGGTCTTTCAATGGTTTGTAATGAAATTGGCTAACTCAAAATTCCACAACCTCGATTAGCCAATTTTTTTTTCCTCCCGATTTTGGGGGTGCGGTTAATACACGGCCGCGGTTTATATTCCGAAAAATATGGTACTCCCTCATTTCTACATGTTGATCCACAGGTAATTGTCTTATTTTTACCTCTCTTTCAGTCTGGTTATTATGTCTAACCACAGCAAACATGATATCAAGGTGCTTCTGGATAAACTGTTTGTTTGTCACTTTCCTCATCACCACTCCAAGACATTTATACAAGAAATTCTGAATGGGAAATCAAAGAATTTGAAATTATTAATAAATAGCTGAAAATGTGTATTATTCTGTCAACTCTAATCAGAAAAGCAGCTTCAACATATTTTTATCTCATATGAATGAACCAACAACCTATTCAGACATTATCAACAACTCCCTCAATATTTCTACTGATTAAACTATATTTCATGTAATATTCTACATTGCAAATTCCACTACAACCTTAACTAGATTGCAACTTGTGTTCTACATTGCAAATTAGGAGCATGATTGTCTAATCATCATGTTTCAAATATCTGAACACTCATTATTCATCATGCAATATATGATAATTATTCAATTATTCATTCATACTTTACCTTTTCTTCTGGCATGTTTTGATACAAAGCAGTATGTTCTCCAAAACATGTTCCTAATGCAGCAACCCAGTCTTCATTCTGTGCATCATCTAATGTCTTGGACAATAACTAATGAATACAATAAAAATATTTTTTATAACAATATAGAGTACCAAAGTGATGATGTAACAAAAAAAACTTTTTTGCATTTTAGAATTTTTTTATAACATACCTTGGCTGGGCATGATGAAAAACACCATTACCAAAATTTGGAGGGAATCAGTTCTTAAGGGTCTTAGATATGACATCATGAATACATAATTAGCCCCACTGAAGTCAATGTATTATTGATCTGGTTCCTAAAATATAAAACCATGCCAATAATACAATGATTTCAATGGGGCGAATTATGTATTTGTGACGTCATCTAAGTATCTAAAAATATGGAATAAAAAAAGTTGACATGCTTAAAGGGAAAATTGATGACGTCACACTTCGATACTCTATAATCCATTTAGATATGCTATATTTCAAGAGTTATCTTCATTTATTTATGCCAGTTTTTACAGACAGATAAGTAAATAAATGATTATTGAGATGGAACAAAGTATACAAACTGTATGCATGATTTGTTCATGTCAATGTATGAAAACTCTCAGATTCAAGCAGAAATACTGTCGCACAACATAACATAAATACCTCAGAATATCTTTAATGTTTAATTACAATTTATAAGCAAGTGTGAAATTCACAGTTTTACCAATTTAATGATTGTTGATAGTTGGCGACTTGTGCATTACACAATAAAGTCACAAGCACCCTCTTGAGAATGATAAGTTTTTATTGAAGGCAAACTTGAAAGATTTACAGCAGCATAAAATCAATAAAAACTTTTTTCTCGCAAAAGCAAGTTCTGGATGTAGGAATGTAGCAGATTTTGCAGAAATGAATTGAAAAGTGCAAACTGAATCTCAGTTAACACAACAAATAGGCAGATAAGTTTTAATTCTATTTATGTATTTACTTTTATCTTTTCGGTACCTTTTTTTACCTTTACTTTTTTCTCATTTTTTTAGCTTTCCCTTTTTTGCACCCCTTATACATGTATATATATGACGATGGTAGAATAGGATGCATTTCCAAGGGAAAATTTCTTTTAAAACATAATAATTCATTAAAGGAATAAAGAGAGAAAGGTGTCAGAAGGCATCTAGCATCATTCTGCTACCAAAAAGAGGTATGCGCCTAACAAGCGACTCTCTTAGCTCTCTGATCCTTCTTCATATTTTGTGATTTCTGCTATTTACTTTGCACTAAAAAGTTTATCAGAAGCTTTATTGTACTGCATGGAAACTACAAGACTTTTGGGGGACTTTCATGCAGCCGAATTTGACATTTAATTGAAATATATTTTCATTTTTGGCTGAATTGGTTAGTGGACTCAGTACATCCTCCAAGGCTTTTAGTACATGTACCTGGACATCAAAGCCTTTTATGTTCGTTGGACCTGTGACTGTGCTGATTCTTCTTGTCATTAATCTCTTCATTGGGACGGCTCTACAGTAACAATACCACAATGGGGGTTATAATCTACCTCTTTCTGCTTCTGTGTGCTTTCAAAAGCAGTGAAAGCATAGAATGTCTACCCAAACTGCATAGAGAAAGAATGGGCTGTGAACTTTATCATGTGAAATACTTCTCTTCACGGATCCTATACTTCTCTAACTCATCATCAACTTTTCAGGTAAATATCTTGGTTTTTGGTGATATAAACCCCAACCCAGGACCTGAAAATGCAACCAACCATCCTGTATCACGTGTTTCTTCTTACAGTAGAGGTGAACTTCTACGTCTTCGACCGGATGCTTCTGATAATGCTTATTCATCTCATCATATCTCTCCTTCTCTTGTCCAACATATTGAATGGCTCGGAATCCATAGAAAACCTTACAGGAGACATATCGCTCATAGAGGCAGGAAAGGGGGTTGTCGGAGAAGAAAAATCCCTTCAAATTCCACACCGTCTGGTATCCCTGATCATCAACGTCTTCATTTTGCTTCATGGAATGCACATTCTATAAATTCTAAAAACAAGTCTACTGCTCTATGTGACTTTGTTATTAGTCATCGATTGGATATCTTTGTCTTGACCGAGACATGGTTAACTGGTGATCATCGTGATTCTCGCACCCTAGCTGATATTAAGAACACACTTCCCAATTATTTGTTGCATCACTTACCACGTGGTCACTCGAGAGCTGGTGGTGTTGGTGTTCTCCTTCGTGATGGGGTTAAGATAAAACTCAATATTTGTCAAAGTTATGAATCTTTTGAACATTTGGACATGAACATTAGTTCCATGAGCACTTCCTTCCGTTTAGTAGTCATTTATCATCCCTCCTAATAAGAAGAATAAACTTACTAGCACAATGTTTCTGGAGGATTTTGGTAGCTTTGTTAAATCACTTTTGTCACAACCTTTTCTTCTGGCTGGAGATTTCAATGTCCATTGGGACTCGACAGGAGATTCTGAAGCAATTCTTTTCCTTGATATGGTGACTGCTCCTAGTTTTATGCAACATGTTAATGCTTCTAACCACATTGCTGGTCATACTTTGGATCTTTTAATCACTGACAGTGATGACTCTTTTGTTTCTTCCGTTTCTACTATTGAAGAGCTTCCTTCTGACCATGCGGCTGTGAAGTGCCTCATTGCAATTGCCCACCCTCCCTCAATAAGGAAATTTCTGTGCTATCGTAAGTTACGCTCCATGGATATATCGTCTTTCAAATCTGACATTGTGCGCTCTTCTCTTACAGTCTCTCCTACTAGTGACCTTGATTCTTTAGTGGCCCAGTACAACAGCGTACTCCGGAGTATACTGGATCATCATGCACCAAAGATAGAGAAAGTAATTGTTGTTCGTCCTCACTCCCTTTGGTTTTCAGATTCTCTTCGTGTAGAAAAGCAGAAACAACGGCAACTTGAACGGAAGTGGTGAAAGTCTGGTCTGACTGTTGACAAAGTCATTTATATAAAACAGTGTAGCATTTATCGCAACCGCTTGTCAAATGCCAAATTAAACTATCACATTAATGAGATCTCCCAGTGTGATGAGCGCAGCCTTTTTAGTGTCGTTGAAAACTTTGTCATGGTAACCAGACTCTTAAGCTACCGCAGCATGAGAATCCTAAGGAAGTTGCAGACAGATTTGCAGATTTCTTTGAGCAAAAGATCAGAATGCTCAGAGCTAAAATTGATGCAACACCCCTACCTCCACATTCTGTTCGGTTGCGTGATGCCTGCCATTCTAACTTTACTTCGTTTGACACTATAACACCGTCGAATGTTTTGAAAATAATTAAGAACGCTTCTAAGACATCATGTGATCTTGATCCATTGCCATCTTCTGTTTTCACTTTGTGCATCGATGAACTTCTTCCTGTGTTGACAGTTATCATAAACAAATCATTGTCAACAGGTGTTTTTCCTGATAAATTTAAGGAAGCTTCAGTTCAACTCTTGTTAAAGAAAACACATTTAGATCCAGAAGTTTTGAGTAATTATCGTCCTGTTTCTAGGCTATCTTTTGTATCTAAGCTCATTGAAAGAGTGGTAGTCAGTCAAACTACGAAATATCTTGATGAGAATAATTTGTTTAATTTTGCTCAGTCTGCATATAGAGCTTTCCATAGCACTGAGACAGCCCTAGTTCATGTCCAAAATGGTATCTTATGTGGCCTTGACAAGGAGCAAGAAACCATATTGGTACTTTAGAATTTTCTTCCGCTTTTGAACAATCGATATTTGTTTATTGAAGGAAAGGTTATCCTCACAGTTTGGCTTTGGTGGTACTGCTTTGAAGTGGTATTTATCTAATCGTTTCCAGACTGTGTCTCTTGAATCTGTGAATTCTGACAGACGTAACCTGTGGTCTGGAGTTCCACAGGGCTCTGTGGCTGGTCCGTTGATTTTTACAATGTTTATATCCCCCCTTCAGGATATTATAAGGTCACACGGTATTTCATGTATGATGTACCCTGACGATGTTCAATTATACACCACTTTTAGTTCTAGGGATCGCTTTTGTGCTATCAAAAAAAATGGAAGATTGTTTGAAGGATGTTAGAACTTGGTAATTTCAGAATAAACTTTCTTTAAATGATTCTAAGACTGAACTTGTTCACTTTCATTCTAAGTACTGTTCTGATGTTCCCCAAATTAGTGTAAGGATCGAGCAGTCTGTAATTAAGCCTTCAAATATATTGCGGAAATCTTGGTGCTGTCATGGATTCATCCCTTTCCATGTCTCAAAATGTTGATGTTAGTCTACCTTTGTAGCTTTAAGAAAAATAAGTAAAATCCGTAGGTTTCTTAATCAGAATACATCCCATCGTCTTATTCATGCTTTTGTTACATCTCGCTTGGATAATTGTAATTCCCTTCTCTTTGACCTTTCCACAAAAATGACCTCAAAGCTCCAGCTCATCCAAAACACTGCGGCTCGTCTTGTTTCCTGTGTTCCTCGTTCTTCCCACATTACTCCTGTGCTTCGCAAACTCCACTGGCTTCCTATTGTTTCTCGTATCACCTACAAAATTCTTCTTCTTGCTTTCAAGTCATATCATGGTCTAGCTCCTTCATACCTTTCTGAACTCCTTCCTCGATATCAGCCAGTTCGAGTTCTACGTTCTGCTTCTCAATCTCTTCTTTCTCAATCTCATACTTCTTACAAACAATACGGTCAGCGTTCTTTCTATTATGCAGCTTCATTTCTTTGGAACAAACTCCCCCTACAAATTTGCAATGCCAACGGTGTTAATACATTTAAAGTTATGCTTAAAACTCATCTTTTTAAATCTTAAATTGATCATATCATATGTTTATTGGCCCATCTGATGGTATTTCTTTATTCATGATGTGGTGAGAAAGTTGTAAATTGTTATATTAGTTTTGATACATTTTGTTCTGCAAAGTATTTCTATTTCTGTTTCCTTTATACTTCATTTTCCTTTGTCTTAAACGCTTAGAGGCATTTTTGCGGTATAAAAAATTGTTATTATTATTTATCTACCCAAATACGCTTTTAACAATCTAATGATGTAAATCAGGAATTAAAAAAAACACAGTACAAAGAACAATTGAAACAAGCACTTCACAGGAATTATTTAATTGATAGGAGAGCATCAATGATTACCTTTAAGAGAAGATCCTCCCAAGCTTTCTGGGACCACTTGTCAGGATTATCAAGATTATCTAACAAGAAAAAAAAGATATCAATGTCTGTTTGGGATGGAAATTACATACAAGATCAACTTGCTCTTGTTGCTAAATCTCGTACTGAAAGTTCAAAGTGTGAGGTCACAGGAATCTTGGTACATAGGGTTTAGTGTTTACAAATAACAATCATTGGTGAGACAAATTGACATCAGAAGTGCACTTTTCCTTTTTGAAAATTCACATCTACAATTTCACATCCCCCCCTCCATACCTGAAGAAAAGTGAAATCTAAAGCATTTAGTCTTTTCCTATCTTCCCATAAATGAAAAATGAGCTTAATATGGCATATACTTCCCCATTCATGAATAAACATTTATTCGGAAAAAACAAGAAAAATATTATGAGAAGACGGGGGAAGAAACTTGCTGATGTTTACATGGCCATCTTGTTTTCTTTTGTTAGTAGTTAAGCTATGAGACGCATATAGAGTCTGCCGCCCTCTATGTGCATCTTGTAGCTTAGCTACTTACAAAGAGAACAAGATGGCCACGTAAACATGGGCAAGTTTTTTTCCCCGTCTTCTCATCATATTTTTCTTGGTGATCACCTGAAATGTAACAAAGAAACCTGGGTTATGATTGGTAAGACTGAATAAAACATACTTGACAATTATGTTAAGATATTCAGAAGAAAATGTTAAACCATTCGTTATATATTACAATGTTTTACCGGAATACCAGAACGGAAAAAACAAAACTGGAACCTGTACACATTGGATGGAATCCGGTGTTCCGTCCGCTTCAAACCCAGGCCTAGTAATCATCCACATTAAATCTTTTTTTTTATCTTTTGTCTCTTGCTAGGAAGTGCAACACTCAAACAAATTTATTGAATTGAATTATTGATATACAAGTACTATTTCAAATGATCATAATTTTCTTATTTCTGAGGCATTTTTATTGGTTTTGGTGTCATGTGAAAGGGCAGGAAATTAATTTTTGAAATATTTGGATTTTAAAGAGAATTTCTGATACTGCCCACCAAACAACTTTATGGTTTCCTCTTTTTAAATCGTTTTGACCCATTCATGTGTGAAATATTGGTAATATTGATTTTATCAAATAAAAGAGGAGATTCTAAGCCTTAGAATGATGGGTCATTTTGATTAAGGATGAGTTATAATAATCATCAATCAATCTCTGTTCCGTTTCAAATATAGTACCCTCCATGATGTATACTCAAATATCAACCTGGCCAAGCAGACTGCATTGTAATACTCACCCTCTAAATACTGTATGAGCTTGGGAATGACTGCATCCCACATGTCTGCTATTGATTCATTCAGGTTCGGAGATAACCCTAGCATCAACTTGAGAACATACACACCTCTCTGACGACCATTGTCTGGTCTACCGGCCATTACCTGAAAAAAAAGAGGTGGTGGATTGTTATCATTTTAAACAGAGCTACGTGGTTATCAAACAATTGGATACATATAGGGCATGAGTCAATGTTCCCCTGATTTGATTAAAATCTTTAACAACAGCATTCAAGAAATTTCAGGCTAATAAATCTCTCAGTACAATTGCTAGAATTGCTAGAAATCAGAATAGATCATGAATATGTCCCCACCCCTGACCAACGATGACCAAAGCAATAACTGATAAACATATTTGATAAGCATATTTTGTCTCTGTTATGTAAACATTTACACATACATAAGTCTTCCTTTGGGGGTGTTGCAAGAAATATTTCAAATCAATTGCAAATATTCTGTTGCAATTTTACAACTGATAGATCAACATTAGCTGCAGCAAATCACATTGTCCTTCTTGTTTCAAGGAGCAGATTAACAATCAATCACTAATTTTCAATTAACTACAAGACATTTGATTGATTAAGGGACCAAAATAGACTTGCAATTGATTGCAAGTTTCTTGAAATACCCCATTATTGTTCTTGCATACTACCTAATTAAGTCTATTCTACAATTACATACACACATATTATCCTCAACCTCAATGATAATAATAATAATAGCGGTATTTATAAAGCGCCTTTTGCCTGAGGATACAAAGCGCTGCTATTATTACCCCGGCTTTAGCTCGAGCTGCCATCACCGGCGCTCAGTGCATGCAAGGAATTAATCCTGCCGGGTACCCATTCACCTCACCTGGGTCGAGTGCAGCACATTGCGGATAAATTTCTTGCTGAAGGAAAACACGCCATGGTTAGGATTCGAACACATGACCCTCTGTTTGAAAGGCGAGAGTCAGATGATGATAACATTCAGTGTTTATACAGTGATGAATTTACTAAAGATGGTTCAATTATTTATAGATAAATCATGACCCCAATCGTAGGATTCAGGCACACTACCAACATAAAATAGAAGCACATGATACACTCCCTGAGGAAGATTTCTGAGATGCAGCTATTAGCAGTATCTTGACTCACCATGAGCCTGGCAATGATAGAGCATGGTCTGGGAACATTGACAAGTGTCTCAAAGTCTATCATATAATCCTCATCTTGGGCTTCTCGTTTCTTAGATGCTATGTAGGCTAGGTTACGACACAATGGCATCATGGCGTCCGTGTACTGAGGTAAAGCTAGGAACTCCAACAGGAATGGCCATAAAACCTGAGAGAGGAGAATTACAACACAAGTTAGGACCATCACACTAATAACATCCCTGAATGGGCAGTACTTGGACAGTGGAGTAAAAGAACAATGTAAATAATTTTGGTCACTCTTCCAATGTGACTGTTCAAACCAAACTGTCATAGTAACTGGTACACATTTTATGCCATCATCACGGGATAGCTTTGGAGCTGCTTAATGATGGCATTCTTCAAGGTTTCAAGGAGATAGTTCATACAGTTTGACACTCGATGGCCCAGACAAGGGCCTTTTCCAGAAATGTTACTGTTTTGATAACTGCATCATCCAATAGTAACTACCATGGTAATACAGCCAATTAGGTCTGGGAGTAAACAATGATTGATCGAATGGTTAAAATAATGGCTTGCCGCCGATCGCAAATCAATTAGCAAAATTTGCACTGTTCGGCAGATCCAGATTAGACACTTGGAATAACTCAAATACTCAAGTAATAGTAACGAAATGACAAGATAACACTGATAACATGAAAATACTTGATACAGGTTTAAAAAGGATGTTCCCTATGTAATTTGTCAAAAATGAACAATGATTGTATCACATTCACAGTTAAACAAAAACCTGAAAGAGGTCTGAAAATTGTAATCCCACTCAGCCTTGCCCTCGATACACCATGTATGTTGTATGTATAGGTGTACCAGGTATATAACTCTATGGTTGCATGTCTGTGTGCTTAAAACAGAAAGTACACACACACAACTAGCCGATATGTGATTGGACAATCAATGGCCAATTAAACTTGAGAGACAAAGAAGAAGCCACGTGCGTTCCCAATATGGAAAGGTTGTGACTTCAGAAACAAATTGACCCCTCCCCCTCTCTGTGTGTGTAAGAGAGAGAAAGATAGCGGTGGGATTAAGAATCCTTTCATGTTTCAAGACAATGCAATCTGGCTGCCCCCCCCCCCTCACACAATCAAAATAACATTCCAACATGTGCCATCACCTAATTCCAGATGTCACTCGTCTCCCAAAATAGACCCAATTATAGGTTCAAATGATAAAAAAATTGTAATTTTTATAGGTACTTCTGATGATAAATATTTCTAACATCATGGGCAGTGCCACTGGTGGGGGTTGGGCCATGGTGTGGGCAATGGATGAAAATTTTCAACAAGTAAAAGGTACCACATATGTGTGTCTCAAAGAATACTTCATGAATAAGTTGTTTACAGAGACATAAATTGGACCGAAGACTGAAGGCTGATTCATTCATATATACAGGGGTGTTGCACTTGGAGGGATGCGTAATACAAGCCTTGATTTAGGAAAGATTTTTCATTGGAACAATAAAGTGAAAGCTTTTATCTCCTTTCATATAGATTCTTTTGAAATAGAAATCAAAGAGAAGGGGGAATAAAAGGCTTACTTTCCTTTATGAGGAACTCTATCTAGATGTTCAATAATTGAAAATCCTATTTGGGAGGTCTTTGAAGTAGGTCAACTATTGGCTTAGAAGACGTGACCCTGACGAACAATCAACTGATTCAAGTGTTTTTTTCAAGAAATAATCGAATGGTAAAACTGACATTCTTCCCAGGCCCACAGCAAATCAAAGTCAAGGATTTCATGGAAGTTAAGATCAAAAGGCAAATATACCAAAATAGAAACTTTCATGCAGCAGTGACTAGGTTCAGGCTATGAGGGAAGTTTATAAAATGAGGCACAAAAAAAAGAATACCACATGGAGAATTGTTGAAAATCATAATATCATTGTCAGTGTTACAAATCAAGGGCAAATCTGATAAAATAAAAAGTTGTACCTCTTCCATGCTACCAATAGTT
Organism: Lytechinus variegatus; assembly: GCF_018143015.1. NCBI lineage: Eukaryota > Metazoa > Echinodermata > Echinoidea > Temnopleuroida > Toxopneustidae > Lytechinus > Lytechinus variegatus. The sequence goes on along the minus strand of NC_054741.1, from coordinate 40,192,834 downwards.
GTAGTAATGAGATGAAGCACATTCTCACTCATAGATCTTAAAGCTTCATTACTCACAAACTCCGGATCAGGATTCCTTTTACCAGTCTGAAACAAAAAAAATAAATGCATTTAGTGAAATTAATGGCAATGTCTACTACACTGTTGTGATAACAATGAGAATGATATGCATATATAGTAATCTATTGACATATTTCTGAGTACTAGTTCATGACAGGTAAAGTCAATGGGAACTTGGCAAGAATTCCTTGAAATGCAGAGTACATATCAACTGCTCTAAAGTTACAGTCAATGCATTATTGTACAGTACTTAGAAACTTATGATAAAGTTAGTGATAAACGATTTAAATGCAAATATTACAGAGGCTTTAGCATAGCTACAATGATAACAGCAATTTCAAATCATTTGACCAAATAGTAAAACAGGATTCTTGATCCACATAACTTTATACAGAATTCTTAAAACATCTTCACAACAAAAACTTCTATTTTTTATGGAAAATAAAACGCAGCTGTAAATAAACAGCACCCCCAATTTTTTCATCTTGAATAAAAAAATGAGGAAATAATTTCAGCCAGAAATAATGAAATCTGTGTTTTATTCTATATATTTGAAGCAATATTTTAATGTTTTCTCAGAGAAACTGAAGCAATAAAATTACAAGTGATTATTTCAGCGTTGTAAGTGTTTGACTATGAAATTGTGAGATAATCATAAGGTCTGTGCTTTGTGCTGAACGTACGGGCAGCTATCCCAAGAAGCTCATCGCGTTCATTGTGATTCTTCTTGTATTTGGATGAATCTTTGGTATGGATTGATAACTATATCAATTGTACAGTGTATAATTTTTTTATAAATACAGACCCTATTACCTGTTGATGACGAAGAGGAATTGTATTCAGATAACTAAACACCATCAAATGGTCAAATAATTTGTGAACAGGCTCGGAGATAAAATTTATTCGCTGATATTTTTAACAAAGATTGTCACGTCGGCTTTCTCAGCGAGCAAAATATAAGGGCGTGCACTTTCGCTAGCGAGAAAGCAAGAGAGAGAATCTATATGGGAGGGGGGTCGAAGATCTAGCGTCGCATCCCGTTATGAATTAAAAGGAAAAGGGCATGAAACCAGAGTGAATTAGAATGCTTGATACACAAAAGCTTTTTCATTTATCGCAGAGAGAAAATGAGAGGAGAAAGAGAAAAATAGAAAAAAGTGAGAAAGTTTGAAATACTAATTCTGGCTTCATATTTTTTTCTTCATCATTGCTGGTAGTTTGAGAGAAGAGACAAGCAAGAGAGAAATACAAATAAAAAATAAATGCGGATGAAATTTTGTTGTACAATATCAATTAAAAGAGAAAAAGGTGAATAGAATAACTGTGAATATTTGAAATAGAAAACTTTGTTGTACACTTAAAATTATTGCTTTCTTGACTTAGACAATTTCTGTTTTGCTATGCTCCAAGCTACAACGTATGAGACAAAAGATGGCACTCCGAGCTTTTTAGCTAACTGAGTGTGTGGAAATTTTGCAGGGAACAAGCTTTCTGTTTTTCTGTGATTTATTTTATATTTTTTTTTTGGAAAAGTGATAGTAGGCAACATCTAAAGGCAGGCGCGTACGCAGGATTTTTGAAAGGGGGGGTTTTCGAGCTGATTTTTTTTTTAATCTCCCGCCCAGTCTCTAAAAAGTGATGAGCGGTGGGGGGAGGTAATGATTTTTTTTTTTTTTTTCCAGCGCTGCAAATAAGACAATAACATTGAAGTGGGGATGGGTATGTAACAGTGCGGTCATGACCCGCGAGCGAGCAGAAATGTTCTCGTTTTTGCGTTGAAAACATAACCTTTTTGTCAATAGTTTGTTGGTATCATAGTCAATGCTACATGTACTTCGGATCGTAGCACTCATGATATGGCCAACCGCGTAGCCAGGATTTCATTTTGGAGGGGGCGGTAAATGCATGCGAAGCGTGCCAACACTTACAGAGCGCGCGAAGCGCGCTCCCTAGGGGGTGGGTGCCGGGAGGGGGAGTTTCCCCCTCCCGCGCAAAGCGCGAAGCTTTTAGTGTTTCATAAATTAAAATGAAAAGGAGCAGTTTCTCTTGTCTCTAGTACCTCCAATTCGGTTGACTATATTGCGATTTTGAACCTTGTTTTCAAAAGTGATTGTAAACGCACAAAAGAGGTATACAATGGAGGAAATTAAAATGATAATAACTCCGCGCGAAGCGCGGAAGCTAAAGTGATTTATCAATTTTTCTTGCCATAAAAAGGGTCCCGAAAAAAGGGTATTCTCAAAGATATATTGAAACTTTCTTTGGAAAGATCAGATTTGATTACAAACAATTTAGCATCAGTGCATATTTTTAACTCGCAAAACAGAGGAAAAGATTGGTAGAGGAAGATATTCCTCCCCGCGATGAGCAATGAAACTCTGAAATTTCAAAGGGCGGACGTTTCATCAAATGTAGATATCTCTAATACCCAATCGTCTCTCTAATTCAATTGATTTTCGAAGATTATTGAACTTCATTACAAGGAAAATAGTGCGCATAAAGTTGAAACTTCTGTGATTTATTGAAATTATCTATCTATATAATAAAGGATGATTAATTTTTTTGACTTATCCTGAAGCGCTTCATTTTGAATATAAAGAAACTTAAGTGTCATTCAAAATTTCAAACTGAGGGCGCAAAACAGGACAGGAGATGAATGTATACAGGGAAATGACATGAAGTTTAATACAATTTGATAAAAAAAGTATTGTACTTTTTTATTTAATACGACACGAATTCCATACCTTCCTCTTTTTAAATTAGGAACCTGTTTGCCCCCAAATTATGGTTGTTTATAGTAATGAGCTGAAAAGCGGGAGAAGCGTACTTTATGGAGGTGACGGCAGAAACTGATATAAAGATTTTACCCGCTCGGGAGCCGACCAGACCAGAAGTTGCGCGATCAATTGAAAAAAAAAGATAACTTCATACATTTACTTCGGCCTAACCTTACTCAAATTCATGCCCTAATGTATACAATTTTAACTTTAACTGGCAAGAAGCACATAGCTGAGGTGGAAAAACAGGGTTAGAGGAAAGGTGGGGAACAATGGAAAACTTCAATATTGTCATTTAACCGCGTGCAGCGCGGAAGCAAAATTCATATATGAATTTAAAGCAAGAAGAGTGAAGGAGTTTCTCTTTTGAGAAAAAAATAAAGAATAAATAGAAAAAACACAAAGCTACCTTTCTTCCCTTTCCTTCCTTCCCTTTTCCTTTTCTCCTCTCCTTGTTTCCCTTCTTTTTTTTTCTTTTTGGGGACGTTTTTTGGGGGGCGACCGCCCCCCCCGGCTACGCGCCTGGATATGGCCTTGATCAGAACACTAGAAACTTGAGAAATGTCATGAATTACGAGCGAGCGGAGCAAGCGATCCGAAATGTTTGCATTTTTCCGTTAAAACATACAATTCTTCTCAATAGCTTGTTGGTAATGATTACATATTAGTTGATGATACATGTCCTTCTGCTCGTAAGTCTCATGATATGGCCTTGATCAAGAGACTAGAAACTTAAGAAATTTCATAAATGATTACGAGCGAGCGGAGTGAGCGAGCCGAAATTTTCGCGTTTTCCCGTCAAAACATACATTTCTTGTCAATAGTTTGTTAGTAAATCAAGTATTAGTCGATGCTACATGTCCTTCTATTCGTAACACTCATAATACGGCCTTGAACAGGAGACTAGATACTTATGGAATTTCATAAATTATTACGAGCAAGCGGAGCGAGCTAACCGAGCTAACCGACATTTTAGCGTTTTCCGTCATTTTGGTTTTCATATTGGTAAAACATATTTTGTAAGAAAACGTATGTCTTTGACTTGGTTCACTTGTATTCATAAGTACATCATGATAATCATGTATGGCCTTGTTAATGGCAATACCGTGATCATGTCGGCGACATGCGGAAATCAAAGATATAATAAAATGGAGCGAGCGAAGCGAGCAGAAATTTGTTCTGTGTTTTTCGTCGGAAACATGAGATTCTGTTCATTATTGCTGTCATATACATTATTGGGTAGGGGAACTGTCCGTAACCAAACCAAGGAGTTATCAGGCTGTTGCCCGGTAACTCCTTGACCAGACCGACCTCTGGGGAGACAAGCAAAAAAAAAAAAAGAAAAAAAAAAGGAAACGAAAGGGGGGGTTTGAACCCCCGAAACCCCCCCTTGCGTACGTGCCTGTCTAAAGGTAATGTCCTACTGGTCAATAACAGGTATAATTTTAACTTTAACTAGCAGCTCAGTCAATCAAAAGACAGTAAAAATCTTTGATGCTCAAGTCTTCCTGTACACCGCTGCCGCCAGCCATGCCACTGGCTGCTGCGGAGGAGTGCTCAGCAAACATGGATTGGCTGTACCGTTAATGTTGTAACCCGCTCCCGTTGCAGTACGGGTTAACCTGCCGGTATGCCCCTGATCACGGGTTGCGGGCCGGGCCGAGTTCATTCTCAAACCCGCAGACCGTCATACAAAAAAAGGGAGAAGTAACGACGCATAATAAAAACATTAACAATGAAAATTGAGTAAGGATCATGTGCTTCTTACGTGGCGGATTCTTTTAGAGACGTAGATATTTCCTTTAAAAAAATGCCGGCGTATTTTTGTCTTGTGAACAGTGAACAGGACTGAGACAGTTCGACATCATACATAGAGTTGCTCTTTCAAAGGAGCGCCAGTGCAGCGCAGTCAAAATCAATCGCATATTGAATTGAATTAAGCTAAGCTAGCTAAGCGTTAGTAACACAAGCTGTTTACGTAAGTTCATGGGCGCCCTCGTGCACGTTTGTATTAGTTTACAAAGAATTGGAAGAAATACAAAAACAGAAGGAAATAGTATGGAGATATACGAGAAGAAAAAATTGACTGTATCATTATCCAGGTATTTCAACTTTGATTACTTTATAGACGAGATCCCATAGAATTGAATATTGTAATTATGATTGTTGTGAGTCGCCGTGTCGACCGACCTGGACTGAAAAACAACATTGCCGATCTTTGCTGGGCAGCCTGGGCTAGCTAGCGTGCGCTGAGCTGCGGCTCCAATCCGAGGAGTTGTGTAATGCTTTCAATTTCGAGATCAGAGCGGACCCATTTCCTGGTACAAAGTCACCAAAAAAAAAAACATTTTCTCTCCGGAATAAAAGGCGAATTTGCAAATTGTAAGCAAATTCACTCGAGCCTAGGTTAATAGTTGGCAGAAATAGTTTTTAAATGACTAATATTTTCAATCAATATCATAAGACCCGTATACCATTATCAAAAAATTAAAAATGCAGGCCTACTGCATGGTCCCATATTTCATTGATCAAAGTCAGGGGCGGATCCAGGATTTTCCAAAAAAGGATTTCAACCATTAATTATAGATACTTCGTACCCGCCAAAAAACTGCCAAGCAAAAAAAAAAGGAATAGAAGTCTTCGATTTCAAAAAGGGGTACATCCCGGGGTACATCTCGGCTTCAATGGCATTTTTACATTACAAATTTTTTTTTTTCTTCTCGGGGGGGACGTGCCATCCCCTGGATCCGTGCCTCAGTTGTCGAAGTTAATATTCTACTGTCTCTGACTTCCTGTCATTTCTGACAGTTATTTCTTTCTCTATCGTTCATTCAGACATGTTAAAAAAATTGAAGGCAAAAATAATTGGAAATAATAAAGCCCACAAAGCTTTCATGATGAACTTTTTTTTTCTTTTGTTAATGATACTGCAGATCAATTAACCCACATTCACGAACATACAGCACTTTTATGTATTTTAAACCCTTTATTTTGAAATTAAAGTTTTCTCTTCGAAACATCCCGATCAGTAGTGTTGTTAGTCGGTCCGGGATCGGGATGAATTCCCGGCGGTCTGAGGCTCCGAGACGGTTCCGGGATCAATCAACTTAGACCGTATCCCGGCAGGAAAATAAAATCAATAATGGCCAAATTCATGTTGTAATATTTCCCTAATTAGTAATTGTACTTACGAAATACGAGAGAACAATTTAGTTTCAACTGGCTGTGTGCACATGCACCTCAAAATATTATGCAATCTGTACTCGTCGATCGCATATGAGCATGCACGCAATCTAGCTTTGCACACGGCTCCGAGAGATCTACGCAGACAACAATCGTCTACTGTATAGTCTCATGTGCAGACCTCTTTCACCTCAGTTCGTTTTACTGAGTCATTCATTTACCCCATACTTTCGAGTTGAATCTGCTACGATATGTATGGACTAGTGAATTTATCATGAAATAATTTACTAACAATTGACGATGATGATCTATGAGTATTTGCAAATTTGCAAAAAAAGTCGCCATTAATTTTGTGATGATTGTATTTGTTGGGGTATTTTTTTGCGAAAGGGTTTGCAAATAACAACTAGACGAATGCGCATCATGTTTCAGCTGGTTAGAGCCGGGAGAGAGAGAGAGAAGGGGGGGGGTTACGGGAAGTGCTTGGTCGTTCACGACTGGGGACCATCTGTCATCTGTTGACTTGATGTTTACAATTGCAAACCAGTCGGTCAAATCATGGAGCTGTTAATAGCTCTATGGTCAAATCATTTCTCCTAGATATATTTCGACTTAAATTATAAAATTGTACCAAAACGCTGTTAGAATTGGCGATGTTTAAAGTGGCGTTGTTTAAACTTTGAAACAACATTGTTTTGAAAGTCATATCATACCCTATGTTGTAAAAATATGTTGTTAAATGCATCAAACAAATTATCAATGATATTAACAGTTTTAAATGATATCGTTGGAAATTGCAAAAAATATTTAAAAACAAACTGTTTAAAGTTTAAAAAAAATCTATTGGTTTAATAGTTTAAAAACAGTTGTATATTGACTGGCTTAAACAATGTTTCTTAATATTTAAATAGTTGTTCAAAATATTTTTTTTTACTGTGAATAGTCTGAGTATCTATTCAAATAATGTTTTCTCGATCGAAAGTAATTCATGACTAAAGAAAAAATGAGTTTGTTGTTTTGATGCGAAGTGCCGGCCGCCGGGACTAATCTTGTGTAAATTTCCAAATAAGCTTCTCTGATAAGATAGTATTCACTTTTCTCAGTAGTAGTGATATCAAGGAGATATCTCCTTGGTGATATCATACTGTTCAGAGCTACGAGAGAGGGAGAGAGAGTGAAACTGAAAGTTAAAATTCCGGGCTAGCTAGGGCCACAGGCGCACTGACAAGACATTACGCAATTGTCAACCACGTGCGCACCGACCACAGATCAGTGGCACCGACACGTGTGTTATTGGACTGTCAGATCAGCAGCTGGGTCGACTCAAACATAATTCGGGTCATGTCAGTGGTCATTAATGTTTACAGTTTGCGGTGGTGGCACGCTTTGACTGTCTCATCATTATTTTCCCCACGTTTTGAGTGAATGTTTACAATTTGCGGTGGTGGCATGCACACTTTGACCATGGAGCTAACAGTTAATAGTTCTATGCTTTGACTGTCTGGTGCACCGCCAGTGCGCAGTGTTTAAGGCTGGAAATGTAGGTATACACTTTTGGATTGCATTTGTGCGTGGAGATATGTTTCGGGATTCGGGACGAGCCGGGATCCCGATAAGGAAATTTTGAAGTTGCCGGGACGGTTTCGGACCGGGATTTTTTTTCTAGATAACAACACTACTTGCAAATAATAAAGAGAATCTTCAACATGTCCATGTTATATTTTATGAAATTAATCCTCGCCAACAAACCGTGTTATATAAACACTTTGCGTTTACGCATGACCTTTTTCGCGAGACAAGCTATACACTCTAAATCAGGTAGGCCTATCAATCTATCGCTAACGCTAACGCTAACTACCATTATTACAAAAAATAGCCCTTTAGAAGTGGAATCCCGTTTGTTAACTTTTGTCAAGAAGCCCCCTTTTCAATTTCAGAATACCTATTGAAAGCGATGCTTTTGATCTTTGTTTTGAGGCTCATTGAACCGATCGATTGAGCGGACGATCGGCGGACGCCGCCAGCTGTACTTGAGTTTAAATGAATAGCCAATCAACAATGGCGTCACGTTGCTAGGGGCGGAGGTTAGTATGAAGTGAAATTCGATGAAATCGAGCGTGCCCAGTATCAAAAAAATTCGAACTGACCGAAAAAACACTTGCAGAACAACTGTTTTTTTATCACTTTCCCGTCATCAAATTCACTCATTTTTTTCACACAGTAATTATGAAACATGGAAGAATCTAAAAATGAAAAAAAAAAATCTTCAAAATATTGACTTTTTTATAAGTTTGTCGAATTTCTAGGAATTTTCATTTGCGACTTCTCTCATTTCGGTATGCCGAGTCACATATGATAATTATACAACTTATAACCCACTCATATCTCTTATGCAGACTGCTCAAGGATGGGGACTAATTGTCATTGAACAAAATCAAAATTAAAGAGAGAAACTACTGATAAGTCAACCAATAAATTTCTGAAAATTCTAAAATGAAAAAATAATTCACCTGTACATCTGGAGTAAGGGTACACTGACAGATGATGAATTCAACCATACGATGACCACCCTCTAGTAACAAGTAATCATGATCAGCCATAGCTATTACAACCTGGGCAAACATCTTCTTCACCTGTAATACAAAAGAAAATAACAGTGATGATATAAACATTGGGGGAAGTCAAGTTTGGTGTTGCACCAATTTTCAAATCAGAACAGCAATAGATTTGAAAAGAATCTAATTGTGCTTCGAACTCCAACACCTGTACCAACAAAGTGGAAGAGGAAGCACCGAGGTGTAGCGGTCATGTGTTCGAATCCCACCATGGCCTAGCGCCCTTTGGCAAAGCGTCAATCCAGACTTTGACACTCTCACCCAGGTGCTAATTGGGTACCGGAAGGAAAACCGTCATTGTGGTTGGTTTAGCAAGTGTGCGCCTAACAGGCTGCTTGAAATTCTATGAATGCGGTGACCGGGTAATGATAACTGTGAAGCGCTTTGAACAGTCATAGATTGATAAAGTGCTATGCAAATGCCAATTATAATTATCATTACTAACAAAGACTTTGAAATCATAGATCTACTTTAAGGTCCACAATGCATATTTCTCTAACACACTAGTCCAAATGATTGCTAGGGTAAATAATATATCTGTAAAGTGCTTTAATAGAAATGTCATTCAGGGTCCCATTTCATAAAAAGTTGCTGTTATAGCAAGTATTGCTAGAATGTCAACTACTATGACAAAAGTGAAAATTCTTTTTGATTGGCTCTTCCAATGACAGGTGATATTCCAGAAGGAGTTGCAATCATGTCAACTTTTCATTAAACTGGGCCCTCATGTATGAAGCATTATACAAAAGCAGAATATAACAACAGTCTCGCCTGCACAGCAGAACAAGACTATAGGCGCCACTTTTTCAACGGCTACAGCGGTGGTGGCATCAACATTGAAATCTTAACCAATGTTAAGTTTTAGAAATGTCACCATAACGTAGTATGTATAAAGAGCTAGTTCATGAAACTTGTACACTGTAATCAAGTATCACTGATCATCTTAAATGAGTTTCAGGTCACATGACCAAGGTCAAAGGACATTTAGGGTCAATGACCTTTAAAAATTTTTTGGGCATCAACATTAAAATCTTAAACCGATGATAAGTTGTTTGTAATGTCATCATACAAAGGGGTACCTATGAATGAAACTTTAACATATATGTATTAATCAAATATCACTGATTGTTTTGTATGAATTTTAGGCCACATGATTAAGGTCAAAGGTCATTGAGAATCAATAAACTTTGACCATGTTGGGGTAATTTTCTGAAATTTCATACCTTCAAAAGTATATCTAGTTCATGAAACTTGGACAGAAAGGTAATCAGTATTATTGATCGTTTAGCACGAGTTTCAGATCACATGATCAAGGTCTAAGGTCATTTAGGGTCGACAAACTTTTGATATATCGTGGTATCAAGACTGAAATCTTTCCCCATAATCAAATTTTGAAATAGTATCATACCTTAAAAAGTAAATAAATCTATCGCATAAAACTTCAACACAAGAGTAATCAAGTATCAGCGATCATTCTGAACTCGGGTTTACATAAAACTCTGGTTTGAAGTTGTGGTTTAACTATGGAGAGCCAATTGGAGCACAAATCCGTAACAGTACATATTCAATATATTAACTCATATGACACCCAAATTGTTCATAATTGTCTGGTAATGATAACTGAAGTTTTTTCTTCATTATGAAAGCAAAAGGAAACAAAATAGTAAACATAAGAAATATAGAATATAAACAGAACTTTTGAAATTTTGGCTCCCATAATTTTAGCATAGACTGTGGTCCCAAATAAATTTCAATGAAAAAATTATGAAAAACAAAAGGTAAAAAACAAAGAAATACATAAGAAATGGCAAAAAACAACATAATACATAAGAAATTAATCTGATATTGCAACTTTTTTCATGTACACATGCTAATAACACCACAAAGACTTTTTATACCAAAAATTAGAACATTTGGAGCTTTACTTAGGGATTTAGAGGGAAAGGTATGATTTCGCATACTAATTTTGCATAAATTAGCATAATCACTTAATAACAATTTGCATGAAATAAATTACTATACATTTTCGCAGATTGGGTCCCAGACAACCTGCATGCCAATTTCCTGCGTGATTGCGCGGTCAACAGCTGAGGTCTCAAGAGGGGTGGGCCTGGGAGGCCCCCGCCCATATGAACTTCCAAAATACCCCAGCCTAGATAAGGTTAAACCTGACCTCAGAATATGGGCCAAAGTTTCAGGACCCATGGTCAAGGCCAACGGTCATTTACGGTCGATTAACTTAGTTTGAATGGTGTTTATTGTGAATAACTATTCATCTTAGTTGTTTTCTAAGTCAGCACTACTGCTATATTGAATCGTGTAATGCCAAGAGACTGCCAGATTAGTTCCACTTGTTTTTATAATCAATATCATTCTCTCATTATTGTTTACCTTGTTATTGTTCTCCTGTAACACAGGCTTGAGACCAGATAAAATCAAAGGCTTCTTGTCTTCCATATGAGGGCCTAAATATGAATAAAAACACAAATAATAGAATACATTTAGCCAATCAGCATAGATTTGAAATTGATATCCATGTGCATATGTCAGTGCTTTATTCAATAAAAATTCTGAAATTTCAATAGAAATTAGTTTACCAGCCTTTCATATCTCTAAGTGCTTTTTATATATATATATAGATATATTTATTCCTGTTGTATTCTGAACAAATCTCATATCTCATAAGTATGTATTTTTTGTCATTATAATGTTGCTATGACTAATTGTTTTTTAATAACTTAATTCCTAATCTCAACAATATTTTCAACACTTTGGTGGTACGCTAAGTACATTCCTTTGCAATGCAGAATCTTTAATTCCAATCTCAGGCTGGTTTTATCACATAAAATCTAAATACAGGTATTAGTCTTATCAAATAATTACCGGACATAACTCTTAACAAGCTGCAGAATATGTTGTTTCTGATTGATGGGTCTTGATGTAATTCCCTTATATCGTTTTTAAAAACATTTGTAGTTTGATATGGTTTATCCCTAAGAATTGTCTTATGCTTCTATGAGTCTCACCTGCAGAGTTAATCAGTTGTTTAAATACAGCCAGTGTACCAATGCGAATTCTCTCATTACTGTTGTCTAGCTTCAGGAGTAAAAAGTTGACTACACGATCAGGGAAAGACGTAGCTAGGACCGAAAAACAACGCCGGACCTCATTATGATTCTTGAGACCTGTTGGGTTGGTGTAGTCTACTGGTACACACACCTGAGTTTTGGAATGAAGATAGAAAATCAGCAAAGAGAAATAATTTGAGTCAAAATCTGCCTTCTGCCTGAAATTCACAAATATATGTGAAATTAATTCTTGTCTGTCATCCAACATTTATTGTAAGTGAGCAAACAGATGCCTCCACCCAGGTTAAGAAACTTTCTAAAATAGCACGCAGAAAAAATAAGTTTTCCCCTCGTAAAATGACAGTTTCATACCCTAATTATTAGAAGACACTAGCACATCAATGATGTGGAGCTCATTCAGCATCTCAAAAAAAATTGACATAATTTTTCATTTCTGCCCAGTTGACACTGTAGTAAATTATGTTGGTGACATAAATTGAGGGAACAGAATTGAAATTGATGAAAAATGACAGAGAAGCATTTTCTATGAATTATAAATAAAATTTGTATACATCAGCATAAATCATTTTCTAGTCAAATTTTCAAAATTCTGTGTAGAACCCTTGGTGAACCTCTCAGATGTAACAAAAAACCTAATGCTATCATATAAAGCAAACAAAATTAAAATTGATCAAAAAATGAAGGAGAAAAAATATTTTTTGAGATGTATGAATAAATTAGCATAATTTTCTAGTCAAAATTTCTTAATTTCTGTGTGGAAGTTTGGTGAAGCTAATGCAGCTCTACCAGATGGAAGAAAAAAAATCAAAATCGTTCAACAAATAAAAAAGAAGCATTTTCTGTTATTTATGAATAAATTTTGCATAAATTAACATAAATAACTTTCCAGTAAAAATTTCAACATTCTGTGGAGAAGTTTGGTGAACCTCGTGAAGCTCTACCAGATGAAAGAGAAACAATCAAAATCAGTCGACAAAGAAGAAAAAGCATTTTATGTGAATTTTGAAAAATATGCATAAATTAGCATAAAAGCTTTCTAGTCAAAATTTCAAAATTCTGTGTCATAAAGTTTGGTGAACCACATGAAGCTCTACCAGATGAAGAAAAAAAATCGAAATCAGTCAACAAATAAAGAAGAAGAAGCATTTAATGTGAATTTTGGAAAATGTGCATAAATTAGCATATTAACGAGTTTCAAGATTCTGTGTAGAGGTTTTGAATCCCCTACCTACATGTAGGGCTATCATATAAAGCAAACAGAATAGAAATCGGGCTTGAAATGATGAAGAAGCATTCTGAAATTGTGGACAGACGACGCAACACCAAGGCATAAGCTCATCTGGCAAGAAGGGCCGGATGAGCTAAAAAATACATTTAAATATTTAATGTTTCTCTAACAAGCTCAGCCAGACAGAGTGCCAGAAATTTAACACTTACAATTACCATGAATTTATTTATTATATGTTATAGATCATTTGAAATAAAATCCTTGCAACCATTACAATATGGCAATATACTCTCATCATAAATACATGTACATCCTTTTTCAAAAGGAAAGATGCAATTTCATATGACAGTTCATGCCAATAAAACAACTGACCTGTGCATGCATTGTGTTTAGGATGGTATCTAGTTGTGGGTCAAGAATAGTACTACCCTCAGCAGCAGCTGCTTCTAGAATCATACACAATCCCTGCAAACATATCAAACAAAAAGCATAAAGGTCATAAGCTCACAAATAGTTATACAATGCATACCACAAATACACACAAAAATTATTCATTTATCTTAATTCAATTGCAAATACAATATACAAATGGCCTACCATTGTAAAGCAACAAAATCTCTTCTTTCTGCTGGTATAACTCAGAAGATTCCTCATTCATGCATGAGAGAGTAAGAATACTTTGAAGAAAGGATAATAAAAAGTCACTTGGCAGGCTGTATCTGAATTTCAAAAAGAAAATCTTCTCTAAAAAATTTAATATCTTGTCCTCTTTAATTTGATACAAGAATCACAGAAAACTGTCGAGAAATAACAAAGTTCTACTGATCTATACACAACAAAAAAAGTAAGTCCCCCCTAAATCAAATTGCTGTAACTTTTGAACTGAATTATTTTGAGATATGATATTTTATGGGTGGTTTTCTATACTCATTAAGCAACTCCTGGGGAAAAATGAGATTGATCAGTTGAGTCATGCATGAGTAATTAAAGATTGAATTAAAAATGACCATTTTTTAATGTAACAAGAGTAGTTTTTCAGATTGTGCAAATACAAAGGTGGGCAAAAATTGTTTTTAGGTGAATTTTATGGTGTTATGCAGTTTTACTATCCATCATTTAACCACTTCAGACCAAATTTTGATAACGTATGTTCATGGTTGAGTGAGCACAATGTATTGCAGGGGCCGCGGAAGCGGGGGGGGGGGGGGGCCACTCTCTCCATAAGCAAGTACAAAAATGTAATACGATTGTGATTTTTGGCATGGTCAGCCCCTGCCCCCTTGAAAACTGCTCTGTGGCCCCTGTATTGTGACGTATCATCATAGGGTTTTTTGGTATAGTATCTTCTACAACTTGTTAGATCATGTTAAAATTTGAAAATGTTGATGGCTCCCCCGATTATAGGCCCCTCCCCCATTTAAAATTCTGGATCCACCACTGATCTGTCCATACATTCAACTGATCCTGAGAAATTGTTATGAAAAGAATACATTTATACAGTATAAAGAGTATCCATTCCTAAGTTTTCGAATGTGCTCGCTCAACCATGAAAAAGGTTAAAGTTCGGAAAGTGTTTGGTGATAGAAATGATGGATGATAAAAGCAATTAAAACCAAATTTGACCCCAATATTAACTTTATTACCTTTTAAAATGAGTCTGTGACATTGAAAATACCAATTTTCCCACTTTGATGCGTGCTCGATCATCCATAAATGAACAAATCGATTTCATTTTTGCACAGAATTCTGCCCCTAGGTTGATAAACATTACTGCCAAACGTCATTGCTAATGACAGCCTTGAAAAAAAGTTCTACCATATTGAATAAGGGGTTACGTATGCTTAAACATATGCACCCATAATGTACACAAGTATATGAGAGAGGAAGTCAAAATTTTGATTTTTGAAATGAGGGTTTGTTTCATGGACGTTTTTTTTTACTTCTGCCAACAGTTATTTCATTGAAACTTCGCACATAGCTTCAGAGTAACACTATCCAAAAGGTGCGCACAGCAAAATAACCATTCGATGCAGTACAGAGTGGGGCCAAGGTCTTGAACTTTCTTCTCATTTGCATAATTTTCTAATATTGTGTGCTCACTGACAATGCATTAAACATCGGGATTTTCATAAAAATCAAATCAAATGAACTGTGCAAGGAGTTTTGTGACAGATATCCATAGTTACAAATTGCATTTTTTCCAATAACATAAAAAAGAGCTAAACACATTCCACATGTTCATTCAAGCGTAAATGTTTAATTTGACACCTTTGAATCATTGAAGCATGTTAATTGGTCATGAACATAACAAAAAAGTTGACAAAAGATCATTTTCAGTTACCAAAATGAAGCAATACTTGCCCACGATATTTGAAAATCACATTTTTTGTTTCCAATAAATGTTCATTGAACTGTGAAACGATGAATATTGTTGAAGATAGTCTTCCCAAAAAAACTGTCATCATATTCTAGCATTTTTATTGATAGAAATGTGTAAAAATCCAATTATACTTTATATCAAATTTGGACTTGGGTTTATTCAACCGTGAAATTTAGCTAAAAAAGTTGTATCGTCTTTTAGAAAGTACCTTTTACAAGCCTTCTGACTATTTTTCCTGAAGAGAATGTGGAATTAGTTCGAATAAAATGGAATCAAAGTCATATTTTGCTTGTGACTTTTTAAAAGTGACATTTTTTACTTCTGACGGTGCTCACTGAAGCATGACGTAAGATACGTCCACAACATTTACTCAGAGGGTGGCTTATAAAATTACCTACACGCTCATGTAAAAATATATCAAAAACTCGCATTGGTTCGGAAATTATTGATGTTTGTTTAGGGGGGGACTTACTTTTTTTTGTTGTGTATATAATAATGCCTGAATCCCTGTAATCTTAGAAATGAAGAAGTTTTACAGGCTAGCTGCTTTGTTGATGATTAGCCATGCATAAAGGCATTTGTTATTTGTTGATGTGCATTTACTACAGTAGGAATCAGTGAAAGCGCATTTGTTTAATGAAATAATGGAAATACAACCATTATTTCAAAGAAACGGAACATTGTTATTTTTTACCATCTTCTGTGATTGAGGTATAAAATTAAAGAGCAGATTTTGAAATTTTTAGCTCATGATTTTATTTTTGATATTAAGATACCATCCATCAAGTGATTTTTTTTGGTATCCTTTCTTCAAATTACTTTTATCCACTTTTACATGTTTGAGGATTCTTTGGAATAAAAGAAAATATCCTAAGCTTTGCAATGATAGGTCATTTGTCTATCATTTTAGTGATTAAGTTATAATGAATCATTGATAATTCTCACGTTTCATTTTTTTTCTGGGACGCATTGAATAAAATAATAATTTTAAGACATCATTAATGAATTGAAGAAGTAAAAAACTTCCATATCAAACAACTGATTTAAACATCCAAAAAGAATGGTTTAAAGACTTGCAAGACTTTTTGATTATCTGTCTTTACCATTACCTAAACAGATTAATACCAGTGAAAAGCTTCACAATAATGGCAACTGAAATGTTCTTGTTGTAATATGTAAAAGTGTATTCAATGTATATATTAAGTTATATTATCATGTAAAATAAATGGTACAAGAAAATGATAAATTCAAAATAGGTAAAATATACAGCTCGACCACAAAGAAAAAAGGGCTAAGTTATATTTAAAGGTCAAAATATTAAAAAAATGTTTGACCACATACATTGCTTAACAAAAATGTACAAATACAATAATTGCTAAGAAGTTACAATGTACCTGTGTAATGTAGAAAGCCTCTTGGTGTTTCTTGTAGAGTGCTAGGATACCAGGGACTAGTTTAGGAAGTTGTTCGTCTAACTTCTCTTTGGTCATAATGTGAGTCATTGGACCTAATGCTTCAACTACTATCAGACGTAGCTATAGGAAAAGACAGTATCATATGATTAGAATTATTAGGAATCGGGAAGACGCAACTCAAATTAAAAGCAAAGTAATAATAGTGAACTCCATATCTTCTGGGAAAAAGTGTTATGTGAATCCAGCTATTATTATTATAATTATCATGATCATAAGAAATGCAAATATAAGGTGTCAGGTTTTTGTAGAATTAATGTTTCTGAAATTATTATTTAAAAGAACCCATGGAATATCCAATTCTTTATGTGTAATTAAGAGACATGAATATGCTGAGTCATTATTTCAGCATCATAGATGTTAAAACAGTGCTATTTACAGTAATTTTCGGTCACATATAAAAATGCATGTTTAAATATGTTTCGAAAGGATAATTTAATAATTAAGCCAATAAGTTTGTCACAAACTTGAATTCAATTTTGACATCCTTTTTTGGTATTTATTGCTCACAAAGGTTTTTAAAAAGTGAGTAATATATGATTCGAATCGATTGAGATACAATTGTGACCTGAAGTAATATGTTCTATTTTTGTTTGTTCTTTCCGTAGTTACTATTTCATAATATAAAATTCAAAAGATGAACTTTCATACTTACAAGTCATGATTTTTCATTTTGGTATATGTAAGAAAGGTATGTTTGTTGAGAATATCAGGTCTTTTATTTTTTTAGTTTGTATGAAAAAAAAAAGAATTAAAGTTATTCCATAATGACTGGATATAAAATTCAGGTAATAAAATGTCTTGCATATATGCTATGAAAATGTTTCACTTTAATGAAAAATACATGGTGCAATTTGTTTTATGAATGAAGAAATGTTTTTTGAAAATATCTAATATTCACTTTTTATTAATGTATGAAAAAGAATAGAAGTTATGAAAAGCAATCATTAAAATAAGTGGAACGCCTCTGGCAGTCTCACCTGCATCACACGATTCAATAAAGTAGCAGTGCTGACTTTGAAAAATGAGCATACAGGTGTAATCATTCACAAAATACACCAATCATATAATGATACAATACTACATTCATTGACATTTGACCTTGATCATGTGACCTAAAACTTGCCAGTGATACTTGATTACCACTATATCCACATTCTATACACTATATCTACAAACTTTGAAAGTTATGACAGCGATCTAATAATTACTTCTAAAATGGCAAAATTTCAATGACCTTAAATGACCTTTGAATTTGGTCATGTGACCTGAAATTTGCATGATAAGTTCAGTGACACTTGATGACTCTTATGTCCAAGTTTTATTAACTAGACCAATATACTTACAGAAGTATGATGGTGATTCAACAAATACCCCCAACATGGCCAATGTCCAATGACCTTTGACCTTGGTCATGTGACCTAAAAATTCACACAAGATGTCCAGTGATACTTGGTTACTCTTATTTTATGAGCTAAACCAACACTTACAGAGATATAATGGTAATTCAACAAATACCCCCAACATGGCCAAAAATCATTGACCTAAAATGACCTTTGACCTTTGTCACGTGACCTGAAACTCAGACGGGATGTTCAAATATACTTGATTACTCTTATGTCCAAGTTTCATGAACATATCCATAAACATTCAAAGTTATGATGGTAATTTAACAAATTTCCCCCCCCCCCCAAATGGCCAAAGTTCATTGACCTTTTACCTTGGTCATGTGACCTGAAATTCGCATAGGATGTTCAGTAATACTTGATTACTCTATGTCCAAAATCTCATGAATCAGATCCATGAACTTTTAAAGTTATGATGGTAATTCAACAGATACACTGTACCCCCAACATGGCCAAAGTTCATTGACCTTGGTCATGTGACCTGAAACTCGCACAGGATGTTAAGTAATACTTGATTACTCTTATATCTAAGTTTCATGAATTAGATCCATAAAATTTCAAAGTTAAGATGGTAATTCAACAGATACCCCCAACATGGCCAAGTTTGTTGACCTTTCACCTTGGTCATGTGACCTGAAATTCGCACAGGATGTTTTAAAAGTGTACATGGTAGCTCTGATGGCAAAGAACTCCTGTGCATGATCCAATAATCTCAATGATGGATACATGGTAGCATGCAAAGAACTCCTGTGAATGATCCAATAATCTCAATGATGGATACATGGTAGCATACAAAGAACTCCTGTGAATGATCCAATAATCTCATTGATGGATACGTGGTATCATGCAAAGAACTCCTGTGAATGATCCAATAATCTCATTGATGGATACATGGTAGCATACAAAGAACTCCTGTGAATGATCCAATAATCTCATTGATGGATACATGGTAGCATACAAAGAACTCCTGTGAATGATCCAATAATCTCAATGATGGATACATGGTAGCATGCAAAGAACTCCTGTGAATGATCCAACCATTGTGATGGACCATCATATACCACATGTAACTGGGAAATTAAATGTAATTTCAAGACACACTTAAATCTTTATGAAACACCCTGTTGCACCCACAAATGTAATAACCCCCACAAATGTAATAACGTCCACAAATGTAATAACACTTTACCCACAAATGTAATAATTTTTGATTGCCCACAAATGTAATAATGACTTTACCCACAAATGTAATAAATTTGAAGGGATTTTTGGCGAATCCGTTCTAAACTAAAATCCTATAGTAATGCGTTCATATTGCACAAAAGTGCAGTCTTTTTTGCAGACCGGGTTAATAAAACAAAGTACAAGTCCAAAGTCTTTTTTCCAGACCCGGTTGTTTAAAAAAATATAATATAAATCCAAAGTCTTTTTTCCAGACCCGGTTGTTTAAAAAAATATAATAAAAGTCCAAAGTCTTTTTTTTCCAGACCCGGTTGTTTCAAAAATTGTGATATAAGTCCAAAGTCTTTTTTCCAGACCCGGTTGTTTCAAAAATTATAATATAAATCCAAAGTCTTTTTTCCAGACCCGGTTGTTTCAAAAAATATAATATAAATCCAAAGTCTTTTTTCCAGACCCGGTTGTTTAAAAAAATATAATAAAAGTCCAAAGTCTTTTTTTTCTAGACCCGGTTGTTTCAAAAATTGTGATATAAGTCCAAAGTCTTTTTTCCAGACCCGGTTGTTTCAAAAATTATAATATAAATCCAAAGTCTTTTTTCCAGACCCGGTTGTTTCAAGAAATTTAATAAGTCCAAAGTCTTTTTCCAGACCCAGTTATTTCAAAATTTATAATATAAGTCCAAACTAATATACGATAATAATATTCCTGTGGAAAAAATGGGAATCGAGCTTAGTCTTTTCTCCAGACCCAGTTAATTAAAACTGGTGGAATTAATGTCTTTGTTGTTGTTTCAACTTATACGGTGTATATTGTGAATATGTGCACTAAGAGTAAATTGAGAATCAAGCGTAGTCTTTTCTCCAGACCCGGTTACCTGTTATTTAAACATTATGAATAACAGTTTAAAAACAGTATAAAGACCCCATAATCTTATTAATGCTCGATATAGCGTAGTCTTTCAGCCCGACGATTTTATTTCTTCAAAAAAAAAACGCTAATAGTAAGAATTTAAAAAAATCAAAGTCTAAGACCAAACAAACCTTCAACCTAAGAACCTGTTTTAAAAGAGGTTTAGAGTGTTGTCTTTATTCCATACCTAAAACAGTTACGAAAAAAAATCTTCTAATATAAGACCTTATATTCTTATTCTCATGGAATAACACGAGTTTTAGAACGTACTCTTTCCTCCAGACCCGGCTATTAAAAAAAAGTAACTGAAAAACTTCAAATCTAAGACCAAGTTTCCAAAGTTTCACCCAGTAAAAATATGTCTTTTTTTAAATGATACTACTACCCCTACAAAACATTGTAATAACGCGTGGGTAAAGCAGACATCCTTTCTCCAGACTTGGTTACTATTTGAAAAATAAAATAGTTTTTACAAATATTCTACAACGAATACCCAATAATCTAATTACTGTGGAACAACATGAAGACCGATTGTCGAAGATCGACTTTCCTCCAGACACAATTATTTCAGGAAT
This sequence comes from Lytechinus variegatus, assembly GCF_018143015.1. Classification (NCBI taxonomy): domain Eukaryota; kingdom Metazoa; phylum Echinodermata; class Echinoidea; order Temnopleuroida; family Toxopneustidae; genus Lytechinus; species Lytechinus variegatus. The sequence goes on along the minus strand of NC_054741.1, from coordinate 40,171,959 downwards.
AAAAAATCAATAAAACTCAACCCCCAACAACGAATCTAAGAACCAACAATCCTCCAAATTAAGACCATGCATGTAAAAAGCACATGTTTAGAGCGTTGTCTTTATTCCAGACCCGGTGATTTAAAAATGATTTAAACAATCCTAAAAACAAAAGACTCATATTCTTCATGTTCTTATTCTTGTGGAATAACACGAGTATTATGCTTAGTCTTTCGTCTGGACCCGGTTATTTAAAACATAAAAAATATTGAAAAAAATGACAGCTGAGACCAATCTTCAAAATTAACCCCACTTAAAATGCTTGGGCTTAGAGTGTTGTCTTTACCCCTCACCGACGTATATTATAACTTTTGAAATGGCCGGGTCTGGAAAAAAGACTTTGGACATATATTATAATTTTGAAACAACCGGGTCTGGTAACAAGACTTTGGACGTATATTATAATTTTGAAAAACCGGGTCTGGAAAAAGACTTGGACTTGTAATGTATATTTCATTAACCGGGTCTGGAAAAAAGACTGAACTTTTGTGCTATATGAATGCATTACTATAGGATATTAGTTTAGAACGAATTCGCCAAAAATCACTTCAAATTAATTACATTTGTGGGTAAAGTCATTATTACATTTGTTGGTAAAGTGCATTATTACATTTGTGGGTAAAGTGTTATTACATTTGTGGGCGTTATTACATTTGTGGGTAAAGTGTTATTACATTTGTGGGCGTTATTACATTTGTGGGTAAAGTGTTATTACATTTGTGGGCGTTATTACATTTGTGGACGATTATTACATTTGTGGGTGTAACACCCCCCCCCCACCAAGTACACAATACAATACCTTAGCCTCCTTTGATGGTAGCCACAGTGAGAATAGTACATCAAAACCAGAGAAGATCTGATCAGCGTAAGTTTCTTTCTTTATTGTTGGATCTGGAGCAGTGTCAGAGTTGGCTACATAATGAAGGATGCTTTCGCTGAATCTTGCAAATGCTGGAAAAGATTAAGAAATTTGTTTTCACTTAGAGGAGTGTGCTCTACTGAAGAGACTTGTCCCACAAATTAAAATGAAATACATGCAATTGAATTTTTCACTGATCTGAAATCATGATTCACCCATTTTATAGAAGATTTAGGTCATATGCAAATAAATGATAGCCCTTATCAACTTGTAGAAATTATGTTTTTATTTTATACTACACATAAAACCAAACTTTGACTAGATGTTGTTTGAAGGTTTGCATGGTGGCATGTACAATTGCTGATGTGGTTTACGGTACACCATGTGGAGTGTTATAGAAACAGTGGATAGAAGGAGAGAAGAAGTGGATAGGCGAGAAAGTGGAGATTTGAGAATAGAGTATTCTTTCTCCTTCACTCCTGAAGACGGACAGTCAACCTGTCCGAAACGTCGAGTCTCTCTACTACTCATCATTTCTACTCGCCGACTCAAGCCAGCATCTCCTCATCAGCTCTACTACTCAAGCTGTTCTCACTCAACATTCCTTCTGGTTTACAGTCCTTTTCAGGACTATTTTCAAGAAAGAATACTCTATTCTCAAATCTCCACTTTCTCGCCTATCCACTTCTTCTCTCCTTCTATCCACTGTTTCTATAACACTCCACATGGTGTACCGTAAACCACATCAGCAAACTTTGACTAGAATACAATTGCAAATTTTTGATTAAAATTCAAATCAAAACAGTATAATATATGATGAAAATAATATTACAATAATATGTCTCTTACCTGCAGAGAAGACCCACTTCATGTTGTCATGTTTGGCCATACCCAACATGGGTATCATAGTACTCAATACAGCACTCAGGTGAGGTACAAACCCAAATGCTGGAAAGGAATAGTGAAAAGTGGAATATATTCCATGTATATATCGAACAGATCTATAGATGTATAACAATAAATGTTAAAGGAGATGAAAAAAAATTGATAAATAAAAATGGAACGCCTCTGGGAGGCTCACTTGCATCATGCCACTCTGTATAGCAGCAGTGCTGACTTTGAAAACAACCATTGAATAATTCATCACACAAAAAAATTATTAACATGATAGTAAAATACTATGGTCATTGACCCTAAATGACCTTTGATCTTGATCATTTGACCTAAGACTTGTGCAAGACGATTAGTGAAACTTGATTACTCTTATGTCCATGTTTCAAGAACTAGATTCATTAACTTTAAAAGTTATGATGGCAATTCAAAAAATACCCCCACAATGGCCAAAGTTCAGTGAACTTAAGTGACCCTTGACCTTGGTCATGTGACCTGAAACTCACACAGGATGTTCAATGATACTTGATTACTCTTATATTCATTTGGGCTTTATGAACTAGATCCATAAACTTTCAGAATTTTTATGGCAATTCAACAAATAACCCCAACATCGCCAAAGTTCATTGACCCTAAATGACCTATGACCATGGTCATATGTCCTGAAACTTAGGCAAAATGTTCAATAATACTTGATTCAGTTCCATGAACAAGGTCTATATACTTTCTAAGTTATAAAGACATAAAAAATTCCAACAAACATGTTAAACATTCACTTTCTTCATCACCTCTAATCAAATAACAATTCCATTTTGTAAAGTCAACTTGGTGAAGGATTTTTTAATATCAATTTTTTATCACTCACGATTGACATTGGCCAGGTTAGCCATGGTTTGTACAACAAAGAAATGTGGAAGGAAACCAGGCTGGAATTTCTTGTAGAGATCTTCCATGACATCATTGCATAACTTGTTACCAAGGGCAACTAGGACATTGCTAGCAGCAGTCTGCCACTCTGGTTCCACTTCCTGTTAAAATGATGAAGATTTTTTTTTAAATGAATGGCTACACCAAAAGAAATGATTACTACATTACAGAATGTAAGTACCATACAAATAGGTTGTGGGAAAATGTGATAAACATTTCTTCCATGAATCAGAAACTCATTTGAACTGGTAATGGCATATATTAACAATACCTCACTTTTTGAGCAATGGTCATACAGTCCGGCTTCTCTATTGGGATAAAGTTGTGAACGATATTGTGCCTGCATCACAAATGAACTATGGCACATGCTACTAGAAGTAAACTATTCCATCCTATCCTAGTAACAAGCTACATAAAAGACAGAAAGTTGCTGCTAAACTTTGTTGACCATTATTGGGAGCTTTCGCTTCATATCTCATTTTGAAAATCTTCATTGAAATCAGGGAAAGAATAACAGAATTATGACATTTTAAAGTTTTGCATTACTTTGGTGAAACAGTTCTATGCATGTCTCCACAAATATATATATACATGTATGCAAAAGCAAGCTGATGATGTCATATCCCAACTTATTATTTTGTATTTTACTATTAATGAAAAATATTTATTCGAATTTGTTCTCCACAAGTTAAAACAACTGGGCTGACTTCTGATTTAATGCAGTTAATCATTGCTGCAATTTATTTTGTTACGGGAGGCATACATGTACACACATGTATGAAAATATGAAATATTTACGATATCATAAGAAAAAGGAAAGTAGGGACATGACATCATCAGCCCACCTACTGCATATTCAGGGCAGCATGCACAGAAATTTTTTCACAAAATATTGCTAAATTTTACAATCAAATGATACGTTTCCAGATTTTGATGGCATTTTCAGCATTTTGTTGGGTGATTTTATTCATCTAATCAGAAACAACTATTTCTTTTAGAATATCCCAAGAGATAACATATTCTAGATCATGGGCTAGGTTGTGAAACTATCTAAAGCTCCATTTCATTAATTTGAGGAAGGAGGGGTGTAAATACTGACAATGGAAAATGGTTTACCTTTGAAGTGGTCATTTCATCGGAGGCTAGTTTGATAAGATCCATAGAGAGTGCACCTGGTACATCATCTCCTTCCTTTAAGACTCGCTCCATCGTCTGGAGGATTACTGTCCTGTGATCTTTGGGTAACTGAGTCAAAAAGAAATACATCCATCACCTGACTGAAACATCTGGGCCCCGTCTTACAAAGAGTTATGATTGATCCAATCAATCGCAACTATGGAAAGCCAGCAAAGCCAACATATAAAATGCATGTTTCTTTTTTAAAAAATTATAGATATGAATGTATCCATAAATATACTGATTTCTTGACAATTTGGTGTGATCTCCTTTGTTTACAAAAGACATTTTGCAAATTTCCTATAGAAAAAAATTATGACACTGATGGATGTCCATAGAGTTACGATCGATTGGATCAATTGTAACTCTTCGTAAGACGGGGCCCTGGTAAATTACCAAAGGTCAATTCCAGCCAAATGTTGCATTTTTCCATTTTCAAAAATTTCTTTTCTGAGCAATTTTGTTTATACTGTTTATAAGTATACAGTTTAAGGTTTACAAAAACACACCTTTATTTACTATACCCTTATTCATTCATAAAATACGCAATGTGCACTCTGTTGCACTTTGGTACTAAGATTTCATAGAAAGTGTACAACTTTCACCCATCCCTGGCACCTGGCAAGCAAAGGGTGCTGATGAAAAATTCCACTGTCCATGTGACCTCCAAGCAACAATTTACCATTAGCTGTGTTGTTTTACACGCTGCAGTGAAACTGTGAGGCACAAAATACATTTCAAGGTGCGTATGTTTGATGTCCCATAAGTCACAATTTTGAGCATTAAGTTTCCCTCTTATGCTGCCATAGACTCCTGCAGACAAGTATTAGACTTTTTTATCTACCACAGTACATGCTTGCATCAACAAATCAAGCTGCATCTGTATTGGACTTGAAATAGCTATACTGGGGGGACATAGATTTAAGTCCCATAAGTCACATGTCCCATAAGTCACATATACAGTCCGTAAACCATGCCACCTTAAAGCTGTCCATGACAGCAAAGAGAGAGACAAGAATGCTTAAAAGCTGGAGAACAGTATGCTGACTGTCAGAAAAAACAGTCTGAATATCATAGGCAGTGCATTGAACAAAAAAAAAAAGTTTGCATTGTGTGCCCAGTCCAGAAAGAAGGAGAAAACTGAATATGATCGCTAACATGCAAAGCTGAGTGCAGGTAAATTGGGTTTGTTTCACCCTAGTTTTTATTCATTTTTTAGGTCCAGATCACTCTCTTGGTTTTCTTGTCCCCTTGGAGTACATGCATCCACTGTTTTACATATGATGTGAACTTGGTATATACATGTAGTTCCATGGAAACTATTAAAACCTATGTCAATGTCCCATCAGTCACAAATTTTGTAGTTGAGCGACCCTCTGGATCCTGTCAAAATAAGAGCACCAGTCCTCAGATGCATTTAAGGCTACCATGAGCAGAGCTATTAAAGCCCCTGTAAATGCCAAAAAATTGTTCAGAAGCTTGCAATCAAGTTTTCTCAGAATCATTCCTACCGCCTGAGAATAGAAAGGAACATGCGCATTTAAGGAGGACCGAAGTGTGATGTCACAATGTCATGAACATCGAATCGGCCGGTTCTAAACCTAGTCGCAGCTGCATGATCGTCTTACACATTTGTGTTTGCAAAAATGGTGATGTGTGTTGTCCCTGGTTGTTACCATCATTCTGAGAGTCGTAAAAGGGCACTGGTTCATAAAGCTTTTCGTAACTTAAGAGCAACTTTAAGAACGACCGATGATCCTTGTGAAAAATGTCATCATAAATTGGCAATGTTTTAGCATATAAGAAAGGATCACTAGTCATTCTTAAAGTTGCTCCTAACTTACAAAAGCTTTATGAAACGGCCCCCTGGTTATTTTGTTTAGAACCAGGCCGCCATCACACCATGACAACTGACATCATCACTTTGGTACTCTATAAATGATGATGTCCTTTAAAACAGACATTCAGAATTTCTAAGAAAGAGATGACATATCAGCCCAAGCAGCTGGCAAAAAAAGAAGTTGTGATAGGGTGCACCCCCATGATATATATTTTTAACCAACATTTTTTTTAATGCCTGAAGTCTATAGTTAATGAATCTTGATGTTCCCTTTGTCAAATTGTGTCCCATGGGATTCCAAATTGGCAATTTTTGGTAGCCATCTTGGATTTTTCATGAAAATCAATTATTTTCATATTTTTGCACAGACAATAGTAAAATCTTCCATGTAAATGAATACACTTTTTACTATACAAGTACATGTATACATGTACAGTTTAGATAGTAGAAATCGATTGCAACCGTTTTCTAGACAGTCCAGTTAATAATTTTTTTTAAAGAATTTATGCAAAAATTTTAATATTTTTTTGTCAAAAATTTGCCTGTGCACTGATATCCATCTGTTTTATCATAAACATCAACAACTAATGAAAAATATCAGCATTTGACACAAAAGAGAATATATTAACAAGAATATTGATATACTTCATGACAGCATTAATGTCTTAATTTTCTTACATGTATACACTGTAAAGGTCATTTTCTTAATACCATACTGTACGAGACAGATAGAGAAAAGCAACATTTATTTGCCCCATCTGTAACAAATATGTCCTATCATTATGTCCCATCAGTCACAATGGAAAGTGTGTACATTCTTTCTAATTGTTCATTTTTCATCTGTTTGCTAAATATTTATGATTGTAATTGTTTATTGATTATTTTGTACTTATTTGATTACAGTTCTTAAAACTTGATGACAAGTTAGGAAGCTTTTTTTGGTTAATGTTCCCTTTATATAAATGAAGTGCATGATAAGATGTTTCTGCCCTTTGTTGAATTTATTTCTGACACAATGGCATGAATTATTAAAGGCATCATCTTATTAGGGAATATTTATTCATGCTGAAATTAAGTTTGACTCAAAAAGTCATCGAGAGGAAATGTAAATTCCATGAAATTAGATAGGGTCCCATCAGTCACGTTCACTTGTCCCATAAGTCACACACGATTGCACACAACTACTGAAACAAATGAAATGAATCAAGTCCAATTCAAGTACTGTTAGTGAGCACTATCACTGGTTAATCTCCAAGTCCAAATTTAAAAACATTGTCATAAAACTGAGATAGATATGGCACTTTGAACAAAAGAGCTCAATTTGTGTGGTCCATCAACGTCCCATAAGTCACAATGACATTTCTGATGATATAGCACCCTATGCAAACAAGCTGAAAGCATACATTTTTGTATATAGTAAGTTTCAATATTCTTCTTACAGTTTAATAAAGTAAATCCATGTTTGTGCAGCTACTATTTCAGATATGCACCTCAGTTATGTGGAAAAAAGTATCAAATGTCCCATAAGTCACAATGGAATTGACCCAAAGCCTGAAGGCCAGTAAAATGGGTTTGTTTATTCATATTTAACATAATTTAATTACCTACCAAACGAAAAATATACAAAGACAGTAAGGAGAGATTAATGGATGCATGGATAGTGGATAGGGAAAATAAATCCACAGAAGTACAGATTGCTTAAATATAGGGAAAATATTTCTTTGACATTCAGATTCTGAAGGCCCTGTCACATTGTTCCATGCAAGCCTCACAATAATTCTAAGTTCTCAGATGCTGCACAAGTTTTAATCACTAAAATTCCACTTTCATACCCACCATTGAAGTTCTGTATTGCACTAGATGCCACAGCGCTCACTCATAATTTTTTATGAATGAAATCTGTTTTGGGTCGGCCTGGGGCTCAGGCAGTGTGCACGAACTTTACATATGATGTAGTGACATTATGATTGATATAACAATAAGCTAGCTTTTTGCTGAGCCTTCATAGTACTTAACTACTACTTTCTTGATTTATATTTCTCCAAAATGAAACCTATTGTGCAACTATGATGCCTATTCGCCATTAATTTGAAGTTTATTTTTCCTTACATTTGATCCTAGTTCGAGTCTCACTCTTCTGTAAATTTATGCACGATAAATTCATGAATGGAATTTGTTGTCATCAATGGCGCATGCGCATTATGCTTTAATCAAACCAGATCAAAATTGATCTGAAAAGAAAATCATGACGATAGAACATTATTTAATTGTAATATTTCAACAATAATTTGCAAATGATAATCATTCATATGAATTTAGAGCTTGATGTGAAACATTTGTATTTTGTGTCCATTTTTAATGACGGATATCACAAATTCCTTAACAAGTGATAGGCGCACTTCAGTGTCTAATAAAAATTATATCATGTCAGGATTGATTTTCAAACATCGTTGTTGCAGAAACTCTTTTCCCGATCATAATATCACAATAGAAATCGATGTTACATGACAAACTAACCTGCTTCGCAGGCGGGAGCCCAGGAGCTCACTGTGCATTTACTCATACTCGCGGGTCTAGGGTAGATTGTGGTCACAATAACTTGGAAATAAATTGTGAAGACAGAAATTATGCACCTACCACGATTATATGGATGAAGGTCTATCATGTGGCAGTATCCTGACATCGAGGCACAAACTGGAACCTCAAAAAAACAAAAAGTTTTCTCCTTCTACCCCAGTCTCTATTGGCCATTTTGTTATGAATTTTGAAAGAATTAGGAGAGGTATCACGACAGAACTTTTCGTTTTTTTGAGGTTCCAGTCTGTGCTTCGATGTCAGGATACTGCCACACAATAGACCTTCATCCATATGACAAACCTGAAAACTTGTCCTAATGCATCACTCATTTTACTCTTGAAACCCTGATGTACACCTTCATGAACCCAAAAATTATTCTCCTGACTATAACAAGAATTAGGACCTTTCCAGAGTTATGTGTATAACGGCCATTAACCCTATCTAGGCCGGGGTATTTTGGGAGTTCATATGGCCGTCGACCGCACGATCGCGCCGAAAATTGGCACACGGGTTGTCTGGGACATAATCTACAAGATTGTATAGTAATTTATTTCATGCAAATCGCTATTAAGTGATTATGCTAATTTATGCGTAATTAGTATGCGAAATCAAACTTTTTCCTCTTACTCCCTAAATAGAGCTCCAAATGTACTAATTTTTTGTATAGAAACTCTTTGTGGTGTTCTTAGCAAGTGTACATGAAAAAAATTGCAATATCAACACATTTTCTTGTGTATTATATTGTTTTTTGCAATTTCTTATGTATTTCCTTGTTTTTTTACTTTTTATTTTTCATTGTTTTTCCAATGAAATTTGTTGGGGACTCTTCTGTGATCATAAAAAGCATAAAATAAATACAATTAGACCAGCAAAACTAAAAAAAAATCATACATTTATGAATTTTGATTGAAAACACAATATGCATTGACTTTGTACACGAAATCACGTTTTTGAGCAATTTTCGGTCTGAGATGTACTTACATAATGTTGCGTAATTTCGGAACCACGTACCCAAGTGACGCAAAGTCAGTCTCAAAAGTTGCACAAGACTTGAAAGTAAAAATTCAGTGAGCGACCCGGTCACAAAATTTCGCAAGGCGAAAATATTGCACGATTCGTTGAGGGGGGAGGCCTCCGAGCACCCCCCCCCCCCGGCCTAGATAGGGTTAATTAAGGCCATTTTTAAGATCGTTCCGGATTTTTGTAAACTTGTCCTGATGCAGTGACCTTTGAAATTACTGAATGTAAACAAATTTGATGACGCTGCTATATGTAATAGATAATAATGTATTAGTTTTGGAGTTGACAGTATAGACAACTACCGTTTTGGATACCATCTTGGAATTAATAATACAACAGTGTTGTATTCATTATTAATAACATTAAATTGAGGGCAGTATTGCATAAATTTATTTTACAGGCATTAAAGAAAATTACAATGTTCTTAGCAAGTTTACATGAAAAAAATTGCAATATCAAAACATTTTCTTGTGTATTATATTGTTTTTTGCAATTTCTTATGTGTTTCCTTGTTTTTTTACCTTTTGTTTTTCATTGTTTTTCAAATGAAATTTGTTGGGGACTCTCCTGTGATCATAAAAAGCATAAAATACATTTAGACCAGCAAAACTAAAAAAAAATCATACATTTATGAATTTTGATTGAAAACACAATATGCATTGACTTTGTACACGAAATCACGTTTTTGAGCAATTTTCGGTCTGAGATGTACTTACATAATGTTGCGTAATTTCGGAACCACGTACCCAAGTGACGCAAAGTCAGTCTCAAAAGTTGCACAAGACTTGAAAGTAAAAATTCAGTGAGCGACCCGGTCACAAAATTTCGCAAGGCGAAAATATTGCACGATTCATTGAGGGGGGAGGCCTCCGAGCCCCCCCCCCCCGGCCTAGATAGGGTTAATTAAGGCCATTTTTAAGATCGTTCCGGATTTTTGTAAACTTGTCCTGATGCAGTGACCTTTGAAATTACTGAATGTAAACAAATTTGATGACGCTGCTATATGTAATAGATAATAATGTGTTAGTATTGGAGCTGACAGTAAAGACAACTACCGTTTGGGATATCATCTTGGAATTAATAATACAACAGTGTTGTATTCATTATTAATAACATTAAATTGAGGGCAGTATTGCATAAATTTATTTTACAGGCATTAAAGAAAATTACAATGTTTCAACTTACCCCGCATTCCAACTCACCCCAATCTCCCTTACCAAAACACTTGAAAAATAGTTTGTTACAATTTTATTTTGGTTATAGTTATTACTGGTTGTATTTTGGCCCAACTAATTTCTGAGCTGCCTCTTTGGATTATCATGTCCACGTCATGAATAAATATGTGAGTGACAGAAAGTTTGCCACTGATAAAAATCTTAAAACGAATCACAGACATCAGGATTGTCCTTCTTCCTGTTACGGGATATTAACTTGTATCTTATGTCATCCTTTTGTTGAAAACTAGGCTAAAAAACAACCTTACTGCATGAAATCATGTATGTTTTTAGTACAAACATAGACAAAGTTGAAAATAATTTGGTTGGCAGAATCAATACAATGGATCATGCAGGAAAAATTAAAGAAAAAATTGTATAGCATACATACTATAGAGTCCCTTGATGAAATATACAAAACACAAAATCTCTACTCAAAAAGGGGGCTGAAACTAAGTCTATTTATGATATTCAAAGTTACTGACTTATTACTTCTAAATCTTGTGATAGTAGAGGAAGGACCTAAAAACAATGATAGTTATTCTCCAACTCACTTATTTTGGGGGCTTGGGGCCTCTAAATGGAAAAAGTCAAACGTGGACCCTATCCGAGAACAGGACTATTAAGCAAAGTGAATGAAAAATACATTATTTAATGATTTAAGATATGAGTTACTGACCTTATTGTGTTTTCTTAAATATGAGTGACATGAGCTGAGAACAAGCTTTGGTTTCTTCTTGCCAACATCCACCAATGAAGAGATAATGATGCTTCTTACATTAGCTTTTTTGTCATAAGCAGCATCTATCAGGGACATCACCATGCCTAGATAAAGAACAAAATACTCAATATCAAAATGATCAAGATCATGTTATAAACAGGAGATTTCTATAAAGCATCAGCTGCAGGGTTGAAAATACACGGGAGCGATGAGCGATTGCACCCTTGTGTGCTTTGGAATCTCTCTCGCAACTGCCTAAAACTGCCAGGTACCGAGCAACTCCCAACATAAATATCGCTCCTGTCTGCTGCCCCCATCCAGTCTCCCATTTACAACTGCATATTAGCAGTCAGACAGCCAGGCCAGCGGAGCCGCAGTTTTTACTTTCACACATCGTCACATTCTGACGTGTAACTGAGTAAATTTTTTAAATCATGGGCGCGGCGCTTCAGAAAAATGCGTATCGAGTTTCAAACTCTCAATATCCCTTGTACTATTTTTCAAAACGCTGTGTTGCACCAGGTCTTGCTGTAACTTTGATAGCAAATAATTTCCTATTCTATTGGATTATTTCATATGATACCATCCTAAATAGAGTAATTTTCGGAGACTCCACTTCTCAAATCTGGACTAAGCCACTTGTTGATCTGAAAATTTGGCGCAGATCCCGCAATTTTCTGACCGAAATAAGGATTTCCTGTGGGGATCTTTGGTGAGTAACGGTTAGTTCCCGAGTGTATACATCTACTGGCGCTAATGCAGTTTCATACCCGCCTGTGTTGCGGTGATGATTGACTGTGAGCTGTTTTGTGGTGATGATTGACTGAGAGCTGTGCTATGTTCAGTGGCTGAGCTGCGCTAGCGTCGTCATATCGTAGCCTAGCTTGAGAAATAGTTGACATGGTGACGTGGGCCGTCAGGCTGTGATGCATTAAATATTTCATAACATAATTTTCAAGTGCATTTCCGTTGTTTACATGTGGATCGAGGGGTCTACGCAGCATCAGTTAGGTAAGAAACCTTCATTTTTTTAATATTCTTATATAATAATTTTTGAAACCTTCCTACGCATTAGGTGTAGGAAGGTGTAAAAATCAATAAAATTCACATGATTTTTGTTTCAAAAGATGGATTTCCTAGGGAAATCCATCTTGCCTATATTAGGGACAGTGATTTTCCGTTTAAAAAAATTAACCTTTTCCGTTTCAGAAAATCTCAAATTCCGTTTCAGCATGTCAGAAAACGGAAATTCCCTTTCCCTATAGACTTTGTACACACGGAGAAGTGACAATTCCGTTTACACATTGAATAGCAAAATCACAACGCGTACACTCGCACTGGTCAAAATTTTATCTGCTACTGTACCAACAACAGAATAGAATCCGTTCTAATTGGATCTATGCGGGTGCATAAAATAATTTTTCAAACACATTTAGCATGCATACATCCTCACCTTTCACATTATTAGCATTATTTTACGGTGAAATTAAATTTCATTGATAATTTTGGAGTTTTTTGGACATCGTTATCAGCAGTCAATGACTTTCACCAATCCGCCATCTTGGATTTTAAGACCACGATATCATGCTGTTACATCTTCAAACATAGAGGGCAGCATCGATCCCCGGCCGCGGCACCTATGCCCGTGAGCAAAGTATTTAATGTACAATGCTCTTTTATCCTGCCTTCAAATAAATGGAAATGCTATATGCATTATTGGTAATTTGGTGTTGTGCACGTTTAAAAAAAAAAAAAAAAAACGGCAGGCAGGGAACGGGCGCGGGGTACAATCGAGTGTGCTGATGTCGAGTGTAGTCATGATGTGTGAATTGTCATGATTGTAGTGAAGTGAGATCGTGTTTTCTGAGGTTTTGTGGCCATTTAATGTTCTAATTTTGTTGTGATTTTAGAGTAATTTCTGTAGATATATTCTGTGCATTTTGAGTGAAAATACGTTTTCCGTGATTTTCGGTTTGAAATGCCACTTTCTGTTTCAAAAGGCCCTTTCTGTGAATTCCGTCCGTTATCCGAGATCGCGGAAAATCACTGTCCCTACTATATGGGAAGAGTGTCAAGACGTCAATGATGAAGAACTTGAAGAAGTATATTTTATTATTTCAAAAGTCATCATCATTGCGTCCTCAAGACTATTGAATACTCGTGCCTTTACGTTACGGTAAGTGAAACTCCGTGTTGAATATCTCTGTTTACCGAAGGGAAGATGTATGATGGGGTGTCCAAACTTAGCGCACTTTTCAAAAATATTCATCAGGCTTACATATTTTCACAAAATATTCATAATTTATGCAAAACCAATTCAAGAAATAGTTACCACATTGACAGCAAGATCATAAACTATGAAATCATAGACGAAAATGTAAAGTAGGTCAAGGGGTTTCGCCGATATCGCGATCTCAAAATTCCATTCCCATCGGCGAATGCGCGCTGTGCTGGAAAACCGTTCAGAAAAAGTGTGACCTAACTTCACGGACCAAAGTTTTTGTGGAGATTTAAGCAAAAACTCAAGCTCAAAGAATGAAATATTTAAATTAGATTGATGGCAAAATGCTATAGAATTGGTCAGTACCACATCTCACATTTTTTATTGATTTCTGCTTGCAAAATGGTGATATCGTGATGCTTGTTGAGAAGATCAGATTTCTTCAAAACGGGTGCTAACGCCAACGGTGACAAATTTGCCGATCTTTTTTCCATATTTTCACCCTGAAGAAACTTACACCAAAGGGTAATTTTTGGTCGCTTTTCAAGTTGGTAATGCCAGATTTTAAGGATATCAGCTCTAGTTTTGAGATAATGACTGTCCGCAAAGTATGGACACATGCAAAGTTTGGACTCACTGCCATACTAAGATAGAACTAACCAACAGCGGGAATTTTTGACCAATCAAAATCAGCGGAATTTGAATAAAGGAAGAAACTGACTCTGTTTTTCAAGCAATTTCGAATGTAGACAGCTGGCAGCCATCTGTTTCAAGGAGTTTTTTAACATTTTTTTTATTTTTTTATTTCTCCTCGTACACAGAAGGCTCGCTATCGTGCAGCCACCATTAGGACTTGCAATGCAAAATCCCACCGTCGGGGCTCTTCAATTTTTGTCTTAATGCAGGGCTCGACACTAGCGGCGGTCCGACGGTCCCAGACCGGTAAAAATCGCTGCCGGGCCGGTAGATTTTCAGAAATAGGAAGATTTACTGGTCCGACATGACCAGTAAAAAATATCTTTGTCGGGCCAGTAATTTTTCCGAAAATAGCACAATTTTAAGGGTCCGACATAAAAAGTAATAAAAACCATTGTTGGGCCAATAACTTTTCCAGAAATGCTCAAATTCACTGCAAACCATTTCCCCCCGACAAATTCTGTCATTCACACACAGAATACACACAGAATGAATCACACGCAAGTATTACTAGAGTAGATACAGTGTACATGTAGCTAGCCAGCCACACGATCCACATGGTAAATTCTCTACTGGCTGCGCGAACGAAACTTGGCTAAACTCTGGTAGAAATCTCTCACATAACTGTCAAAATTCACGGTTCATACTCATGAAAGGCTCTTATAATGTCCATATTTCCTAAAAATTGGAGTAACTCTGTCATTTGTAAGCAGTAAAAGGAAAAATTTTCACTTCTGTTTGGTTCAAACAGATTGGGTTTCGGGTGACATCGTCTGAATACATATTAGCCCCACATATGCATTTATGTGTGTGTGTTGATACACTTGGTTTCTGACTTTCTTTCGTAGCTACTTTAATTGAGCCAAAAAGATACTGATAAAATATTTATGATGATGGTTTTAGCTTTCTTCCTCTGTTTTCTTCCTATCTTTCTTTTCAATCTTTCTTTGTTTCTTCCCTAATTTTTTTTGTTACTGTCTTTCTTTTTTATTTTCCCTTTTTTTCCTTTAATTCGTTCTTTCATTCTTTCTATCCTTTTAAAAAATATTTTTCTCTATTTCTTTTTTTCTCTCTTTCTTTCTTTCTTTCTTTCCTTCTTTCTTTTCAATCTTTCTTTGTTTCTTCCCTCTCTTCTTTCATTTTTTGTTAAAGTTTTTCTTTTTTATTTTCCCTTTTTTCTTTCATTCATTCTTTCATTCTTTCTATCCTTATAGAAAACATTTTTCTCTATTTCTTTTTTTTTCTTTCTTTCTTTCTCCCTTCCTTCCTTCCTTTCATTCTTTCTATCCTTATAGAAAATATTTTTCTCTATTTCTTTTTTATCTTTTTTTTTCTTTCTTTCTTTCTTTCCTTCCTTCCTTCCTTCCTTCCTTCCTTCCTTCCTTCCTTCCTTTCTTTCTTTCTTTCTTCCTTCCTTCCTTCCTTTCTCTCATTCTTGAGTCCATCCATCCTATATTCATCCCTTCTCTTCATCCTTTCTTTCATTCCTTCTTTTTACCCTTTTCTTTCCTTCATTCTTCGTTACTTTCTTTGGTTCTTCCATCCATCATACCCTTTCTTTTTTTCATTTCATCCTTCTTTCAGCCCTCTCTTTCATTCATTCATTCCTTCCTTTCTTCTATCTGTCTTTTTCTTTCCTTTTCCCTAAAAGTTGTTAAATCTATTCTTTTACCTTTCCTTTCTCTCCTTTATTCTTTCATTCCTTCCTTTCTTTGTCTCTCAGTCTTTTTTCTTCCTTTCATCTATTCTTTTACTTTTTTCTTTTTGTATTGCTTGCTTCTTTCCTTCCCTTTCTTCATTTATTTCTTTCCTTTGATTTCTCTTCCTTCCTTCCTTTCCTTCCTTCCTTCCTTCCTTTTATTCTTTATTTTCCTTCCTTCCTTTCTTCGTTTCGTTTCTTTCTTTCTTTCTTTCTTCGTTTCTGTCTTGCTTTCTTTTTGTCCTTCATTCCTTCTTTTTATTTGGGGGGGGGTAACAAAAGGCTAGAAAAATAAACTTGCGCCTTGTTTAAATGTTTTCTTTATTTTTTGGGACCAGTAGATTTTACGTTCGGACCAGTAAAAATTTGAAAAACTGGGTATCTACTGGTCCGACATGAATAGGTTGGACCAGTAGAAAAAATAGGTTAGTGTGGAGCCCTGTTTAATGAATAAAAAATTTGAAAATTATTGCGACCAAAATGCAAATTAATATTCCCTCTTGGCATTAATTGCCAAAAAACGGAGAAAAATCAAGTTAAAAGGGACAAAAACAGTGACTTACCTCGGCTGTAACGCAAATTCACTTCCCCGTTTTATACGATCTCAAGTACATAAACATATTGCCATTGAGTCCCCTGTACAGATCACGCTAGAACTTCGGTCTCTGTAGATCTATTTGGTGAGTGAAGCCAACGGAGTTCAGCTGAACAACCAACATAACACTAATAGAGACCGAAGCTTTTGCAGTTTTGGTCTATTTCGAATGCAACTCCAGCACTTGGACGAAGTGCCGAGCGAAGAGAACGTGTGTGTTAGACTAGACAGCTGGCAGCCGTCTGTTTCGAGGATTTTTAAATTTTTTTTTTTTAATTTCTCCTCGTACACAGACGGCTCGCTATCGTGCAGCCACCATTAGGGGACTTGCAATGCAAAATCCCCCCGTCGGGGCTGTTCAATTTTTGTCTTTAATGAATAAAAATTTTGAAAATTAACGCGCCCAAAATGCAAATTTATATTCCCTCTTGGCATTAATTGCCAAAAAATGGAGAAAAATGAAGTTGAAAGGAACAAAAACAGTGACTTACCTCGGCTGTCGTGCAAATTCACTTCTCCGTTTTATCCGATCTTACGTACATAAACATATGGCCATTGAGTCCCCTGTACAGATCGCGCTAGAACTTCGGTCTCTGTCACTCCTAGTACCAATGAGGTCCAAACATTACATGTATGGAACTTAATGTGCAACATCAGTAGTATTTTGGGATTATATTACATAGAATATATAGAGCAACTGCTCGTGTGTAGCGGTAAGTTATTCACCTGATAACTATATAGATCTATAATTCATGTGGTGCACGGCGCGTGCGCAATGTTTAATAATATATTGCTGTGAATACAATGAATGTCATTAAAAACATAATCTCACAGATCAAATAATGCCAGCTCGATGCGCAAAATCAGAAAAAAAATATATTTTCTGCCCTGATAATTTGAATATTTGATAACCCTAACCCAGAGCTGCCAAGTTGTATTTTGCATTTTCAGTATTCTTATCCCCCAAAATAAGTATTTTGACCAAAAAATCTGTATTTTTTCCATGAGATAAATATGCATGCATAATGGCAAAGTTCGATCACTTCTACATTATTTTGCGCCCCACACCATCGCACACGAGACCGAAAGCTTCAGTCTAGATTTTGGTTGTTCCGCTGAACTGCGTTGGCTCACTCACTAATACATAGACTGAAGAATTTGGAGGCCCGTATGTACAGACAATGTATTAGCAGTAACGTTAGATCTAACATTTGACGGAAACCTGATTTTTTCCGATCGTTTTTTTGCACATAAAATCATAAAATGTCACATTATTAAAAAGAAATTGCATCCATATTTACGGAAAAATGTATGAAATTCAGAAATATCGTACCTTAGACCGCAGTTACCGCTAATTCGTTTCAAATTATGATCGAAACATCGTCATCTTCGATCCTTCCGTCGGTCAACGTAAGTTGCCATCTTGGATGACGTCATCATCCTTACAGACATATTTACCAGTCGCAATATATCGCGATTTGAGCTGCTGCTTTGCACTTGTAAACTACATGTACGTGCGTGCACTCGGAACTTGTCACCCGCATTGATTCGCCAGGATATCGAAAATTCTAATCGGAAAGCCTTGATGAAAGCATAACTCATTGGAAGTAGAGGGTAGCAACACATGGCTGCCATTTTTTCATCTCCGCCCGAAACGTCCAAAATGCTATAGTGGGGCGAACAATACCTTTTCTTCTCTAATTTGTTTTTTCCGTATTTTATCATGAAAAAGCGTACTGCCGTATTTTAAGTTGATTTCCGTATGAAATACGGAAAAATCGTACTACTTGGCAGCTCTGCTAACCTAACCCAATTTCCAAGTATTTTTATCATAAACAGGATAACTATAGACAATGATTGAAATTAATTTTATATTCTTTTGCGAAAATTAATATGAAGGACAGCTTTTTGATAAAGAACACAGTTTTAGAGCGTTAGAGCGCGATTTTATACCTACAACCGCTAAATCCTGTCACTGTCGGTATACTGTCGGTATACGTGATTCCATCAGCTTAATAATTTTTGCAACAGGCGCCAAGAGTCCAACAAACAGACAGGCATTTGCCCAAACGGACAACATCTCAACCTCTGCTCATTTCTTTTTGCACGGGCATATAAAATCTCGACCTAACCCATCACATTTCTCCCTATTTTCTCCTCCCTTTTATTTTCCACTAATTTTTCTTTCATTCACTTTTTTTCTGTCCTCTTTTCCCTTCTATTTTTGTTCTCGTCTCACCGCTTTTCCTCATCCCCCAGCCCCCGACGCCCGTGCAGATTCGCAAACAATATCAAGAGTATGTCTACTTGGCAAGGGCGGAAATCTCTCCCCAAAGGTAGGGGGACCAGGGGCTGGAAAATTTGACAAGCAAAAAACAAATAAACAAAAAAAAGAAGGTTTATGACCCCCAAAAGAAGGTCATCTTGACCAAAAGAAATTTGACAAGCAAACTAGCCACAAAAAGGGGTTATCCCAAAAGTAAGATCGTCTCTTCCAAAATACATGTTTTATTTCGATTTTGAATGAAAAGACCAAAAATAGTAGGGGGACATTTCATAATGTGCCCCCTACTATTTTGGGTGAGGGGGACATGTCCCCCCGGCCCTGGTATTTGTGCCAATGTGGGTGGGGGTGTTACGCCTCCCTATTGGAATCATTATGGAAGAGTGTATACTCGCTGTGATTTCGATCTCATACCTATAAAAAAATAGAACAGCTACACCTTGAACACAGGCCAAAATGCCTAACGATTTCTCCGCGGCATTAACAACTCTCGTAAGGGGCGCTCCATTTATAAATAAAGTTGCATGTATAGCTGTCTATGGCGACAAGATTTATCGCAGAATTGTGGCCAGAAGCATGGGAAATTGCCAGAAAATTCAAGAAAAGAACCGGTGAGTACCGATTTAACAGTACTTATGTATTTAGTAACATTTACTGAATTATAAGAATATTTATTTTTGAGTGAAACAAAGCTTAGTTCTAAGCTAGGGCGGCCCAAATGCGCGTGAGTGGAGTCCCAGTTTCTTAACACGGGTAAGTATTGCGGTGTCGCCTAGAGTGGTCTCTGTATTTGGTGAGTGAAGCCAACGGAGTTCAGCTGAACAACCAACAAAACAGAGAACAAAGCTTTTGGTCTCTCTAGTGTTAGACATGCGCTCGCCATTCACTGCAAGTGCAATGCAAAAATCTACGTCTAGCGCTGTGTCCGCGCAATCGCTTGCCCTAGTAAAGTGCCTAGACACGTACGTGCAAAGCGCCAACTTAATGTGTTCCGCCATCTTGCTTGTTAGTTGCCGATAAAATGCGCATTTTCAGATTTTTTTACGCTCAGTCATTATCCATGACTGAAACATTGACCAATCAAAAACTAAGATTCTATAAGAAATATGAATATTCATATATGAAAGTATAAACAAAGATAATTCAGTTTTATGTGAAATTTAAACACAATTCTTCAAAATTGGGTTAGTTTTATGTCTGTAAAATGACCCTTAAAACCAAATTTTTTTTCGAAAAAATAAGGGTTTTCCCAAGTTGTCATGGTAACATGGTCTGAATTAAAAAAGCTTAGCAAACACTTTATTTCAGTGATCGAGGATGTATTTGTTTACGGTATACGTCTACAAAAGTTATAACATTTTTTTCCAGACCATGGATGAACTTTCAAAAAGAGATATTTTAGGCAAGTTTTTATGATTTCCGGCAATTTTCTGACACAGGCATTTTGAAGACGTAATTTTTACAGAATTAGAAGAAGACATCATGGATTTTCCTAATTATCACGACGGATATGCAACTTACTTGTAAATAAATCAAACAAAGTCTATGATTCATTTTCGATAATGCAAAAAGAGACATTCAAGTCTCTGATTGAGAGCCGCAGATTGAACATTCGCACGGCGCAATGGTAACGTTTTCGCTGAATTCGTCGGGGCAAAAACACCAAGCAAGCCGTCCCACTCACCAGTCCCGAACGCTGTGCTGTATGTTTGATGATATATCTGGTGCCATTTCGTGCTTATAAATTTGTTTTTTCTACAATGCCACTATCTCATTAAAATTATTTGTCATGATAACATTGGAAATATTATCGTTTAATGGCCCAAAGGATCGACTGTAATAAAATACACTTTGAAATATTGTCAGAGTGATTAGTTAGGTGATGTTTATGGTCAGAATTTAGTCATGGCTTCGGGTGAACTTACGCGAACGCGGTCACTTGCTCACGGGGCGAGTCGGCCTGGCCCTTTGGTGGAAGGCCGCATACGTGCAGTGCAGCAAGAGCAGAGTTGGGGAGTTAAGTAAAAATACTTTGAAATAAGTAATCTGCAACTATTTTTTTGTCTTACTCTTATCCCTTTAGGCCTAGATTAATTAGATAAGAGATTAAAATTCTAAAAGTTTAAAGGCATAACAAAGAGTGGTGCTTGATAATTATGGGGGGCCGGGGGGGGGGGGTCTTGCATGCCCCAATTCAGAACAAAAAGAGGAAAAGGAAAGAGAATCTTGCGAAATTGTTCAATTGGATTTTTGTAACAAAAAACATCAAAATTATGCTCATGTCGGTTGCAACTTACTAAATACTTTTTAAATTTTGCCTGATCGATACGCCATATCGTATATAACCCTCAATTTTTTTCGCTCGTTACGCCACTGATATAACAGCTAGTTTATGCCAACATTATTTGGTTGCGGGATCAAAGCATCAGCTATAGCTAAACATTTATACTTTATGCCTGTTCAACTTCAAATACAGGTTTAGGCCTGTATTTATGAGATGTTTTTAAGATCTATGGGTGCCTTTATTATTTTTATTTTCAATTAAAACAATTATTTATTATGTATTAATTTAGAATCTGGCAATATGGCGTCGCCCATTAAGTTGACGTTGGGTCTATGGCTCGTGCACGTACGTGTAGCCAGGCGGCTTCTAGAGAGTAAAAATCATTTACTGACGTAAGGTTACTCTCAATGAAGCCAGGTATCCCTATCCATTCACGTGCGTGTAGGCCGCTAAAACCTAAAATTTTCGCCCTCAAGATTTCTACTTTCCTTCTAAAATTTCTAGCCCTAAATCATGTACATGGGATGCAACTTCCTTTTTGACATTTCTGCGCCATCGATTTTATTTTCAAACACGAATTCATACAAAAAATGAGAAAAATATCATCAGGCCTCTACAAAAAAATTTTTCGTCACTTGCCCTGTTGGGCAAGTGATGAAAAAATTTGCTTGCCCGATAGAAAAAACTGCTTGCCCAATTTTTTAAATAATTTTTTCATTATGACTGCACTACTCTTATTTTTATTAAGGTATACTAAATAACAATTGAGAATCATGTCCAGTATAAAAGAACACACATTAAAAAGGATATTTTCAGCAACATAGGCCTGAGTCTTTACGTTTATTTTGGAGAAAAAAATCAATATTTTATGGCTATTTAAGGTTTTAAAAAACCCTTCAACAAAAGTTGCTAAAATTTCATATTTTGCATCTTTAAATCCATGAAATGGCTACCTGCGTAACATATTTCCTTAGAATTGCTTTTATTTACCGTAGTTGGAAACTATGAAGAAAGCCAGTGAAAAATGTTCAGCTCTTTATTGACTCGGAAAAAATTATTCTATCATCAAAAGTGGAGTGGCTAAAATTTCACATTTTGCATCTTTAAATCCATGAAATGTCATTTCATGGATTTCATGGTCATTTATTTTCCATATTTCCTTGATTGAAAAAAAAATTATTTGGAAACCATCAAGTCTTTTCTTCATCATTTTATGATGTTCCACTCGGTCAATAATTTTATCTACATGTTTTCACATGCTACTTTTTTTTTCTATTTTGAGCAATACATGTTCACTTATTAATGAATTATTAGTTACATTGTTTAATATTGTATGATTTTTAAGTAATTTTTTTCACTATGCTTAGAATCTTGGGTGTGTGTGTGTGTGTATGTGTGTGGGTGTGTTTATTATACCTTTTGGAATTTATTTGGGGGACTTTTGGTGGAAGTGTTAAATGAAGTGTATAATAGGGGATTATTAGCAATTTCACAAAGGCAGGGCGTGATTACACTATTAGAAAAGGAAGGCAAAAACCCTTTATACATTCAAAACTATAGACCGATCACGCTTTTAAATGTTGATTACAAGATCTTATCAAAGGTATTAGCAAAAAGATTAAAAAAGGTTCTGAATGAAATAATTCATATTGATCAAATAGGGTATGTTGAAAATAGGAACATTGGAGATGGTGTGAGATTAATCGATGATATTTTATTTCAGTCCTCTTTTGGAAATATTGGATATTTGATCACGGTGGACTTTGAAAAGGCTTTTGATTCTATTTCCCATGATTTTCTTTTTCAGACTCTTAAATTATTTGGATTTGGCCAGTCTTTCTGTTCTTGGGTTCGTGTTTTATATACAGATATAACTAGTTGTATTATGAATGGAGGTTATTCCACTGGTTATTTTGATATAAAACGAGGGGTAAGACAGGGGGACCCCCTTTCTCCTTATCTGTTTTTGCTGTGCATAGAAACACTAGCTTTGGCAATAAGAAGAGACGCTCTAGTTGAAGGAATTCAGTTTGGATCTCATGAAATTAAGAAAATATTGTATGCCGATGATATCACTCTGTTTGTTAAAAATAGCAATTCTGTTAAACGGCTTAAATATCTTTTGGAAGAATTCGAAAAAGTGAGCGGTTTGAAGATAAACAAAGGGAAAACAAATTTTTTTTGGATGGGAAAAGATCAAGACAGACCTCAAACTCCACTATTTGGAAATTTGGTTCAGCAAATTGAAATCTTAGGCGTTTATTTCTCTCTAAATGTAATAATAAAAGATCTAAACTTCAAAGAGATACTTAGCAAAATAAAAAGACTTTTGGGATGGTGGAAACAAAGGGATCTAACCCTAATGGGTAAAATACATCTGTTGAAAAGTTATGCATTATCAAAATTAAATTACGTCTCGTCACTTTTAGTTGTTCCTAACTGGTTGTTCATTGAGGTGGAACGGATCACTTTTGAGTTTTTATGGTCGGGTAAAGACCGTATAAAGAGAAACATTATGTATCAGGATTACTCACACGGTGGGTTAAGAATGATGAATTTTAAGTTGTTCATAAAGGCCCAACGTCTAATGTGGCTGAAACGTCTATTATACGGGGAACGCGATGCTGGGTGGAAATTGTATTTTGATTTCTGTTTTAGATCACTTGGTGGGAGATTGTTATTTCTATGCGATTTTGATTTTTGCAAATTAACACAGACAATGCCACAATTTTATTCTGAAATGCTGAAGGCTTGGCAAGATATGAGAAAATATAGATATACAAAAGGGGAAGTAAATCTGATTATATTTAATAAGAATATATGTGTAAGAGGTAAAATGATTTTTGACATTGATCTTTATAATAAGGGAATTTACACTGTTGATCATATTTTTGATAACGGGGTTGTGAGACCTGTGGCTTATTTTCAAAATCTTGGGGTAACTGCAGATGAACTGCTCCACATTATTGATATAGTACATGCTATTCCAACTACTTGGAAAAATGCCTACAGCTCTATTAAATTTATAAAGATTGACGATGAGAACTTCAATGTTAATTTGAATATCAGTAAGCTGGAAACTACTTTTGAGGTGATAAAATCAAAAACAATATATAATAGTTTTGTTGAAAATTTACGGGAAACGTATAATTTAACATTGAAAGATAAAAACATTAATTTGAATTTTACAGATGTTGAAATGTGTAATAGGTTTTCCCAAACCAGGAGCACAACGTTGATTAGGAAACAAAGAGAATTCCAGTTCTTACTTTTACACGGGGCGATTTATACCAAAGAACAGTTATTGAGATTTGGGTATGTTAAAGACAGTTTATGCTCTTTTTGTGGCAGGGAAACCGAATCATACATGCATATTTTTCTAAATTGTTCTAAGGTAAAACCTTTATGGGAATTTTTTATTAAATATATTTGAATATCTGAATTAAGAGATTTAGAATGGAGAGATATACATTTGGGATTATCTGGAAGTACGAATAGAAATAATTGTGTAAACAGTATAATCTTTTTCATCAAACATGCCATTTTCCAATCCAGAACCAAAAGTCAGGTTCCTTCCTGCCATAAAATACAAAAATATATTGCAGAACGTAGGAAGAAAAATGCTTGGCTATAAAATCGGGCAAATTGAGTTTGCATGTAAAGAAATGGGAAGAACTGAAGGTGATCAATGAGACATTGAATGCAAACAGGTGTGATGTGTCTGCTGGTGTTGTGAGTGTGTAATGGTATGTCCGCGTGTGAATGCGAGTGTGCAATGGTATGTTTGCTGCCTGGGAGGGGGGGGGGCTTCTGTGTGTGTGAGGGCGTGTGTGTGTTTTTTTTTTTGTTTTTTTTGGGGGGTGTGGTATATTGTGTAGTAGGGAGTGTGGGTGCGTAAGTGAGTGAAACATATATATGTAATCTTCCTCTTGAAGGCTTGTAGAGTTTCTTATTTGATTTGACATAATTTTGATATTAACATGATATTGAGGTAATTTTTTTTTTTTTCTCTCTTACAAAAAAAAAAGTTTCATATTGTTATAGACATGATAAAAGAGAAATATGGCGGTTTGATTTCATTTGTAATCATTTTTAAAATTTTTGTAATTTAATTGATATTGATATATTTATTTGTTTGATTGTTAATTGATTGTATACATGCAAAGAATCTTTATTTATATGAATTGTGATTGTCAACTTATTGTTTCGAAAGAGGAAGAAAATAAAATATTATTAAAAAAAAAAAAAAAAAAGTGGGTGTGACTGTGAGTAAAACTTTGATATAAATGAATTCAATATCTAATTTCTACTTCGCCTATTCAAGTACAATAACCTGTACTCGGCCATGTAATAAAGGCCCACATACCCTAACTTTTCCTGAAGTTCTTTGAAAACGCAGACTTCTACGAAAATTGCATTTCTCTATGGGGGAGTCTAAATTTGGTGAGAATGTATTCATTAATAACTTAAATATACATGAAAATGAAGAAATCATCAAACTTTATTGGAAGTTTTGAATAATATATCCGAAATGTAAACTCTGTCTGAAACAGAAAATCACCATCATTGAGGCCTTTACTGAGCGAATTGTCCCCCAGAGCTCTGGCAGAGAGACAGAGCTCAGACTGGCTAGCTAGTATGCGCACGTGTGTGAGCCTCCCGCCGGCCTTGTAAAATAGATGGAGCTTTGTTTGATGATTTATTGTCTGATATTTACCTCATCCCCTCAAAAAGAGAAACAAATGAATTTTAAGTTATAATTAACAAATACGGCAAGTTATTTTGGATGTTAATAGGCCGCTTTGAAAAGCAAAGCCGAATGACATGACAACTCACCAATGCGAGGTTACTAGACTCTGTGATTTATTTCCTGTGTAATTCTTATTATTTTATCACAGAATTGTGATATCGGAAGGGGAAAAATGTGCATTAGAAATTGCACATGGTGGTAGTCATAATGGACCCCTATACTACATTCAACTGTTTCCCGGCCATTGCGTTGATTTTTTTCATACCTGGTACCATGTATGGAAATACGTGGTATGGTAGTGGATCGTATTACCGAACACTTTTCATGAATTTGATCATATCAAACACATTATTCCAATACAATTCATGAAACTTTCACCATAAATACACAAATACCTACAAAATATAAACATGCAGAAATTTTGCCGAAATTGTTTTTCATTTTTACGACATCGGCTTCCAATCGGACCCCTCTTCGCAAGTGAAATATTTTGGTCACTTGAAAAGGTATCGCATTACCGAACGTGTGTTTTCTATGGGAAAAGTTGGGAAAACAACAAAGTCACTGATGAGCTATTTTGACCATATTTTATTGTTTTGAGGATATAAAGACTTCGAAATTGTGTTTTTGATAATTTTTCATCATTTTTCTATTTAAGTTCCCTTTGGAAGGAAGTTGCAAAGGTTTGAGCGTATTTGAGTATTTTCTGACGCATATGATGCGCGCGTTCGGTAATACAAGGCCGGTCGGTAATACAATCACTCACTATACAGAATAAATAAGGCAGTGTATACAGCCACACGCGTGTGTCTTTACCATCCAGCCACACGCGTGTGGTTATATCCAGAACACCCATCTGTGGATACTGCCACACGCCGCCAGTAATAACAGTAAAACACGTACCGCGGTATGTAGGTCTGACCGTCTATATCACGATCAAAATAACCTAATTTCTTCATTAAATTCTTACATTCTAAACCCCTTTGATTTCTTTATGACTTTAAATCGTTTCAATTTCATTCTCACCGTCTTCTTTCCTTGCTTTTCTTGTCTTTTTACAAAAGGCCGCCTGTTAAATAGCAAATTTCCACACTTTTTCTACTTGTGTCGATTCTCTACTGACGCTATGTGTGCGCGTACGTACGAAACCCAAACTGTGTATGTCTACTATACTACTGCGCTGCGCTAACGCTGTATGGGTCTGCCACCACGAAGGAAGCCAGAATCGACACAAGTAGAAAAAGAGAATTTGCTGTTAAACAGACGACCGTTTGTAACAAGACAAGAAAAGCAAGGAGAGAAGACGGTGAGAATGAAATTGAAACGATCTAAGGATATCAAAGGGGTTTAGAATGTAAGAATTTAATGAAGAAATGAGGTTATTTTGATCGTGATATAGACGGTCAGACATACGTGTTTTACTGTTATTACTGGCGGCGTGTGGCGGTATCCACAGATATGTGTTCTGGATATAACCACACGCGTGTGGCTAGATGGTAAAGACACACGCATGTGGCTGTATACACTGCCAATAAATAACGCAATTTCGGAATTTGAAACTGCACTACTCGCTATTTTTTAAGGCTGTTTCATGATTTTGAGTGTGGATTTTGGATGATTTATGGAAAAACGAGGTACGGTACAGAAAAAAAAGACGCAACAACCACTTGCCCGATCGGGCAATTGACTTTGAGAGGTGCTTGCCCGCACGTCATTTTCACTTTCCCCGGGCAAGCGGGTTCGTCGCGCCCTGTATCATGACAAGATGGAAGAGACTTGCCCGATGTTTACGCCGCCATCTTGTTTCATATTGTTCTTCGCCAACGTTACCCGACGCACGTTTGAAAATAAAATCGATGGCGCAGAAATGTCATTGTCAAAAATGAAGTTGCATCCCATGTAGGCCTACATGATTCACTCCTAGTACCAATGAGGTCCAAACATTAACATGTATGGACCTCATAGGCGACATTACCCAAAAATATGGGTTAGACAATGCTGTTCTGATTTCCAACCCAAGACTTTGGTAAATGTACGCCTTAATACAAATTGGAGTTAAGTGATATGACTTTCATTTGGTGGGGAGACATTAAAAGTATTAATTAAGTAGTTCAAATTAAAATAGATTATCATTAAACTTACATTTCAGGCCCTTTTTGTTGATTTTCGGTGAGCGTTCCACACAGCTGCGACGAGTGATCAACTCCGAAGTGATACGCGAACTGGTCAGCTGATCGGTCAGGTGATCGGTAGATTATCTTTTTGTCAGACGTTCATAATTTATGTAAAGCGTATCAATCTTCAGTATCTTGATTCCAAAGTATCAGTATTGCAGATAAATGTCATTATTGATTGGAATCATTGGCGGATCGGGGGGGTGGGGGTGAGCATTTCTGGCGGATCGGGGGGGTGGGGGTGGGGGTGAGCATTTCTGCCCGATCCCCCTATTGAGATTTGTAGTAAATATTTTGGAATTAAATACGTTGTTCATACTAGTTATGCGACCCCTCCCTTATGATGATCACAGCATTATTTGTAATGGGGATATTTCGTTCATAATTATTCTTGTCTCTTCTTTCTCTTTTTTAGCCTTTTTTTGCTTGTTAAAACCTTTTTTCCTTTTTTTTTTGGGGGGGGCTCGCCAAATTTTACGTGGGTCAAAATTACCTTCATTTTTTTAGTGACAATCTTTTTTTCATTTGTCCAGTTCTACGCGAGACAAAATTACCTTCGATCATTATTATAGTTAAAAACTTTTTTTTATTTTTTATTTATTTATTTATTTTTTTTTTTGGGGGGGGAGGTTGCCAAATATCACGCGAACGTTTTTCAGCTTTTACTGTTTTATTCGACTTATAATCAAATATTAAATGGGGCTTACCACAGTTTTTTTTAAAGTCAATTCATAAGAATATTCCTCCTCGGGATTTGAGCTTTCTTTCATGAAATATCAATTTTTTTCATGATTACCAAAAATACTTAAAATTTTTTATCGGTGTATGCCTATAAAGCTTTAGCTCATGCGTTGCGCCTGCCATATTTTAATGCTGATCAACTTTATGCTTTTAATGAATTCCTAAAAACAATAAATTCTCAGATCATCAATTTTGTCGCAATCGAATAATTCGATTGCGTCTCTCTATCAGTTTTGAATATTCATAAAAAATATCAGCTCGTGCTTTTTGCTCATAATATTTTGATTAGTAAATTCTTCTCTTATATAATCGAGTCGGATAGATAGATAGATAACTAGAGAGAGAGAGTTGGGGGGGTCCCTCAGCTACTTGTCCTCGCTTATTTGTTATTATTTGTTATTATGCTCATGTTGTGAGAGCTTTGTGTTTTCACATTTTTTTCTTTTTCAACCTTTTTATTGTCTCGGAGCTTCCCTCTATTTCTTTACACTATATAATGTAGTCCTTTTTACCTCATTGTTTCAATCATCGGCGGCGGAAGCCCCAAATTTTAGGAGGGGACAACCTAAAAAAATTTGACAAGCAAAAAAAAAAAGGCTCTCAACCCAAACATTTTAGGGGGGACGTAGGAAAATAAATTGACAAGCAAAAAAAAAAAAGGTCAACAACAAATTTAGGGGGGAACGTCCCCGCTTCCGCCGCCTATGGTTTCAATTCTTTTTTGTTCTCATTTCAATGAAAATATCATTATTAAACTGACGTAGAAGACTTTATTACGAAATTTTGACATTGTTTTGTTTCATTTGTTTGGCTTTCTTTTTTTCTTCTCATCTTCTTTTTCTTCTTACTTTTTCCCTTTCCTTATTTTCTCTTCAGTATTTCATTCAGGTATCCGCCAATTTATACAACACCAAGCATATAGAGGCGGATAATCAGTGAGGGAGCATGACGGTGTGCCGCTCTAAAAAAAAGGAGGAATATTGGAAGAAAAAAAGAAGAAGGGATGGGGAAAAAATAAAGAAAAAAAAAAGATGATGATGGCAATGACAATGATGAAAATTATCTTGGTGATGATGATGGTTGTGGTGACGGTTGTGGTGATGATGATGGTGATGCTAATGATAGTGGTGATGATGATGATGACGAGATGTAATTTTGTTATTTTGTCTTTGAAAAAATTAAGTAGTGCAAAGTTGAATTCATTTAAAGTTTATTATGAAAATAGCAGAAAAAAAATTGGTATGCGTTTGAGGAAAATCCATCCCCCACCAATCTTTTTCAAAGGTAAGATTTTTTTTTGCCCGGGGGGGGGGGGGGGGGCCACTTCCATTCACGAGTGGATACCATGCGCGACCATGGGGTCTCGAAAAGCACCCTAAACACGTAATTTCCATATTCTGAAAATGCACCCCTTAACAAGTATTGGCGTGTGAAACCCTACCCTTAACAAGTATTGGAAACAAAACGATACTCTTGGCAAATATTCCCTGAAATGAACCCCTAAACAAGTACAGGAATGTTTTATTGTTACGGGTCCTTCGGTCGTCTTTACCTTATTTGGTTTAGTACTACCCCACCTTCTACACCTCGCGCAAATCGGACTCTAAACACGAAGTGTTGGAGCAAAAAGGACATCCTTTATAAAACATTTTGATTTTGTTTTATCATCCCCGCAAATTAGACCCTAAACACGACGATTTTCCTAGCGAATTAATAGATACCCTTTTTTCGTTATTTTTGTGTTTTTGACACCCTTATCACGTTACGTAGGTAACGTGCCCTATCGTGAAAAGGACATCCTTTTTACGTTTTTTTTGGTCGCGCATGGTATCCACTCGTCAATGTAAGTGGCCCCCCCCGGGTTTTTTTGTGACGGCGTAGGCCTTTGCAAGCAGCTATTATTATGGTAAAAAAGTAAATGAAATGTCAAGAAATACATGATAATGATTTTTATGGTACATTTTAGTAGGCCTATATCAATTCATACTTGTTATCAAAAAGAAAAAAGTGGGTCGTTACGGACCATTAAAAATGGGAAATTTGGGCATTTTATATTTAGGATAGAGCAACTGCTCGTTATAGACGTCACAATAAATCAAGCATTCTAAATTCTATCAACTCCATTTTTTGTCAAATAACACCTTCATCGATATTTTGAAATGATTTTTCTCATATTTTCATCATCTTTTTATCAGGGTGAAATTCCCCTTTAATTTACAAAACAGATTCGCAAACAATATCAAGAGTAGTGGGAGGCAAGGGTGGAAATCTAAGGTAGGGGACCAGGGGCTGGAAAACAGGCAAAAAAAAACAAAAACAAACTAACAAAAAAAAAAGGAAGGTTTATCACCCCCAAAAGAAGGTCGTCTCGTCCAAAATACATGTTTTACTTCGATTTAAATGATGTAGGCCTATTTCTTTCCATCATATATAAAAGAACAAAAATAGTAGGGGGACATTTGATAATGTGCCCCTACTATTTTGGGTTAGGGGGAAGTGTCCCCCTGGGATTTGCGCCCATGTGGGTGGGGGGTGTTGCACCTCCTTTCGGAATCATTATGGAACAGTGTGAATAGTCGCTGTGATTTCGATCTCATACCTATAAAAAAATAGAACAGAAGAACGCCTTGACCACAGGCCAAAATGCCTAACAATTTTTCCGCGGCATTAGCGACTCTCGTAAGGGGCGCTCCATTTAAAAATAAAGTTGCATGTGTAGCTGTCTATGGCAACAGAATCTATCGCAGAATTGAAGCCAGAAGCGTGGGAATTTTCAAGAAAAGAACCGGTGAGTACCGATTTAACAGACTTACTAATCTAATTAGTTACATGTATTGAATTATAAGAATATTCAATTTTTCGTGAAACAAAGCTTAGTTCTAAGCTAGGGCGGCCCAAATGCGCGTGAGTGGAGTCCCAGTTTCTTAACACGGGTAAGTATTGCGTTGTCGCCTAGTCTAGAGTGACATGATTTAGCGATTTTAGGGCTAGGCCTAGATCTTTTAGAAGGAAAGTAGAAATCTTGAGGGCACGCACGTGAATGGATATGAATACCTGGCTTCATTGAGAGTAACCTTACGTCAGTAAAGGATTTTTACTCTCTAGAAGCCGCCTGGCATGCCTGGCTACGGCCTACGTACGTGGTGTAGATCATCTAGTATTTGAGAAACGGGCCATCCAGATAGATCTCGATAGATTGCTCCTTTTCGGCCAACTCTCCAATCTGGACCACAACCGCTTCGAATACCGGACATTTCTGGCAGCTCTCGGAGCATGGACTCCAACTATCCAAGTCATCCAGGATACGTTGAGAAAGTATGACCTCCCTGATCTTCACAGTACTATCTTGAAACCACTTCCTTACTCCACCTTTAAGAAATTGATTAAGTACAAGATCTACACTGCCGTCAATGATCTCGTTGCCCAGGGCATCCGTGTGAAGTCAACTCTCAAGTTCTGGATTGATCACATACCACCCTCAGTTAATCTCCTTTATCCGAAGTCCTCACATTCTCCTGTAATCCGTTTCGCACTCATTGTGAGAGCCCAGCTACTCTCATCCACATATCTCACTCACTGTCGCCTCCACACATTGGGAAAGTCCTCCACTCGTACCTGCCCCCTTTGCGACTCATATGATGAGACAGTTGAACATTTTGTTGGATCTTGCTCCGCTCTTGACCACCTCCGCCAAGACTTCATACTCAGAGTAAAGGAGTGTCTCACTGACTTCCCACTTTATCTAGACGTGTATACTGCTGATGACCCACACCAATTCACCTGTGCTACCTTATTAACCCATCAACCTGGTCTCCCATCCGAAGTCAATAACTGTCTGCTCCTTAAATCTCTCTTTTTTCTACATAAAATGCATGGCTACCGTTCCAACCTGTTGCTGAACCTGTGATTTACCTGACTTCCTTCCTGATTTTCTCCCTCCGCTGCTTTCGGAGATCAGCCCTATGAAGGCAATAGCATCCAGAATAAATAGTCATCAAAGGTCCAGCAGTAGAGACATCAGTGTTCATGCAGTTAAATTATGGTTATATGCAGGTTCTGAGCATGTATCAGTAGATTTCAATCGACACATATGAAGTTTATAGATAAAAAATAAGGTCTTAAGAAGCAGGCAGTCTTTGATAGAAACAGGTGGATCAGATACAGGAGGAAGAAGCACAACACAAGTGAACAGAGTAGGATTTGTTGAGTTATAAGAGGAGATCACAGCTGGGTAGTTTTTCAGAAATTCATTGAGTAAGGAAATAAATTCAACACGACTGGGAATTGTTCTATTTGAATCTTAGAATCTCCAGAACAGTGGAGGGATCACCTAAGAGAGAGGGCCCCTGCTCATTCACAACCAACTCAAAATTGAATGTGTGGGGACATACATTTTGTTAAACTTGAAGCTTTGCCTTTGCCTTTGTCGGGCTTATCTTACCATCAATCTGTCCACCAGTACCGAGTACTGGTTCCTCTCCCGGATTCGGCATGATCATGCAGCTCTCAGTATCCTGATTTGCACTAAATCTACAGAGAAAAGGTATTCAGACAGACTTTTTTGTCGTCTCTGACTCGGTCTTGACTCTGTTCATCTTCGTGTGTGACGGTATCTTACTTAGTCTCGTGACGTGCGTGACGTACGGTACCGGTACCGTACGTACGGTACCGTACCGTACAGTCTCGGTATCTCCACGACCCTCGACACTGACAGGATCGAATTTGACTGTCTGAGACTGATTGTTACTGACATTATTTGCTGCTGTCTCTATGGTTATTTCTGTTAACCTGTAGTGGATTAGTCAAAATGTATTTTCTTCATCAAGGAATGTCCAGGAGTTCATTGAGAAAAACGATTTCGAGAATGAATTATATTTGTCGGAGGACGAACCGCTCTTCGGCATTAGCGACCAGGCCAGCGCTAAGGCAAAGCGAATTCACCTTGGCCCCGACGGACTCGGCGGAATGTGATACTAAATTCCGGCAACGACCTCGGCTGCTGCAAAGTTTACTTGATGATGCAACACCAACCATGCCAACATTTTCACAGACACAATTCTCGCAATGTTTTCAGGTTTAAAGGAACTGCGTTTTTACAGTTTAAATTTAGATCTATTTTAGTATTTATATTTTCACTTTTTGTTGCAACTCAAGATTAATAATTTGCAATCAATTGCGAACGTAGAGGGCAGCAACACACAAGCGTGTTGCTCTAAGGAAGGTCAACTCGATACGCGCATGCAACTGAGCTGCGCGCATATTTTATTGTTCATGACAACGAAATCAAATGCCGATCAAATACAACAACAAATTAGTAGTGATCAAGAAACGAATATGAAAGAATATGACTACAACGATATCAAAGATAACATTAAAAAATATGTTGAGGGATATACATAAATATGAAAACATACTTTGATATTTAAAACTTTACAAATGCAAGTTTCAGGAAACTAAAATAATTACCAAATCGGTGATTGTTGTTATCAGCGATTTCACCAGACGGCTGAATTAGGTGATTTGCGCCGAGACGATTTTGTGACCACTCGCAAAGCATTTCGGGATTGAATATGTCCCCCTTATTTTCTCTGGGCTCTTCGCTGAACCCATCATCATTCTATGCTTAAGCTACATTTTGCTCCGTCGTCTGCTTAGATTTCAACCCCCTAGTCTAGCACTGGTACGTACTTGTTCTGCTAGGCGTCGATCAGCATTTATCTGCAGTCCATATAGGCCGTGACTCATTTATTTATTTATTTATTAGAGCAGGCAGCAATGCCAATGGGTATTAAAAAAATAATTCACGTATCTATCAGTAGTATGTTATCATTTCTTTTCACCATTTTCCCCAAAACTTATAAATTTAGAAATACATTCCAATCAGTAATAAGTGAAGTCTACATCTAACATAGATCTTGATCATGTTGATCGATAGACCAAAAGCTTCAGTCTCTGTATTTTGGTTGCTCTGCTGAACTGCGCTGGCTCACTCACCGATGGAGATTAAAGTAAAATGTCAGAAATTGTTGAATAAATCCCCAGAAACGATGGTTATTCCTGTCTAGTTGATCGATAGACCCAAGTCTAAAGATCTAGAAAACTTTATTTGTCTAACTAGACTGTAGACAAATGCTTTGACCAGTCTCGATCTGTTTGTTGAAGATGTTGTTCCACACTGGATATCTAAGTAGATCTAGAATATATATAGATCTAGCACGTCTTGTTGGTATGAGTTGGTATGAGTCTATGCAACAATAAAAAAATACTAAAATAATAATCAACTCAAAACAGACGAATTCCACATTGTCTTTATAGTATAGGACGCCTAAATCTAGACCATTTGAGGGTTGGTCCATGCAAGCTAAGTTTGGTTCAATTAAGGCCAGTCTGCATGGGCTAGCCGCTAGGAGGTTATGATTTTTTAGTCCGTTAAATGCCTACATACAGGGTAAAGTCTAGATCTAGAACTAGAAGATTATATGGTTGACAAGTTACCGTTAGGCATTAGCGTTAGGCATGAAATCTTTAAAATTCAGTCAGAAAATGCATAAAAATAAAATCACGACGAGCTCAGTCACTTTGCTCTTTCACTTTCGAAATTTATCAAAAAAAAAAACGCGTTCTGCCAGCCAAGCCCAGGCCATGCAGGCCCATGAAAATTTACCAATTGCAATATGGCAAACAAATTATGTAAAAGTATTTAAACATTGATTGCACAGAATCAATGGTCAAATTAAGATATGGATGCTGTCTATCAAGTCTACTTTCTACCCAAAATCAGAAATTAAGATGGTCTAATCTATCTAGCCCCCATTTCTAGTCTAGGCCTAGATCTATAACTAAGCCTAAGGTTTCTAACGCAAAATGAATGTCGATGATGGCACTCTGCAAACGATGTAACATTGCAATCAATTTCCCTCAATTGGCTGATTTTCTTAGAAATTATTGAAGAAAACAAGGGAAAATGTGAATAGGTGGCCGTCTATTCAAGCTTTAATTTGGTTTTGGAAGTTTGGTTGCTCAATGATTATCGACCTTCGACGCGACGCAGCGCCTGCATGGCTGTGCAGCTCAGCTGCAGCGCAGCGCGCAGCCAATGCAATGCATCCGATGCATGGGTTTTTTTTTCGCCGTCCATAGTCTCGGACTCGAAGTTGAAATTAGACCCGGATTTCGGGGATGCAGCTTCTTCTATTAAGATTTATAGACTTAAAAGTCAAATGCAATTTAAAATTTGAAATCTGACCTTGAACAATCATCGTTGATAAACATCAGCCCTGAAGCAATTGCACTTCAAATCAGACCAGGCAAATTAGATGTCATTGTCTATGTTGCTAGAAGATCTATGACGAGTCGACTGAAGCCCCAGCGCATCATCAACGTCACTAGTTAGCTACGCGACCGGCCCAGACTCGGCGCACCCAGGCCAGAAAAATGACCTCGATTATTACGGTGGTTGTCTATGCATTTATTAGTGGTGCAGCGAAATTCAGCAGAGGAAAATAAGAGATAAGAGGGATCCTCGTCATAGACTTAATATTCCAAAATGAGAAAAAATGTCAAAATCATGATTATTTAAGCTAAATAATTTCTTTAAAATTAAAATTAATATTTTTAATATTTCTACCCAGAATAACCGATCTAATAATTGTTCATTAAAAAATATTTGAAATTAACAAATGAAAAAAAATCAACTCGACATATTTCCGAAAAGTCCCCCTTATTTTTTAGAGTGGTCACAAAATTCGAGCGGAGTTGACCTTCCTTAGAGCAACACGCTTGTGTGTTGCTGCCCTCTACATTAATAATTTGCAATCAATTGCAAATATTCTAATTCTGTTGCAAATTAGATTGTTACTGTTAGCTATAGCAAATCAGATTAAACTTCTTTGTTTCAAGGAGCAAAGTAATCAATTACTAATTTGCAATTAACTGCAAGACATATGATTGATTTAGGGTCCGAAATTGACGTAACACCCCATTACAACAATTTGAAAACATTGATCGTCCGTTTAGTAAACTGAGATATAGGCCTATACGACCTTTATTCTGTTTTATCCTTTCCACTGTTGTCTGAATAATGTGTCATTTATATTTCTTTTTGGAGAATGAGAGTTTACATGATACTTGTTAGCACCTCAAAACAATTTAAAAATGTTCCTGATACTCCCTTTAGTTATCTTCACAAAATTCTTCTAACATGTCTAATTCTGAAAAGACCTTTCGTGTGATGGGTGGAACTGCGCAACAAAAGTGGGAAGTTTAAAGGTAATCGACAAATAATCAGCTTTATATTTTAAAGACTGGACAGTGCACCACTGATCGTGTTCTGTGTTATATTGTGAAGGAGCCGGTATAACAGTCGCATGCACACTCACGAACTCACCTCAAGCACACATGTGGTTGAGTGTGTAGTATTGTACCGTTATGTAGTGTTGTACAGCTGAACTTGTGTTCGTTCGTCCCGCCGGTCGGTCATGTGACATCGTGTGCTTAATAAGTACCAATCCCCTAACACCATAGTTACGCAACTTGAGCTTTCAATCATGATTCATGTTGCTGTTAAAATTTGAAAATCAACCTTGAACACACCCTAGGTCTGCTTGCCTGTTGCCAGAAAATTTGTTTGCAAACTTTCAGGCTTTTTCCTTATGAAGAAAATGCAAGCTATTGCCCAGGACTGAAAGCCAAGTATGTACATGTGCATGCAGTTTAGTTTAGATATGCCATTGCAATGAAGAGTGGTTGGCAGTTCTTGCCATTGTCCTGGGTCTGATAATTAATTGTATTTAATTATATCAGACAGAAAGATATTATTGGTAATAACTTTGAATTCTCAGCATTTCTATTCTTTGTCTACAGAATGCTTGCTCAGTGAAGAAATACCATAACCTTTTGAAGGAAATCTGTGCTTTTGACTGTGTTTTGAAGAGGTCTGGATATAATGACAGGAAATCATTATCTAGACTACTTGTATCCATGGGTAAGTTTTGGGGGCTGAAATGAGATACTGGTATTAAAGTATAGTGAATAGTGGCATCCAATAATTCTGTTTTCTTTCAAAAGAATTACATGTACATCCGAATTTTGAATTCTTCACAAATTTATTGTTTTGTTTTGTTTTTCAATTTTATGACTTTGTTACAGATAACATGAGGAGTTTTAGCACAACAAGTGCAATGCAACAACAGAGAGAGAGTCAGGACCAGAAGGATGATGATGGTGAGCTTTCCATAGATAGTGTCCACAACTCTTATTGTTATAATATTGCTATGTTCTCTTCGATAATCATTTTACAGTACTTAGTTTGTATCTTTGATAATAGAAAAAAAAAATAATTTAAATGGAGGAAGA
Source organism: Lytechinus variegatus (assembly GCF_018143015.1). NCBI lineage: Eukaryota > Metazoa > Echinodermata > Echinoidea > Temnopleuroida > Toxopneustidae > Lytechinus > Lytechinus variegatus. The sequence continues at coordinate 40,133,897 of NC_054741.1, read as the reverse complement.
AATCTGATAACAAGCATGCTGGTAGTTGGAGACCTATTTGATGAGATAGCATTGGGAGGAAGAGGTGAGGGGGTGGGGTTTGCTTACTGAATAAAGATTGTATCAAAAATCTTCAAATTTTGTCCACAAGATCATATTTTAATGCAGGGACTGACTTTCAAGGAGGATAATTTTGCAGCAGGGATTTTCTTATAGACATTTGTATTATAGCTTACTACATTTATGTAGTATTCTTAATGACCATTTGGTGAACAATTGAAAACCTATTATGAAGATGGATATAGTGTACATGTATTGCCTGGGTGGCGGAACACATTTTTGTTTAGGGGGAGGATAAAGCCAAAAAAGGGACTTATATGTGACCATTCAGATTATCGTCTTCTTGAAGTACATGTACATGTAGTCGTGTGTTATGTAGTAATTAAGTTGAGGGAAGCCTTTTTTAAGTGACTTATGATAATTTATATATTTAGGATTTATTTTTTTTCTGCAAAGAGGTCAGCGAGTGAGCTGTTGCGAAAAATTTAAAAGTCTGCAGTTGTAAAACTAACCCGTTTTGTCAATTATGGCGCTAGAAATTTACTGTTAAAAGGGCATCCTTGAGAGATGTTGCGAGTTCAAAATTTTTGACATTTGATGTCATAAGATATGAAATTTAAACATTCCAAGCAGATTTTGAAATCTTGAAAAAGATGTGTATTTAATTAAAGAATTAACACAAGTGCATAGTGCGAGAAGAAATTTATTATGATATACTGAACAGAAAAGGCACCTGTTAATGACTGCATTTAGTAACTTGTGAATAGGATACACATCTCACCAATTAAATAATGCGAGCGCAAAGCGTAAGTTAAAAATTTGTGATATTCCAACCTGAAAACTGGACATTCTAAGCATTTATTTTTTTTTTTGTAACCAGGAACACATTGAGTACCTTACTAAACAGTAATTAATGTAAGTGCAAAATGCAAGCCCAAAAATTGTGATATTCCAAACGGAAAACTGGATATTCTAAGCATTTTCGTAACCTTGAATGGGATGAGTAGCCTACCGTAATAAGTAATAATTGATGTGAGTGCGCTCCAAAATTTTTGTGAATTTCTAACCTTAATTGTATTACGTTTTACTTCAAAAAAGGTATTCCATTTTAAAAAGGGGCACATTTCATTTATAGAAAATGATTAATTTTCCATGTTAAAAAAAAAACATTTTTTCCATCATGCCCGCCCCCCCCCCCTGTGGTTCATCCACCCCTGGTGTATTGTGATTGTAATTCACATGAAATATTTGTTTGAATGTTGGAGACATTTGAGACAGGCAGAGATGGTATTTTTATTTTTGTTTTTAATTTTGGCAACACACTTGTTGAATGTGATATAATGTTGCATTTGTGTAAGGAACTAGAGCATATTTTATTAGTTCAGCACTCTAGGTGATACAATAATATCAATGTGCACTTTGACTTTTACTGATAGTGAGGGTCAGGGGGAATACCAGTGTCATAATTTCAACCATTTCATTTTTTGTTTGTAGATCCAAGTAGGAAGGCTGGTGATGGTGAGAATATCCGTATGTTGATCGTTTTGATGCTGATCTTAACTCTTCTAAATCTTCTTTCAAGAGGTGATGAGGCTCAGAATATCTCATGGCAAACATTTGTTAATGAGATGCTTGCCAAAGGAGAGGTAAAGTGATAGTCATTTTATAAATAAATGAATTGATTCCTATGTTCATATTGAAGTTGAAATGCGCTCCATAGACATGGGAATGTATTCATTAACACCATCATTTGCTTCACATTTCATTATCATTAATTTCATTCTGTAGTTATGTAAAATCATAATGATCCAATTTTACTAATTTTACTCAGTCTATTACAAGAATCTGGGTATGGCAAAACCTGATATTTTCGCATACATTCGTAATTCCGAAGCTTCGTAATTCCGAAGGTTCGGTTATTCCGAAGAACCGTATTTCCGAAGGTTCGTAAATCCGAAGGTTCGTAATTCCGAAGGTTCGTCAATCCGAAAACGAAATAAGGTTCGTAATTCCGAAGGTTCGTTAATTCGAAAACGAAATAAGGTTCGTAATTCCGAAGGTTCGTTAATCCGAAAACGAAATAAGGTTCGTAATTCCGAAGGTTCGTTAATCCGAAAACGAAATAAGGTTCGTAATTCCGAAGGTTCGTTAATCCGAAAACGAAATAAGGTTCGTAATTCCGAAGGTTCGTTAATCCGAAAACGAAATAAGGTTCGTAATTCCGAAGGTTCGTTAATCCGAAAACGAAATAAGGTTCGTAATTCCGAAGGTTCGTTAATCCGAAAACGAAATAAGGTTCGTTAATCCGAAAACGAAATAAGGTTCGTTAATCCGAAAATTAAATAAGGTTCGTATTTCCGAAAATGAAAATTATTCATTTTGGTAACAAAAATGATGTTGTCATTACAAGATTACACGATATTATGCAATGATAGTAATAACGATCGATGATACATGTGTGTGTTGTGGCCAAAAGCATGTATTTCATTAAGAATATAGGCCCCCTGATCAAGCATAGGCTAATTTCGATTTTATCTGAGCAATTGCTGCCTAAGCAAATGGTTTAAAGATGCAGGGGGTCAAGTGTGTTGGTCGCGTGCGAGTAACCTCTAGATAATAGGATTTGTATTGGAGGGGATGTCATTTTTAATAACAGCTTCTGCTGGTAATAAAATAAAAAATAATACTAATAATGATCCTTGTGAGATTTTGAAAGCGCGAATTGCAAGCTCAAACTAGTAGACATTTCATGTAACAAGACGTGAAGTGAGCATTCGGAGCATTTTTGTAATCGTGAGAAAGATGTGTATCTTTCTAAAGAATTAATGCGAGGGCAAGCTGTAATATGTTTATATACTGACCTGGGGCCCGTTGCATAAAACTTTTTACCTGAGAAAACTCAGGTTGTTTTTACAGGAGTTTTTGCCATGTGCTAAAGTCATGCAGTGGCGGAAATCAGACTAACCTTAGTTTTCAGTTTTTACCAGAGTTTTCTCAGGTAAAAAGTTTTATGCAACAGGCTTCAGAAAGTAATCTTTTAAGGACTGCATTTAGTGACTCATGAATATAATATATCTCTCACGAACTAAATAATGAGAGCGCGAACCGCAAGCTTAAAATTTGTGATATTCCAACCTGAAAACTGGACATTCTAAGCATTCTTGTAAAAATGATAATAATAATGGCTGGGAGAACAGTTTTCAGAACTGAAGTACCTTCCCTGGGTAAATGATATCTATATCAATATTATCATTATTATCATTCTAGGAATACATGAAATTTCCAAAAGTTTGAGCACATGATTCGCTCGCAACATCTCACAAGGATGCCCTTTTAACAGTAATTGCTCAAAAAGGCGAATTTTACATCTTCAGATTTGATTTTTTCCCCCAAACCGCTTGCTCGCTACGCTCGCAGAAATGAAACGTAAATATATAACTTTAGTGATCACTTAACACAATTTGCTCAATTTAATTACTACAAAACACTCAACTGTTTACACAGGTGATAATCTCATGGTGAAAATATCCGTTTGCACCAAATTGGCCCCTTTTTTGCTTTGCCCCCCCCCCCCCAAAAAAAAAATAGGAAAATACGTTCCGCCGCCATTGGTTGAAACACGCATCGTCTTCATAGCTAACTGCAAAAAGTTCTTAAAATGTCCCCTTTAGATCAGGTCTGAGGTTATATATTTTATATTTCTGTTCGCGTCTTCTTGCTCGCAGTTATTATCTAAATTCAGTTACATAGGCATCTCGTTTTAAAGATCACAAACATATTGCCCATCATAATTATTAAAAAAATATATAGCTCGCATTATTTAAAAAGGGTTTATCATGTTATTACATATTTACTTTACTTTATAAGTATAAAGCTAATTATTGACTGTTAGGACTACCCTTTCAAAGAAACAAACAAAAATCAACTTTAAGCTGCCGATCGAGGAAAATATGGCTGAAAAAATTGCCCCCCCCCCCCTATTTGACGAAAGCTGGATCCGCCGGGAGGGAGGCAGGGGGCACTTGCACCCCAAAAATGAAATAAAAAACAGGGAAATTAATATTTTCCAAAATGGGAAAGTTCCTTTTTCAAAAATAAATATGCCGTTTTTCATGTTTTTTCGAAATGAAATACTCTTTTTAAAGTATACAAGTTAAGTTAAGTTTTCAGGCTGGAATATTGCAAATTTTCAGCTTGCGCTTCGCACTCTCATTCGATTGGTGAAATATGCACCCTAAAGAGGTCACTAAATGCTTTCTTTAACAGGTTCCTTTTCTGGTCAGTATGTTTAAGCTCGCGTTTTCGCTCGTGTTAATTCTTTAGTTAGATGCACATCTTTTTAATGACAGCAGAAATCTGCTCGGATTTTTAAAAACTTATTTTCATTTTTTATTGAAATACCCTAAAGTTTTAGCTTGTGATTCACGCTCGCAACACCTCGCAATATTGCCATTTTAAGAATAATTGACCCCAAAACCTTTTACAACTTCACCTTTGAATTTGTTTTACCAAGCCGCTCGCTCATTATACTCTCTCCCGAAAAATAAAGCCTAAATATACATTTTGCCATAATAAGAAGTCACTTCAACATAGTTTTTCTCTACTTAATCACTATCAAACACACAATGACTTCAAGCAGATGATAATCTTAAGGTAAAAATATCACCAAAGTGCCCATTTTGACGTATGAGTTTCATTTTTTGGCTTTACCTCCCAACGAAAATTCGTTCGGCCGCCCTTGCCTTCCCATCCTCATAATAATTGAACGGCAACAGTGTCCCCCGCCCGCCCCCCCCCCCTCCCCTTGCCTCTGCCTCTGCTTTCCCGCTTTTCATTTTTCGTATTAACGAACCTTATTTTGTTTTCGGATTAACGAACCTTATTTCGCTTTCGGATTAACGAACCTTCGGAAAAACGAACCTTATTTCGTTTTCGGATCAACGAACCTTCGGAACAACGAACCTTATTTCGTTTTCGGATAAACGAACCTTCGGAACAACGAACCTTATTTCGTTTTCGGATTAACGAACCTTCGGAACAACGAACCTTATTTCGTTTTCGGATCAACGAACCTTATTTCGCTTTCGGATTAACGAACCTTCGGAAAAACGAACCTTATTTTGTTTTCGGATCAACGAACCTTCGGAACAACGAACCTTATTTCGTTTTCGGATAAACGAACCTTCGGAACAACGAACCTTATTTCGTTTTCGGATTAACGAACCTTCGGAACAACGAACCTTATTTCGTTTTCGGATTATCGAACCTTCGGAATAACGAACCGTCGGAATTACGCCACAAATGTTCGGATTAACGAACCCTTTTTCGTTTTCGGATTAACGAACATCGAGGTATAGGCAATTTACGTGTTTCGGAATTACGAACCTTCGGAATAAAGAACCTTCGGAATTACGAAGCTTCGGAATTACGAAGTGTAACCGATATTTTACCTATTGCAAAGGTTATCATTTGCTGCAACATGAGAGTATGATTAATAAGTTCATTTGTTAATTGCATGATACCAGTGACTTTTATATTTGGCCATAACTTTCGACCAATCAAAGCATCCTTTTGATACACTTGTGTGAAAGTGGGGTAAGGGGGTTGTCATAGTCATATCCTCAAATCTTTATGGAAGCGGGGGATAACTTGTGCAAAAAATATAAGCAAACCCTATATTTAAAGACCACAGGCGTGAATTCCCTGGGGGGGAGGAATATATTTCCACATTGTTGTTTTATTCTAAGTTTATATTGTGGCCTTTGATGGCCTGTAATCATTTCATAAAGCACCCTTATGGCTGATTATTATGATTTTTTTTGTATTCTTCTATCACCTTTTACCACTGAGCAAATGAGTTTTCATTGAACAAAATCTGAACCCTTTAATCCTTATTTGCTCTTTATATTTCTTTTTCCTCTTCCTCTAAAGAATAATTTGATAATTTACCCTTATCAATCATACTCATTAATATATGCATATCATTTTAAATGACTGAAGCAACTTTTTCAAAGCTTGCTAACTACGTTCACTCGCTGCATTTCTCAAATAGTTACACATCCCTTGAAACAAATCCATTAGATCTTCAATATAGCCATTGAAAAAATTGTGATAGTCCTTTAACTGAAAGGTGGTATTATTATGTACTCATTTACAGTATACATTGGCCGTGATATATAATTAAACACCACTTGGAAGAGGTTTTTGGATACCATTATTGTCTTCTAATTATTGAAAATTTGCTCGCTTCTCTCGCTTGTATATTAATATTGTATGTAATTGATTACTTTACATCACAATCAATTTCTATATACATTTAAATACCCACTGAAAGAAAATGTTATAGGCCCTTAACTGAAAGATGGTATATGTACACAGTTACATACCCTCTTATACATAGCCCATGGTTCTCTGTTGTCTACAAAATTTTGAATTTTCAAGTCAATATATTTCTATAATTCCCCCCCCCCCCCCCTTCCCCACAGCTCGGACCAGCTTTACGCCAGTGTGTAAAATAATCAAAGTAAAAATAAGCATTAAATTGAAAAACACATTTGGTATATTATTACTACACTATTTCATGTACAAAGTATAGACAGTATTTGACAGGCAATTTTGCTCTCATGTAAGCCAAAACCACAGCTAAAATTTGCAAAATAGAATGCTTTGGTGCAACCATCATTTCCAAGTTGCTCCAAAATCTGTCACAAACAATAATCAAGAGCATTTGAGAAAACAATACTTGCAGCATTACTCTGTGAAAAAAAACCCTGCGAAATGAAATTAACGGCCCAGAAATTTAGCAATCGCCCCAATGTGGCCCCCAAAATAGCATGTAAAATTTTTTTTTATATCCTACCCTGTCCTGACACTAATTATATGTCTATTTTATGTATTTCATCATGTTTACCTTTATACTGGATCATGAATCATTCATATGTGTTCTCATTATTTTTGGGGGATGATTTTTTTTCATTGTTCAAACTTTAGTTAGAATAGATAATAGCTGTGTACGTGTAAATGCAATCTTTGTCATGCTAGCTTTTGTTTGTATATTTTTGTCCTTTAAATATTTTAAATTCTATGATCTTTCACTGTGATGATTTTTGGGTGGCCACCCAGCATGCTGAAAGGCACACTTAGGCCCATATTCTGAAGTCAAGTTTAACTTAAACCCAGGTTTAAAGTTTCGGTTTAATTATGGATAGCCACTTGTTACACGAATCACTAATGATAGAGATATCATATTTCAGCTCATTTGGGTCTCAAATCATTCCTAATTGTCTAGGAAGTATAAATAGAGGATTGTCTTAACCATCAATGAATCAGGAAAGAGCAAAGTAAACATAAGAAACATACAACTTAATAAAAATTTTGACACTTTTGGCTTCCCATAATTTCAGCACAGAGTTAAACCATGGTCTAAGTTAGACCTGACTACAGAATACAGGCCTTAAGGCCACTGCACACCTTACGACTGTTTGCGATCTGATTTTGGAGCAAATCAATTTTTTGGTCATTTTCTAAAAATGTGAATGGAACATGTCATTTTATTTGAGGTTGAAATTAATTGAAAGAATACTAACCATTTTGTAAGATTGTAAAGGCCAAATTAGTTTCAAATCTTAGCCAATCGTACAACTGCTATGACGTCATTACGAATAGATATTAAGTTTGCTTTTATTTTAAGAAAGATGATAGCATAGTCACAGATTTGAACATAGGTATTCGTACGATGATTTCGAACATTAAACAGTAAGATATTCCAAGTCTCAATATAAGCATCAAATTCTACTTCGTTTTATTGTCTCACCTGCGAAGCAAAGTGAGACTATAGGCGCCGCTTTTCCGACGGCGGCGGCGGTGGCGACGGCGGCGTCAACATCAAATCTTAACCTGAGGTTAAGTTTTTGAAATGACGTCATAACTTAGAAAATATATGGACCTAGTTCATGAAACTTGGACATAAGGTTAATCAAGTATCACTGAACATCCTACATGAGGTTCACATCACATGACCAAGGTCAAAGGTCATTTAGGGTCAATGAACTTTGGCTTAATTGGGGATATCTGTTAATTTCCCCTCATAACTTGGCCATAAGGTTAATCAAGTATTACTGAACATCCAGTAGAGTTTCATGTCACATGACCAAGGTCAAAGGTCATTTAGGGTCAATGAACTTAGACCATGTTGGAGGAATCAACATCGAAATCTTAACCCGAGGTTAAGTTTTTGAAATGTCATCATAACTTAGAAAATATATGGACCTAGTTCATGAAACTTGGACATAACAGTAATCAAGCATCACTGAAAATTTTGTGCAAGTTTGAGGTCTCATGATTAAGGTCAAAGGTCATTTAGGGTCAATGAACTTTGGCCGAATCAGGGGTATCTGTTGAATTACCATCATAACTTTGAAAGTTTATTGGTCTAGTTCATTAAACTTGGACATTAGAGTAATCAAGTATCACTGAACATCCTGTGCGCGTTTCAGGTCACATGAACAAGGTCAAAGGTCAATGAACTTTGGCCGAATTGGGTGTATCTGTTGAATTACCATCATAACTTTGAAAGTTTATGGATCTGATTCATGAAACTTGTACATAAGAGTAATCAAGTATCACTGAACATCCTGTTCGAGTTTCAGGTCACAAGGTCAGAGGTCATGTAAGGTCAATGAACTTTGGCCATGTTGGGGTTTTTTGTTGAATAACCATCATATCTCTGTAAGTTTATTGGTCTAGTTCATAAAAAGTGGACATAAGAGTAACCATGTATCACTGAACATCTTGTGCGAGTTAGAGTAGTATTCAAAGTCAGCACTGCTGCTATATTGAACCGCGTGATGCAGGTGAGACGGCCAGAGGCATTCCACTTGTTCTTAAATTGAGTCACAGACTAATCTCGGTCGCCTTTAGTGTTTGCTTGGACGGGTGGATGGATGGATGAATGGAAGTCTCTCGTCAACCATATCACCCCAAAAAAGATGAACCTGACCATGAAGTTACCCATACAAAGTGATGACAGAGTATGTGCATGTTAATGACCTCATTTGCATATTTCTTCTGATATATCATATTCTCTGAATACAGCAAGCGTGAAACCTACAAATTGTGAAACTCTGATTGTGTGTTGTTGTTTTCTTGAAAGAAACAGTCAAATTGAATGGAATCATCTCTTTATATTGAAACATAATGTATTTTATTTCATTATAAGGTAAAAAGTCTATCAGTGACATATTATGATTCTGATGGGAGTGGAGAGAGTAAGAATCCTGAATCTGATGTGGTCCATGTTTTCCTTCATGACGGTGCTATTGTCTTTGGTAGAGAGGTAATATGCAATGCCATTTTATTGAAAAATGAATTGATAGGAACTTTGCAATAATAATACATGGTATTTTTCAAGAACTATTATACTCAACAAAAAAACTAAGTCCCCCTTAAACAAACATCTTTAATTTCCATACCACTAGTAGTTTTCAAAAATGTTTACATGAGCTCGTAGATGATTTTATATAGCTACCCTCTGGGTGAATATTCCAAATGTATTTTATATTTTAAGGCAAAATTGTCACTTTTTTGAAGCCACAAGCCTAATGATTTTGATTGCATTTTATCAGAACAAATTCCACATTCTCATCATGAAATGATGTTCAGAAGGCTTGTAAAAGGTACTTTCTAAAAGATGATTGAACATTTTTGCGAAATTTCACGGTTGAATAAGAACGACTCAAAATTTGATAGAATGAGATTTTCTACACATTTCTAGAATTATCTAATATGGTGGAATTTATTTTTGGGAAGAGTATCTTCATCAATATTCATCATCTCATGGGTCAGTGAATGTTTAAAGAAAACAAACAATGCAATTTTCAAATTTGCTAGGCAAGTATTGTTTAAATTTTAGCACTAAAGTTATTTCATCAACTTTTTTGTTGTGTTCATGACCAATTAAAATGTTTCAATGATTCTAAGGCATTTAATTAAACATTCACACTTGAACATGTGGAATGTGAAAAGCTCTTTTTTTACATTTTGGAATAAAATCCAATTGCTTGCTATGGATACCTATCACTTACCTTCTTTCATAGTTCATTTGATTTGATTTTTATGAAAATCTTGATGTCGTATGCTTCAGTGAGCACACAATATTTGAAAATTATGCAGATGAGAAGAAAGTTCAAGGCCTTGGCCCCATTCTGTTCCATGTTGAATGATTATTTTGGTGTACATTCCTATTGAATAGTGTCTCTCTAAAGTGAGCATGTGCAAAGTTCCATGAAAAAAATCTCTACTGAAGTAACAAAACTTGTCCATGATGAAACAAACCCTCATTTTGCTTTGAATTTATTAAAATATTGATTTCCTCTCTCATAGACATTGTGTACAACATGGGTGCATATCTTTAAGAATAAGTAACCAGTTATTCAATATGGTGGAACTTTTTTCGAAAATGTATTTAGTAATATCATTTGGCATTAATGTTCATTAACCTATGGGCGGAATTCTGAGCAAAAATTGAATTGATTTATTTCTTTGTGGATGAGTGAGCACTGATCAAAGTGAAAAAAAATCAAAGACACAGACTCATTTTCAAGGGTTGTAATTGATATTGGGGCAAGTTCTGTTTCAACTTTGACATTGCTGTTACCATTTATCATCCATTATTTTATCACCACACACACTATCTCTAAACTTATTTCACTTTCATGGTTGAGCGAGCACACTTGAAAACTTATGAATGAATATGCTTTATATTGCAAAAAAATTCATTCTTTCATGACAATTCTCAGGAACAGTCGAATGTATGGACTAATGAAGGGTGGCCCAGAATTTGAAAAAAGGGAGGGGGACCGAGAAATTGGGGAGGGGAGCCACTAACGTTTTCCAATTTTAACCTTTTTTTAAGTTATAGACAGCACTACCATAAATCCCATATGATGATACGTCACAAAAAATTGTGCTCACTGAACCATGAACATATGTTATCAAAATTTTCTGGGGAGTGGTGGTGGATCCAGAATTTGAAAATGGGGAGGGGGACCCCAAAATTGGGGGGGGGGGCACTTACATTTTCTAATACCAACCTTTTTTTAAGTCATAGAGGGCACTAACAAATACCCTATTATGATATGTCACCAAAAAAGTGCACTCACTGAACCATGAACATACATTTTCAAAATTTTGTGTGCAGTAGTTAAATAATAGGTAGTAAAACAGCATACACCATGAATTCAGCAAAAACAAACTTTGCCCAACTCTGTACGTACACATTCCGAGAAATGACCTTAGTGACTTAAAAAAATTGTCATTTTTACTTTAATCTTTGTTTACTTATGCATGACCCTACTGATCAATCTCATTTTTTTCAGGAATTAGCAATGAGTTTAGAAAACCACCTGTGAAATATATCTTAAATTTATTGCGTTTAAAAGCTACAACATTTTGATTAAGGGAGGACTTTTTTTTTGTTGAGTATACATTGGGGTTGTATTTGCCATTTTGACTGATGCTTGATGCAATGCTTGAAAAAATATGTGTGGAAATCATTTTCAATGTATTGTATTTATAGAGTAATGTTTTTTCCTCAAGTTGTACTGATATCTCTGACTCTTTTCTTCCTATTTTGACTATTTTCTCTTAAAGATTTATAGTCATTAAGTAGGGCTTGCTAACTGCAACAGGCCATTTTCACTGGCAGCATAGGGGGGAGGGACCTTGAACAAATGCACTTGAAGAAATAAAATGTTTACTTTTTGTTTAGTGCTGTTTGACTTTATAACTATTGTATGTATTGATATGTTTTGTTACAAATTTGACATTTGTTGAAGAGACAAAACTTAATGAATCTAATGTTTTCATTTTAAATCCTAGGTTGGAAGAGGACAGCCCAACCATTTTAGGATGCGTGTAGGCAACATTAAGAAATTTGAGCAAAAACTTAGAGAGGTGGAAGAACAGCTTGGGATTGCACACAATGATAGAGTAAGCTCATTTTTGTCTGAATTTTTTTTCATATAAGCCTTCATTTCTAATAAATTATTTGTATTATACAAATTGAAAATCAAACAAAAGTCAAGAATATATGAGGAATTTAATAGTGTTACCATTTTGTGTTCCAGATTCAGATCCGCTACCAGCATTCTAGCTCCGATGGAATGATGAGTATCCTTGGGACTGTTCTTGTTCTAGGTTTTCTTCTTTATGTTATCCGTTCAGCATTGAGAGGAGGGGGAATGAATGCTTTTACTCAGATGAGTAAGTCCCATTCTTTATTCTCAAGGAGTAACAGTTTACATGTATCTCAGAAATAATGTATAGAACAAGTATGTGTAGCCACCAGAGGATGTGGTTACAACTGTGATTCCCAAAGTGATACAAATACGACTGTTTCCTGAGGGGCGCAGTCTCAAAAGAAAACTCAACAAACCTCTGAAGGGAAAGGCAGTATGCATTTGTTTTCTATCCATTGTTGGTATTAAAAACAACAAAAGAAATGTGATTTAATGAATAATAATAAGGAATCTGAGTCGATAAAGGTGATCAATCACTTTTGATAGATTAATGTTATTTGCTTGTTGTAAAGAGATAGCCTTATTAAAATTAAATTCAATCCCAATTGTATGAATTCATAAAATCATATTTTGATAATAAGGTTTAATATCTTCTATTCAACTTTTGTTATTTATTTCTTATTCTATTTATTCATACATACATATCCCACAAACCATTCAAGTAAATAAAGTAAGGGTAATTAAAATAATCAGCAAAATTCTATAAATTTATATTAAAATTATTAAAACTCTATAACACAATTATATTTACTCAATATACAAAATATATAGCCTACATATAGATATTGACTTTAAAGTAATCAATGTTACCACAGATATATAACAAAGTTTAAAAGATATATCAGTAAGAATTACAAAGAAATTTTTTGATGAGTACTCTAAATCGGTTCAGCTTAGGTGCCTCTTTTATTACTCTGTCCAGAGAATTCCAGATTTTGGGTCCTGTGAAAAATAGTTTTGCTAGAAAATACCATTCTGCTTTTAGGAAGTGTTAGTCATTTGACTGTCTAGTATTCTATGCTTGTAAAGAATTATTTCTTCCACATTTATTTGTAGGACATTAGGTATATTATTTCTATTGAGCTGATACATAAATTGAAATAGTTGTAAGCAGTACAGGTCACTAAATTTATGGATACGTTTCTGACGAAATAATTCATCTTGTATGACCTCGAAAGCACACATTACATATTATACTCAGTACTTTTTTTTCTGAAGTAGAGATTTATGTTGAGTTTTGTTTGAGAGGTATTTCCCCAGGCCAGAATCCCATAATTAAAATAAGGAAGCATTATTGCACAATACAACATAGATAGTGCCTGTACTGGAAGAAAGGTTTTTTGATAAGTCTAATATTTCTTGCCATAGTTTTGCAAATATTGTTGATTTGAGCATTCCATGTTTTTTTATGAATAGTGAAACATAAGAACTTTATTTTTTGCACTTCTTTAATTTCAGTTTTATCTAAAAGTATTTGATGTTGCAGATGTTTTCAATGCATGAATGTTAAATAAGCATGGAGTTTGCTTTTTGCAGATTCAATGTCATTTATTGGCTTTTATCCAATTTGTTTATGGATCTTGTTCATGAAACTTGGACATTAGAGCAGCAATGTATCCCTGAATACCCTGTGTGCATTTCAGGAACATGGCCAAGATCAAAGGTCATTATTAAAGATCAGTGAACTCTTTCCATGTTAGGAGTATGAGTTGAATTGGCATCATAACTCAGGTCGTGTGGTCCAGTGGTTAGAGCATTGGACTCATAATCGGAAGGTTGTGAGTTTGAATCCCTACTCTGCCATTGTCTTCACTTTGATAAAAAGGCCCAAGAATAATATCTGTCGTCTATAAGGTCAACCACTATGACTGATTAACCTAGACGTAAAATGTTTCCTAGGTAATTGGTTATATACCAGCTTTGCGTTTACCAGCAAAAATGCTGTCCTGCCGAGTTCCTATGGGAGTTACCATAAACAGAAACTAGAAAGTTTATGGATATAGCTCATGAAACAAGACATAAGGGTGAATGTTTTGGACATGTCTTAGGTCACATGATCATGTTCAAAGATAATTTTGGGTCTATGGACATAATATTTTATTATCATATCATATTAGTGTTTTCTTCTGTGAATAATTATTTATTAATGTTTTCAAAGGCAGCACTGCTGCTGTATCGAATTACGTAGTGCAGACGAGACTGCCATAGGCGTTCCACTTGTTTTTATTCTTCAACACGTGAACAAAATATGTTACAAAGAATGGTACAATTTGACTGTGCGAGACTCTCTAATCTCATTCTAACCTTGCTCTTATTAAGCCAAGGCTCGATTCACAGTTGTAGAGGAAGGTGCTTCTAAAGGAGTCTCCTTCAAGGATGTAGCTGGCCTCAGAGAAGCCAAACAAGAAGTCATGGAGTTTGTTGACTATCTGAAAAGACCAGAAAAGTTCCAAGAACTCGGTGCAAAGGTAAATGGCTAGTCCATACTGGTATTTTTTTCACTAAAGTAGCATCATGTTTACAAGATACTGTGCAACGTAATGTGTTTTGAATGATGATGCATTCTATTTCGCATTCGTTAAAGTTATTACCACTTCATGAGGTCCATTTGTAATATTCATAGTTTAACTGACAGCATACATTGTCACACCTTTCCCAGTAATGGTTATTTTCCATAGTTGGGGTATCTGTTTTTCCTAAAATAAAAAGTTCACTCCTTACATTGTATTTTTTTTTCCAAACTGAAGCTGATTCTAATTGCTTAGTTTTGCCCTATTTTAGTGGATATGCCTATAAAATATATTCCTATGAAACACGAAGAGAAACTCAATGGAATTTTAAAAGAACTTTGTCATGATTTCTTATCCAAGGTACCCAAGGGTGCCCTTCTCTTGGGGCCTCCTGGTTGTGGGAAGACTCTTCTTGCAAAGGCAGTAGCTACTGAAGCCAATGTACCCTTCCTAGCCATGGCTGGATCAGAGTTTGTAGAGATGATTGGAGGCTTAGGGGCTGCTAGGGTTAGGAGCCTCTTCAAGGAGGCACGTAATAGAGCCCCTTGCATCGTCTATATCGATGAGTTAGATGCTATCGGCAGGAAACGATCAGAATCGTAAGTGAGATTTCTATCAGTTAACGGTCACAGATCATCTGAGATTATGGGGAGTGTTAGGGTGTGATTTTATGTTTGATATTGGTGTTACAATCTCCAATCCTTCAAGGTCAAGTCCACCCCAGAAAAAAAGTTGATTTGAATAAAAAGAGAAAAATCAAACAAGCATAACACTGAAAATGTCATCAAAATTGGATGTAAAATAAGAAAGTTATGACATGTTCAAGTTTTGCTAATTTTTAAAAAAACACTTATATGCACAACTTGTGATATGCAAATGAGTGAGTTGATGATGTCCCTCACTGACTATTTCTTTTGTTTTTTATTGTTTGAATTATACAATATTTCATTTTTGTCTCACCTGCGAAGCAGAGTGAGACTATAGGCGCCGCTTTTCTGACGGCGACGGCGGCGGCGGCGTCAACATCAAATCTTAACCTGAGGTTAAGTTTTTGAAATGACATCATAACTTAGAAAGTATATGGACCTAGTTCATGAAACTTGGCCATAAGATTAATCAAGTATTACTGAACATCCTATTAGAGTTTCATGTCACATGACCAAGGTCAAAGGTCATTTAGGGTCAATGAACTTAGACCATGTTGGAGGAATCAACATCGAAATCTTAACCTGAGGTTAAGTTTTTGAAATGTCATCATAACTTAGAAAATATATAGACCTAGTTCATGAAACTTGGACATAAGGTTAATCAAGTATCACTGAACATCCTGCATGAGTTTCATGTCACATGACCAAGGTCAAAGGTCATTTAGGGTCAATGAACTTTGGCCGAATTGGGGATATTTGTTGAATTCCCATCATAACTTTGAAAGTTTATGGATCTGATTCATGAAACTTGGACATAATAGTAATCAAGCATCACTGAATATTTTGTGCAAGTTTCAGGTCTCATGATTAAGGTCAAAGGTCATTTAGGGTCAATGAACTTTGGCCGAATCAGGGGTATCTGTTGAATTACCATCATAACTTTGAAAGTTTATTAGTCTAGTTCATTAAACTTGGACATATGAGTAATCAAATATCACTGAACATCCTGTGCACGTTTCAGGTCACATGACCAAGTTCAAAGGTCAATGAACTTTGGCCGAATCGGGTGTATCCGTTGAATTACCATCACAACTTTGAAAGTTTATGGATCTGATTCATGAAACTTGTACATAAGAGTAATCAAGTATCACTGAACATTCTGTGCGAGTTTCAGGTCACATGATCAAGGTCAAAGGTCATGTAAGGTCAATTAACTTTGGCTATGTTGGGGTTTTTTTGTTGAATAACCATCATATCTCTGTAAGTTTATTGGTCTCGTTCATAAAAAGTGGACATAAGAGTAACCATGTATCACTGAACATCTTGTGTGAGTTAGAGTAGTATTCAAAGTCAGCACTGCTGCTATATTGAACCGCGTGATGCAGGTGAGACGGCCAGAGGCATTCCACTTGTTTACAGTAAGAACCCACTTGTTTTAACCAAAAAATGTTAAACCAATGTTGTATACACATGTTCAGGAAGGAAAAAAACTTCCGCTGTACATGACAATTAGGGGGAAATTAGAATATTTGATATTCTATGTAATGAAATACAAAAGAAATAGTAAATTAAGAGGCTTTTATAGGAGGAGATTATAATTTGTTTAACAAATTTTCGGCATTACTCCTATTTGTTTAAGATCAGTATGCTCGATCTGTAATGAAAATCATAAGATCAGTATGCTCGATCTCCTATAAAACCTCTTAATTTACTATCTATTGTCCACGGCGGACGGCATTTGAATAGTAATGAGTCAGAAAGAAGAGGATCGAGGGTATTTGAATTCCAGTTCATCGTGACTTAACCGTGAACCAGAATAGCCTGGTGGTTGAGTCGCTGCCCGGAAAGCAGTAGATGACAGGTTCGAATCCCGCTGGTTCCAATTTTTTCTGACTTGTGATTTATGATTTTCATACAGATCGAGCATACTGATCTTATGATTTTCATTACAGATCGAGCATACTGATCTTAAACAAATAGGAGTAATGCCGAAAAATTGTTAAACAAAAGAAATAGTATAATGTCATTAGTCTCCTCATTTGCATAACGATCTGTGGCGAGCGCACAGAAGCGTTGTTAGCGTACTAGAACGCTAACATTAGGGTTCAGTCACACCTTCCATGGGCAACCACCGCTAGATGCATTGTTTTCACTAACAGAGCACTAAAAGTAGGCCTACCGGTATCGATAAACTCACAGAAGCTAAGTCGAATTCCTAATAATCTAACAATAAAAGGCTTAGCAGAAGCTAACAGTGGCGCTAATGTTAATACAATTCACTAACAGTGCCAAGGGCACCAATAGTGATGATGTTAGTGAATAATTTCTCTCTTTAAAACTTGTCTCCCTTTCATTTTTTTGTACAGAATCTCCATCGTAATATCTTTTTTTTTTAAAGCTCATTCTATATTTTTTTAAATTAAATTAGTACTACCTGCTGCCATTTCATGTTTAAAATGTAATAATAATTCAATTTGTAGGCCTATATGATAATGAATTACATTCCTTTACCCTTTACTAGACAAGATTTTAAACTTGTAGGATGTGCAAATAATCACAACTTAAGTAAAAGCTATGTTAAATCTAGATCCAAGACTATGCACAAATTATAGATTTTGCCTAACTCTAATCCCCTAACAACAGCTTTCTCTGCCTTGCGGTAATTCTACCCATGTTGTTAAGAGCTGATTTGTTAATGGATAATACTATACAGATTGTGATATCATGCGTTGATCTCAGATGTAAATAATGCGTTATAGCCATCGCGGCGAGATTACCGGTTGTAACAAGGGCCCTTTTTTAGCGCAGTGTTAGTGAAATGTTACGCTAACAGCAGCTAACAGTGTTTCTGTGCGGTCGATACAGGATGTTAATATAACTATTTTGTGAAATTAAGCACATTTTGAAAATGTCATAGCTTTCTTATTTTACATCCAATTTCGATGAAATTTTTAGTGTTATGTTTCTTTGGTTTTTGTCTCACCTGCGAAGCAAAGTGAGACTATAGGCGCCGCTTTTCCGACGGCGGCGGCGGCGGCGGCGTCAACATCAAAACTTAACCTGAGGTTAAGTTTTTGAAATGACGTCATAACTTAGAAAGTATATGGACCTAGTTAATAAAACTTGGCCATAAGGTTAATCAAGTATTACTGAACATCCTATTAGAGTTTCATGTCACATGACCAAGGTCAAAGGTCATTTAGGGTCAATGAACTTAGACCATGTTGGAGGATTCAACATCGAAATCTTAACCTGAGGTTAAGTTTTTGAAACGTCATCATAACTTAAAAAATATATAGACCTAGTTCATGAAACTTGGACATAAGGTTAATCAAGTATCACTGAACATCCTGCATGAGTTTCACGTCACATGACCAAGGTCAAAGGTCATTTAGGGTCAATGAACTTTGGCCGAATTGTGGATATCTGTTGAATTCCCATCATTACTTTGAAAGTTTATGGATCTGATTCATGAAACTTAGACATAATAGTAATCAAGCATCACTGAAAATTTTGTGCAAGTTTCAGGTCTCATGATTAAGGTCAAAGGTCATTTAGGGTCAATGAACTTTGGCCGAATCGGGGGTATCTGTTGAATTACCATCATAACTTTGAAAGTTTATTGGTCTAGTTCGTTAAACTTGGACATTAGAGTAATCAAGTATCACTGAACATCCTGTGCGCGTTTCAGGTCACATGACCAAGGTCAAAGGTCAATGAACTTTGGCCGAATTGGGTGTATCTGTTGAATTACCATCATAACTTTGAAAGTTTGTGGATCTGATTCATGAAACTTGTACATAAGAGTAATCAAGTATCACTGAACATCCTGTTCGAGTTTCAGGTCACATGATCAAGGTCAAAGGTCATTTAGGGTCAATGAACTTTGGCCGAATCGGGGGTATCTGTTGAATTACCATCGTAACTTTGAAAGTTTATTGGTCTAGTTCGTTAAACTTGGACATTAGAGTAATCAAGTATCACTGAACATCCTGTGCGCGTTTCAGGTCACATGACCAAGGTCAAAGGTCAATGAACTTTGGCCGAATTGGGTGTATCTGTTGAATAACCATCAAATCTCTGTTAGTTTATTGGTCTAGTTCATAAAAAGTGGACATAAGAGTAACCATGTATCACTGAACATCTTGTGCGAGTTAGAGTAGTATTCAAAGTCAGAACTGCTGCTATATTGAACTGCGTGATGCAGGTGAGACGGCCAGAGGCATTCCACTTGTTCTGTTTTTATTCAAAGTATTTTGTGTTGGGGTGGACTTGTCCTTTAATATGAAATTTTTAACATGGAACCAAATATGTCAGTCACAGTCAGTCAGTCTCATTTCAACTTTAGTCTTGTGTTAAGAGACTGAATCAGGCTGCTTACCCTAGCTTGTTAGGTTTGGTGTTGAGAGCATGAATTGTGCTGTTACCCAAGCACCAACAGCTAATGCGGGTTTATAAACATAATAATAACAATGATAATTATAGTAATAATAAATATGATGATGATGATGATGATAATGATGATGATAATGATGATGATGATGATGGTGATGATGATGATGATGATGATAATGATGATAATGATGATGATGATGATGGTGATGGTGATGATGATGATGATGATAATGATGGTGATGGTGATGGTGATGATGATGATGTTGATGTTTTATTAAACTAGGGTAGCTACTTTAGTAGCTGCTGTACAAGCAGGTCCTGCATGACATAATATGTAACTCTTTCCCTTCTCCAGTGTAAATATTGAGTGCCTTGTGAGAAGGCAGAATGTCCCATTTATGTAAGTCTTTGGTATGACTCGACTGGGGATCAAACCCACCATCTGTTCATGAGCATCCATGCTTGGTGCTATAATACCAATAATATTATTGAAACTGTACTTCATCTCCAGACATTATTTTTAACCCGTGGCATGGCGTAGCATCCATCATCCGTCCACAATTTCAAATGCTTCTTCTCCATCATTTCAAGTCCGATTTCAATTCTGTTTGCTTCATATGATAGCACTACGGTATACGGGGGATTTAAAACTTCTACACTTACATGTAATTTTGAAACTCATTAAGTTTGCTAATTTATGTTTATTTTTAGAAATTCACAAAAAATGCTTATCCTTTATTTGTTGACCAATTTTTTTTTTTTTTTTGCTTCCATCTGGTAGTACTTCAGAGGATCACCAAACTTCTAAACAGAGTTTTGAAATTTTGACTAGAAAGATTTTTATAATAATAATAATAATAATAATAATAATAATGGTGGCTACTTATATAGCGCACAGGTCCACCTTTCGGCGCTCATGGCGCTTCAAGGAAAATAAACAGAAAACACATCAGTAATAGAAAACAAATTTCAATTTTCCTGAAAAGAAAACACATATTAAACTGTTAATGGGAGATTAAATAAGTTTTTAGCAGGGACTTGAATGTTTCTGTAGATGAAATTTGACGTAATTGGATAGGCAGTTGATTCCATAGCTTTGGTCCTATAACAGAGAATGCATGGTCCCCCATAGGGTTAGGGTTAGGAAATTAAAGCATGGATAAGTATCTCGGCTGCAGGTTTAGACAGTGACTTTCTGATGAAACTCAAATTACGTAGTTGATATCTGACATTTTGTTGGACTTGAGTGATATGGTTGCGAAAAGTCATTTCCTGATCAAATATAACCCCAAGATTACGGGCTGTTTTAGACAGAGTGATACAAGAGCTACCAAGATGGACATGACATGACTGAAAGTCAATTTTTCTAAGCATAAACTTCAATCCAAGTATTAAGAATTCTGATTTATCATCATTCAGTTTCAGGCAGTTAGATACAAGCCATGTTTTAAGGTCTTGTAGACATGCTTCAAGTTTTGCGATAGCAGAGTTCAATGCAGACATTGAAGGTTGAAAAGACAAGTAGAGTTGTATGTCGTTGGCATAACAATGGTATTTTATGCCATGTTTACGAAATATCTTGCTGATTGGTTGCATATAGAGGGAATAGAGCAGTGGACCTCCTACAGAGCCCTGGGGTACCCCAAACTTCAGAGTAGTTAAACCTGAGATAGAACTACCGATTCTAACATATTGAGATCGTTCTGATAGATAGGATATGAACCAAGCATGGGCAGTCCCCTTGATACCTAATGAGTTCAGCCTTTCAATTAGGATAGTGTGATCTACTGTGTCAAATGCTGAACTCATATCAAGCATAATGAGTGCCGTAATGTTGCCATTATCCATTTCTCTATAAATAGTATCTGTTAAGTTAACTAGTAGTGTTTCTACACTATGACCAGGCTTGTACGCAGATTGATGTGGGTCAAGTAACTCATTATCTTGTAAATATGATGTTAGTTGTGAGAAAACGACTCTTTCCAGTAGTTTTGCCTAAAAAAGACAAGTTTGATATCGGGCGGTAATTTTTCAATTACTCTTGATCTAAGCCTGTTTTTTCAGCGTTGGATTGATGACAGCTTTTTTACAGACCTGTGGTACAACTCCCGAACTAAGACTTGTATTTACAATTCTAGTAATGACAGGCAACAGAACTGTGGAACACTTCTTAACCAAATCTGTTGGGATTGGGTCGAGTTCACATGATTTGTTTGGAGAATTTTTTATAAATACATCCATCTCACTGATAGTGACAGGTCGAAAATCCCTCAATTCTGACTTAATTTCACTGACAGTGTCATTATTTGAGTGTAAGGCAGGAGTTAAAAGGCACTGCCGGATTGTTAGAATCTTATCTACAAAATACTGATCGAAGCAATTTGCAAGCTCAGCCTGATCACCATGAGTGAGATGTTCTGGTAAAGGAGATTTTTGTTTCCTGTTAAGCAAATCATTGGCAACTTTGTACAATTTTTTTGTGTCTTTCACACAATCCTCAATCTTTTTCGAATGGTATTGTAACTTAGCATTCTTTATCAAAGTATTGACACGTTGCTTTTGTTCACGATATATCTTACTTTATATTACTTTATGCAAAATTAATTTATATGTGTGTTTTTTTTTAATTCATATAAAATGCTTCTTTATTTGTTGACCAATCTTAATTTTTTTTTTCATACTTCGGGTAGAGATTAGATTTTGACTAGAAAATTATTTATTCTTATTTATGCAAAATTTATTCATAAATCACCCAAAAAAAATTCTCCTTCATATGTTGATCAATTTTAATTTTGTTTGGTTTATATGAAAACTCTCGGTGGAGATACAAAATTTCAACACAGAATTTTGAAACTTATTAAATATGCTAATTTATGCATACTTTTCAAAACTCACAAAAATTATTTATTGACAAATTTTTGTCTCACCTGCGAAGCAAAGTGAGACTATAGGCGTCGCTTTTCCGACGGCGGCGGCGGCGTCAACATCAAATCTTAACCTGAGGTTAAGTTTTTGAAATGACATCATAACTTAGAAAGTATATGGACCTAGTTAATGAAACTTGGCCATAAGGTTAATCAAGTATTACTGAACATCCTATTAGAGTTTCATGTCACATGACCAAGGTCAAAGGTCATTTAGGGTCAATGAACTTAGACCATGTTGGAGGATTCAACATCGAAATCTTAACCTGAGGTTAAGTTTTTGAAATGTCATCATAACTTAGAAAATATATGGACCTAGTTCATGAAACTTGGACATAAGGTTAATCAAGTATCACTGAACATCCTGCATGAGTTTCATGTCACATGACCAAGGTCAAAGGTCATTTAGGGTCAATGAACTTTGGCCGAATTGGGGATATCTGTTGAATTCCCATCATAACTTTGAAAGTTTATGGATCTGATTCATGAAACTTGTACATAAGAGTAATCAAGTATCACTGAACATCCTGTTCGAGTTTCAGGTCACGTGATCAAGGTCAAAGGTCATTTAGGGTCAATGAACTTTGGCCGAATCGGGGGTATCTGTTGAATTACCATCATAACTTTGAAAGTTTATTGGTCTAGTTCGTTAAACTTGGACATTAGAGTAATCAAGTATCACTGAACATCCTGTGCGCATTTCAGGTCACATGACCAAGGTCAAAGGTCAATGAACTTTGGCCGAATTGGGTGTATCTGTTGAATAACCATCATATCTCTGTAAGTTTATTGGTCTAGTTCATAAAAAGTGGACATAAGAGTAACCATGTATCACTGAACATCTTGTGCGAGTTAGAGTAGTATTCAAAGTCAGCACTGCTGCTATATTGAACTGCGTGATGCAGATGAGATGGCCAGAGGCATTCCACTTGTTATTTTCTGGGGTTCCATCTGAGAGCTACATGAGGTTCACCAAGGTTCTACACAGAATTAAGACATTTTTACTAGAAAATTATGCTAATTTATACAAAATTTATGAATCACAAAAAAATCCTTTTTCTATGTCATTTCTTCATCAATTTCAATTCTGTTTCCTCAATTCATGCCACTAATATAATTCACTACAGTGTCAACTGGGCTGAAATTTAAAAAATGTTTTAAATTTCATTGCGAGATGCCGGATGAGCCTCACTTCATTGATGTGCTAGTTGAAATTTTGAAAATTGAAAAAATTTGAGCACTTTTTTCATAATCACAAATAATCACAAAAATGTCAGAATGGATTGGTTAACTGAATGTTGGTCATGGTCAACGCATGATGATTTTAATGATTAAAATATTATTGTAGAATATATCCAACATACAAAATTGTTGTTTTTTTTGCTGCACTCCTCGTGTAAAATTCTTGATTATAATTTGGTGAGCATAACTATCAGCCAAAAAAATATCGATATTTTTTTCACTTTTGCCCCCCCCCCACATCCAAAACATATATATTAATGTCCTTGGCAGGGAGATGGATTAAAGAAAACCTACAAGCATTGATACTTGAAATTCTAATCAGTGGAACAATAACCATTGAAAAGGGTAAAATTTTGGTGAATATTATAGAAGAGTTCCCCAATCCCATGTTCCTAACAAATCCATTCTTATTTGCTATTTGTGTGTGTTGGGGGGGGTAGATGAGGGTTTTTTTTAGTTTTCTTACTCTCCTTTTTGTCCTTTTTATGATGGCAAAAAGTAACCAAATAATTCATGAGCATATTAAGAATGATTTTTAAATAATCCAAATTAAAGATGCATTTGATCGGTATATTCACAGGAAGTTCCAAAGAAATTTTTTAGTCATTTTTCATAGAGAGAAAGGTAAAGGGAAAATAAAGCTGGAAAAATGATAGAAATTTACAGGAAGATTTTCCAGACGATAGCTATATGCCAGTATGTGTTGTTATTTACGTTTTCATCTGGTATAAAAAAAGTGCAGCCTTTGTCACCCTTAACTTATCTCTCCTTAGGGCAGTGTTAAATGTTTGTGTTATCGTTGACCAAATTTTTTGCCGACACCATTTTCAGAATACCAACTTTTGTTGTTTCTCCCACCCTAACACCACATGTAGCGGTTGCGCGTTGCGCACTGCATATTTTATGACCGTCTGAGGTGTTACCACTTGGGCCACATGTTTTTTTCATCTGAATACCACCTGTGTTAGCTAACACTGTTTTTGCGCTAACACAGTTTTCAGAATACCGACCCTGGTGTTTGTCTTTATTACCAAAGGTTCTACCATTGATTCAGAATAGAGACTCAAAATTAGTGAGCATGTGTAATATGTACTTATTCCCAATTTGTTTCTATATTAAGAGCTAATATCAATTCATCTGGTGAGGAGGAACAGACGTTGAATCAGCTTTTAGTTGAGATGGATGGAATGGGAACTCAGAAAGATGTTATTATGCTTGCTTCTACTAACCGGGCTGATATATTAGATAAGGTGAGAAATAAGATAAGACAGAAATAATATCATCCTTGCAGAATTTTCATTGTAACATTAAAATAGATATTCATAAAATGATATACATTGGTGCTAGAAAATAGTGAACCCCACTACAAAATGCACTCATTGAATGTAGACAACAACACTACCATGTCTGGTGAGCCCAGAGAAACTTTTTTATTTAAAAAGTTTGAATAAGTACCATGGTAAATAAGTTTGCAATTTGTGTAATGAATGTGCAATATTGTATTATCTATCATTTTATTGTATCCCCCGAACAGAGTTCGGAGGATTTGGCCTCGTCGCGCCGCGGCCGCCACCGCAGAGATTTCCTTGTGAACGCTCTATCAGCTGCATTTCTTCTCCAATCATCTTCAAATTTGGCATGAAGAATAAGTATGGTATAGCGAAGCCACCTATCAATTTTGTATCAATTTTGGTGTGGGCGGAGGTCACATGCTAAGGTCAAAGGTCATTTACAGGTTAACATGAAAAGTTAACATGCAAGACTCTCTTACGACACCTAATTCCACAACCGTAAGTCACTTTTCAACCAAACTTGGATGGTAGATGGATTTGGGGTACCTGCATGTTATGCTGCAGTCGGAGATCACATGGTAAGATTAAAGGTCATTTTCAGGTCAACATCAAAGTTTACATGCAAGACTCTCTTATGACACCTAACTCTGCAATTGTAATTCACTTTTCAACCAAACTCGGATGGTAGATGGACTTGGGGAACCTGCATGTTATGCTGCAGTCAGAGGTCACATGGTAAGGTCAAAGGTCATTTTTTTTAGGTCAATGTTGAAGTTTACATAAGACTCTTTCTCCGCAAACATAAGTCACTTTTAAACCACACTTGGATGGTAGATGTGCTTGGGGGACCTGCATGCTGGGGTCATTGTCACCATGATAGTTGTATTTATTTGTTGAATTTCTGTGTGAGCTCTATATATCGCAATGACAGATGATGCAGTGGGTTCGGGGGATACATGTGCTCGGCTGCACGACCCGCTGAGCATCTCTAGTTTTTTATCCATTTCATAACTGCACATATGTGATTTTAAAATTGTATATTCATTGTTAATCTTAGTAATTTTGATTATTTCTATATATTGGCATTGTGTAAATATGTACGATTCAGTCTGTGACTGGCTATCATGTTTGTTTTTTTGCAATAAAGCTGAATTGAATTATTGAATGTAATATTTTATCTGACAATTATCTGACAAATCCTGACAATTAAATATCTATAACATGGCAGAACTTGAATACTTTTTAAATATGTTCATTTTCTGGTGGGGTTCACTAACTTTTTAGCACCACTGTAAATAAGTAACTTGATATGTCTTATTTTCTCAATCACGAGACCTAATACTTTTCCTTGTAAATGCGATAACTTTATTTTTACTTTATAACCTAGGCTCATATAATTTGATGTGTATGATACTAGCATGGATCCCAGAAAGCCTATCGATTTTTAGGTCCAAAGGTCAAGGTCACACTGACATGTTTCCATCTTACCCTTCTGCAGTCCTTGTATTCTAGGCTCATATAATTTGGTGTGTATGATACTAGCAAAGATTCTAGGAAGCCTTTTGATTTTGAGGTCAAAAGGTCAAAGTTCAAGGTCACACTGACATGTTTTCATCGTACCCTTCCAGTGTTGTAGTCAAGGCTCAAACCTCCAAGGCCAAGGCTAAGGCCAAGGCTAAGGCCAAGGCTTTAATACCCAAGGCCAAGGCTTCAATACCCAAGGCTGAGGCCAAGGCATGGAAACTCAAGGCCAAGGCCAAGGCCTGAAAACCTCAAGGCCAAGGCCAAGGCATTTCAAACTTACGATATACAGAACAATGAGCTAACAATGCTTATAGGCCGCTAGACATCACACATGGCAAAAATGTTTGTGAGCGAGCGGACTGAGCGAATAAAGAATTTCACCCTTGTACATTTAAAACAAAAATAATTTCATGATAAATTTAGTCATAATATATTATATATAATATTTTTTGGGGGTGGTTTAGAGCCAAAAAGGCACTTATACATGTAACAGATACATGTATTTTCAAAATGAGATTATCAACTGCGCGAAGTAGTTGTTTGTTTTGTAGAAATTAAGTTGAGCAAAGCCTTTTTAAATTTATTTCTTATTGATAAGATAGATATTTTGATTTAGGTTTTACTTCTCAGCGAGAAAGTGTAGCGAGCAAGCAGTTTTGCATGAAAAGAAAATCAATTCTGAAGTTGTAAAACTCGATTTTTGGTCAATTATGGGGTTAATGACTGTTAAAGCACTAAATCACTGTTGCGTGATGTTGCCGGTACGAACCACGATCTCAATCTTCTGGACATAAGTAATAAGACATGAAAATTAAATATTCTGAGCTGTTTTTGTAATCATGAAAAAGATGTGTACATCTAGTTAAAGAAATAATGCTAGATAATGTACAGATCAGAAAAGGAAGCATTTAAGGACTGCATTTTTAATAGGATACATAACTCACCAATCAAAGTAATGCGAGCGCAAAGTGCGAGCTAAAAAACATTGTGATATTCCAACCTGAAAACTGGACATTCTAAGCATTTTTTGTGTGTAAACAGGAATAGAATGAGTACAATAATTGATTCGAGTGCAGAAAGCGAGCCAAAAATTTGTGATATTCCAACCAGAAAACACCATTCTACATTTTTGTAACTATGAACAGGATTACATGTAGTACTGTACTAAACAATAACTGATGTAAGCATGATTCAAAATTTGTGATTTTCAAACCTAAAATGTATCATTTTTACTATTAAAGAAGGTATTTCTTTTTGAAAAAGGGCAAAATCATTCTGAAAAAAGAAGGCATTTTTTACTTTGGAAAAAGAGGCATTTTTTCCTACAGGATTTTTTTTTGTGGGGGGGGGGACAAGAGAGCACAGAGCACAAGCTGAAATTTTCAAATGCTGACTTGAAAATGTGTCATTTTTAGGATTCTTGCCAGTTTTCATGTTTTTTTCTGCTTACAATCACTTTCAAATTTCAATTCTCATTTCTTGTATCTTCTACACCTATTTTACCTAAAAAACCAGAATAAAGAATACTTACAAAATAAAGTTTTATTCAAAAGGATACAAAATAAATGGGGCGCACCCCATACCCTTAGTTGGGGGGGGGTAAATCTTGATTATATCCTGAAACATTTAATAGTGCTATTAATAATATTAATAATTATTATATATCATTATATTAATTAATCATTATTTCTTGAACCCATATTGACACAAACACAAATACGTTATTTCATTGATTTTTTCCCTTTGTTTTGTCAATCTGAGACACTAGACCCAAAACAAAATGTATACAATTTAGAAAAGATGTACTGCCTATCATTATTAACTAATTCTGCAGTATGATCTGCCTAACCAGCCACCCCCATCTTTCTTGCGCCCTTATATGTTTCTCCTTACAATTTAGAAAATATATACTGCCTATCATTAACTAATTTTGCAGTATTTTCTGCCAAACCAGCCATGCCCATCTTTCTTACGCCCTTAAATATTTCTCTCATCCTCTCTCTCTCTTCCCATTCCTCTTTCTCGTCTGTTTAAAAATATATCAGACCCCCCCAAAAAAAAATGAGAGAGAGAGAGAGAGGAAGAAGTTCCACCACCAAGAATAAACTTAAAATAGGGGGATAAAGGAAAGGAAAATGTGGAGTAAATTTGATATTATTTTCTAAACATACTGTCACAGTCTTTCAAAAAAAAAGCTTTTCTTATAGCAAAAGGGTGACAATTTTTTTTCGCTCGCTCGCTTCAATCGCTTTCAAATTTTTTGGCTGAAATCTTTTTCTATATGCCATGCTTGGCCCCTCTAAATTTTTGGCTCATCATGCCATTGACATAGCCAATTTGGATATTACAAAATTAAAGTCTGTGTACAAGTTTTCCAAATCTTTTCAGAATATAATTAAGACTTAAATCATTCTTGTTGGCTAAAGAAAATAATACAAGGAAAATCCTAATGGAATAGAAATCAACCTTGTTATAAATCATTCCTTAGAGTTAGCTATGTTTAAAGTATGAAAGTTGTTGTCAAAATTGCAGTCAGATCTGTCAGAATTATTCCTTTCATCAAAGCACTATAATCTTGATCATAATCATTATTACTGTCATTATTATCATTATTAATATTGTCATTATCATCATTAGTCATGATTACAACACATTACCAATTAATAGTTATTTTTCATTACTGCTGTTTTCTTTGTTACAATGTGATGATAATTCTTGATAATGATGATTTAACAATTACAATCAATGACAGCTATTACACTTACTGCTGTTGCTACTGTTACTGGTGACTGGTAGTTTTGACCATTAGTGTCATTACAGAACAATTGAAACATTTATAATTACTTATATAAAACTGAAAGTACAAAATACAAAATGCCTTGAAAAAGCCTTGAAAATGCCTTGAAAATGCCTTGAAATTTCAAGGCTCAAAATCCTCAAGGCCAAGGCCCTCTCAAGGCCAAGGCTTGAATGTTCAAGGCCAAGGCTTTGAAAAAATAGGCCTTAAGGCCAAGGCCGAGCATCAAGGCACTACAACACTGTACCCTTCTGAAGCCTTTGTAACCGCGATAACTTCAGTTTAACTTAATCTACTGTAGGCTCATATAATTTGGTGTGTATGATACCAGCATAGATCCTAGCAATTCTATTGATTTTGAGGTCAGAAGCTCAAAAGGTGAAGTCGCCATCTTCCACTTTTCTTGCTTGACCAATAGCTCCAATTTCTGTGTTACAGACGGGCGTATTATTTGCACGCCTTAGCAACACTCTTGTTTAAATTCCTCTTTTTCAACTTAAACATATTTTTTCTTCTGAATTGCCATTGATATGGATACATGTAGATATGAACAAATCGTTGTGTTGGGGAGCAATATACAAGAGACATAATTTACAATGTTTAGTTATGATATTGTTGTATTTTTTTTTCAATTAAAAAAATATGTATGATACCTAAAGAAAAAGCACAAACATACTGAGTTTGATTTTTTTCTACTCTCAAAGAAAAAAAAGCTGCTGCAGAGCTTCATGTGTATTACGAAATAAGATTTTTTTCAATCTGACACAGCATATAACTTATACTGATTGCTACTAAATTACCTATTTTTAAATATAATATTAAAACCTATTTCTGTTTATATTTTTTGCAATGCAACTGCAAATGAAATGTGCCAAAAGTGACAAGAAATTCATAAAAGATATTTTTAAAACAACAAATTTTTACTTTAACTGCATTGGTATAACAATGTACAATTTTTTGACAAAATATTCATCTTCCATATTTTGATACACCAAAAGTTGTTGAATGTAAATGATCAAAATATAAGAACTGCCAACAACCCTTGAAACTTACTCCTTAAGTTGTCCTCTAAAAAACGCTTTTGGATTTAGACATAAAGAAACAAGAACTTTGTTTTACTACCAACAAAGAAAACTTTCATGGGGAAAGTTTTGTAAATCCACTTATTTAACTTGAGTAGGGGTAAGTGTTAACAGCTCATACATGTTGGCTACATGTACATCTTTGGTTTTACAAGAGTAATCTGATTTTATAGACTTTATTTCAATTGTTCTGAGTAGATATGAAGAATATATTCATATTTTGATGATAAAGTTGATAAAATCTTTTTCTTTTGAGTCAAAAAAATAAAACTGCCACAACAAAGAAAAAATCATCAATCATTTGTACATGTTTCAGTGGAAGTGATTTAAATCAATGATTAAAAAAAATCCTAGTGATTTAAATCGCAATTTAAATCACGATTTAAATCAACATGATTTAAATCTGCCAAACCATTTATTCACATCTTGGTCAGAATGCAAATGAGGAGACTGATGACATCATCAAATCACTATTTCTTTTGTATTTCATTACATGAAATATGAAATATTCTTATTTTCTCCTGATTGTCATATAAAACTTAGTTTTATTCCTCCGTGAACATGTGTAATTATCATTGTTTTAACATTTTCTAGTTTAAACAAGATAGTCATTATTGTCAAATCTGTAAAAAAGGAAATTATTGTATGAATAAAATAATACTTTTAAAAAAGACAAAAGAAATAGTGAGTGGGGGATATCATGGACTCTCATGTGTATATCGATGAGTTGTGTATATAACTGTTACATGAAAAATACACACTTTTTGTTGGGGTGGACTTGATCTTTAATTAATGCTGTGTATTGTTAATCATTCAGGCTCTACTGCGTCCTGGTCGGTTTGATCGTCATATCTTGATTGACACACCCACCATGCTAGAGAGAAAAGAGATCTTTGAAGTTCATCTCAAGAAATTAGTCCTAGAGAAGAAACCAGAACAATATTCTACTAGGTTGGCTCAGCTTACTCCAGGAATGAGTGGTAAGCATTCATTTGCTGGAATACTCTCCAGGGAGTGGAGATTGTATGTGGGCTAGCCAGAATCCAATAATAGGGGTTACGATAATGATATATCTTATGTGTAAAGCGTTATATAAAAGTGGAATAATATCATTGTTAGTTGATCACTACTTAGCAATAAAAATAAATACAAAAGCTATCAACATAGATTTAATGATTTAATTCTTTGTACATTGACCTATAAATCCACTGGGTTTGGCAGCTCGCAGTGAACCCTTCATAGTATACTTTATGCTATAACTTTTATCTGAACATTTTGAAAGGAAAATGTTGTGTAGCAAAGTTGAGTGTTTTGTAGGCATTCTTGTCATGTATAAATTCATTGGATTACTAATTTCTACAATCTTTCTTACATTTCCAACAAAACTTTGGCCCTTTTTGTTTTGTATCTTGTGTCAGCACTCAGCAACATTTTTTTTTCATTCATACTAAAATCATTATCATTTCTGTTTCACCTGCATAGCAGAGCAAGACTATAGGCGCCGCTTTTCTGACGGTTTTTGAAATGACGGTTATAGAAAGTAGTTCATTAAACTTGGACATAAGAATATTCAAGTATTACTGAACATCCTGCCTGAGTTTCAGGTCACATGACCAAGGTCAAAAGTCATTTAGGGTCAATGAACTTAAACCATGTTGGGGAATCAATATCAAAATTTTAACCAAGTTTAAGTTTTTGATATGTCATAATTTAGAAAGTATATGGACCTAGTTCATGAAACTTAGACATAAGGGTAATAGTTTATCACTGTAGATCCTACCTGAGTTTCAGGTCACATGACCAAGGTCAATTAACTTAAACCAGATCACTTAGGGTTAATGAACTGAACTGATAATGTTGGGGGTATTTGTGGAATTGTCATCAAAACTTGGACATCATATTTTGGACATCATAACTTGGTCATCATGAAACTTGGACATAAAAGTAGCCATGTATCTATGAATATCCTGTACGCATTTCAGGTCACAAAACCAAGATCAAAGGTCATTTAAGGTCAATGAACTTTAGCTGTATGGGGGTATTTGCTGAATTGGCATCATAACTTATAACATGTAGTTCATGAAACATAGACATAGGGGTAATCAAGAATGTTTTGCACACGTCTTAGGTCACATGGTCAAAGGTCATGCTGTGTCAATGGACATAGTATCTTATTATCATATGAGTGTTTTCTTTTGTCAGTAATTGTTATAGCTGTTTTCTAAATCAGCGCTGCTGCTATAATGAATTACGTAATGCAGGTAAGATGGCCAGATGCGTTCCACTTGTAAATTGCCCATACTATACATGTAGTGAAAAAGTAAAGGGGGTAAATCTTTGACTGGTCAAAGTATTTATGACGAAAGCACCTCTTTCACATAGGTGTCATGAGTCACAACTCCCAACAATGAACCTGACCTTAGTATTGTTTGCGAGGAGGGATTTATTGATTTTCTCCTCTCTTTTTTTTCCAATTAATTTCCTGGTTATGCTGGAGAATGTATTTTTATTTTAATGTATCATAAGTACAATAACTCTCCCACTTAATAGTTTTGATGACAGCAAATATATCCAAAACAAAGCTACAAAAATTTACAAAACTAGAGGACAAAGGGGCATCAATAGGGAAGTAAGTGGTTGTGCAATCTTGTGAAAGAAATATGTCTACAGGTGTTATTGATGCAAATGAAGCACATGAAGAGTTAATGATAACAATATGATTGAAAAATTATAAAGAGCATACTTTGTCTTAGCACTCTTTTGGCTTTGACAAATATCAGTTTTCTCTATTGTAATTTGTTGTAAAAAATGATTTGAAGCTTTATGTAATTTTAAAAACAAATTATTTACTCTGAACATCTGTTCATGTTGATCTTTGTTCATACAGCTAAAGCAGGATCCTAGTTCAAACTAATTGTCTCCTGTAAAGAAACAATAAAAAAAATTACAATCTGCACCCTCCTTTGGGGGCAACTCAAATTGATTCTCATTTTACACTGTACAAAAAAATCACAATTTCTCATTTACCTCCCCCTAATATATCAGGAGCTGACATAGCCAACATCTGCAATGAAGCTGCCCTTCATGCTGCCAGAGAGAACCACAAGGCTGTTCACACTGATAACTTTGAATACGCTGTTGAACGTATTGTAGCAGGTGCAGCAAAGTCTGAAAATGTCATGTCAAAGGAAGAACGTAAAGTAGTGGCTTTTCATGAGTCTGGACATGCCCTCGTAGGATGGTTGTTGGAACATACCGATGCTTTGATGAAGGTGTCCATTGTACCAAGAGCAAGTGCAGCCTTAGGGTTTGCTCAGTATCTCCCCTCAGATCAAAAACTTTACTCAAAAGAACAGGTGGGAATACAATGGAAGTGGAAGTTGATTTCCAGAGGTCTCCTGGGGCGGTATTCTGAGGTCATTTTATCTTAAAATATTTTATTTTATTTCTCAAAATTAAATTGGTATTCTGACATGACATTTTATCTCTCAGATAAAATTTTATCTTGCATATAATGTTTATCTTGTGTATCTACAGATGATACGCAACAGAGCAGTGCCTGCGTAGGCAAACGCATTGCGTATCTGACCATTGCAACGCGGATAATGTGCTTGCACCCATGTTACTTTGAAGAAAAAAATAAGATAAACTTAAAGTGAGTAGGGGCTATTTTATCTCCGCGACGTTGATTTCATCATTATTTCTAGGTGAATTAACTCCAAATGTTGACATGAAAATTAAGAAAAATTATATGTTTATTGAGAATAACACCTTAACGTTATTCCTGTCCAATCAGGAAGAGTTTCATAAGACCTTTCTTGACTAATATTGTCTTTGAAATCATGCTTGAAAAGATGCGATATAATAAAAAAAATTTAGAGTGTTGTCATTTTTTTTAAAAGAAATTTCTGTAAAGATGTGCAAGCATATACTGCAAGCATATTTGAAGTCAATAAATTGAAGCAATCTCACTCCTTTGCCACACCTCCTGGCAGAATGGATTTCCATTGTTTGAGTGATATGAGAGAGCTATAAAAGCATGTTTATAATTGGATATTGATTAAAAAATAATAGGTGTGTCTTACAGAGATAGAATGAAGATAAATTTTTTCTCAGAATACCAATTCGGAGAGATTTTAAGAGTATTTTATCTCATTGATTTTAACCTAGATAAAATATTTTATCTTATCTGGGATAAAATGGATCTCAGAATACCACCCCAAGTCATTATTTAACAGAAGGGTCAACAAAATGGTCCTTGAAAATTTTGATACATACTTTATTGGTACACATATGAAAATTTATGCATAGAATCTTTATTATTATAACAAAGTAGTGATTTCTAGTTAATTCATCTATGTTCATTACCCATTGATAGGCAGTGATATTTTTTCACAAACATTGTTAATTTCATTAAAAGCTATTAGAGTGATATATGTTATAAAAGAATATTGATTTACTTTTTCCTTGAATTATGATACACTTTCAGCTTTTTAAATCATTTTACATTACTTGCTCGAGGATTCCATATTCTTTTACCTGTGTCAAATGGAGTTATATCTTAATATCATGCAATTTTTAAGTCTTCATAGTTAACCTTCATTTGAGATTAATGCAATTTAAATATAAGTAGTATGGGGTAATAAGTATTAATTTTACATACTTTTGAAAGTACAATATCTGATATAAGGACCAGGATCTGACATTGTTTGTTTTGTTTCAGTTGTTTGACAGGATGTGTATGGCTTTGGGAGGTCGAGTAGCGGAAGCTATAATCTTCAACAAAGTTACTACAGGTAACATAAACTCAGTTAATGTTTTTGAGGTAGACAAAGAAATCTCTTTATTTTGTAGGAGGGGCTACCATGGTTTGAGGATTTTGACCACCAGTAATGAAGTATTAAATATATTCGTAACAATGCTATTCTGCTTTTACATGGTGCTTAACCCTAATCCAGCTGGGGGGAGGGTAAATCCTCCCCCCCCCCTCGATGTTTTCCTCGACCATTTCTTTGCGCAAATTTTTGTTACAACGCCACTCGCTGACTTTTAATTTTGAAGTCTTGCACAACTTTTGAGACCAAATTTACGATTTGATGCAGTTCGATAATTGTGCAACATTTTGTTAAGTGCATGTCAGACCCAAAATTGCTCCAAGACGTGATTTTGTGAACAAAGTCAATGTTAATTGAGCTTTCTCACCTTATTCATAAAGATATAATTATTTTTACTTTCATCAGTTGAAATTAATTGATTTTAGCATAATAATGTTTTAAAAAGGTTCTGCTATAAATTTGGCAAATAAAACAAAAAAAAAACAAATAAATATATAAGAAATTCATAAAACAATGAAATACATAAGAAACTCATTTTCAAACCAGGATTTTTGTAATTTGTAATTGTTAGCAATGGTATAAAGCATATTTACACCAAAACTTAGCATTCTATGAGCTTTTTATTGTGAATTCGAGCAAAAAGTATGATTTACGCATAAATTAGTGTAATTGATTCAAATGCAATAAAATCACATGATTTTGGAAAAATTAATCATCCCACACTATTATCATGCCAATTTTCACGGCGTTTGTGTGATCGGCGGCCAAGATCTCAAGTTGACTTGATTCAACCCCCTCTCAGTCATAGAACACCCAAAATAACCCGCTCTCATTTTTCAATTCAATTCAATTCTTTTATTTCATTTCCATTCAAAACATAATACAAAGTAATATAAAACAATACAAATCAAGTACAATTTTACAGAAGGGCATTCTTACTTCGTAAAACAGACAAAAAAACAACAACAGTATAATATAGAGCATAAATGGAAATGAGGGGGATCCACTCAAAAGCAAAGCTTGTAAAATTGTGGATCCCCCTTGGAAATGAAGAAATTATAGTCGACTTACTATATGCGTACATGCATGTATCACAGGAAAGAAACAGAGAAAAAAGAAATCATATTGATGGAAACATAATTACTGAACAAATGCAAAGATTTTCACACAGAGGTCTTCGTTGTAAAGGATATGTTGCGCAAGACAGAAGAAAAAAAACAGAGAGAGGGGATGACAAGACGTAGAAGACAAGACAAAACAAGAGACAGGAAAGTACAAGACAACTATTTTTTAAAAAGGAGTAAAACTAAGAATGGGAAAGGGCTGACCATGAACCAGCTGGATCTGGTGAAATAACAAAAGATATGACTGGACAATATAGATGAAAAAAGATAAAATAAAAGTGAAAAATGTGAGGATTATAATCAAGATAATGAAGTGTTAGTTCCGTTGCGAAAAATTATAGGAATTAAGCAGGATAAGTTTGAGTTTACGTTTGAATGAATTCAAGGAGACACTGTCTTTAACATTATTAGCGAATGAGTTCCAGAATTTAGGACCGTTGAATAGGAATGTATTTTTGGCCAGTAAAGTTCTGTAAAGTGGAATGTGAAGTTCGTCAGAGTGTCTCGTGGGGAAGTTATGATAAAATTGATTTTTAGGGAACATGGCATCAAAAATATGGGGAAGTGCATTATTATTATAACTATACATGAAGTGCCCTAACTGTAGTAAATACAGGTCTTTGACTTCCAACTATCCAAAAAGTGGGTCCGTATGAGAACGGAAATGTACTATGAATAATATGAAGTGCTTTCTTTTGCAAAAGCAACAATTTATCTAATAAATATTGATGGGTATCACCCCAAATAAGAATCCCATAGTTTAAATAAGGCAAGATTAAGGATGAGTAGAGCATGATTAATGATGTGGAGGGAATGCAAAATTTTAGCCTATTAATAATACCAATATTTCGTGAAATTATTTTGGATATATTTTCAATATGATTTTTCCAAGAAATTTGGTGTAAGGTACCATTTCTAATGGGGTATTATCAAACATAATGTTCATCGGTAACTTGTCTATGGAATTACTAAATAACATGTATTTTGTTTTGTTAAGGTTCAAAGATAATCGATTGGCTCTTATCCATTCAGTAACATTAATAAAATCAGAATTAATAACATCAACTAAAGTTTGTGGATTCTGATGAGAAAAAAATATGGTAGAATCATCTGCAAACAAGATAAGGGATAATATTTTGGATGATCTACAGAAATCATTTATATAAATTGTGAAAAGAAGTGGGCCCAATAAGCTACCCTGGGGGACTCCACAGTTAACATATTTCAAATTGGAGTTGTGATTTTTAACAAACACGTATTGTTTGTTAAGTAAGTAGCTCCTGAACCACTCCAAGGCATTAATTAGCGTTAATACATCAGAACCAGGTGTCTAAGAGCATTACAAAAATATGAACTTGGCTTGCCTGCACACAATATGTGTACTTTCTCCACTTCCCTGGGGAGCATTCCAACAAGAGTTTCCGAACTCAATTGCCAGTTTTATTGCCAGATACCCTTTTAACACCTAAGTGAGAGTGGCAAAATGTGGATTGACACCTTGCTAGTGGAAGTTATAATTGTTGCCAATTCTATTTGACAAAGACAAATTTACTTTTCCTACTCAGTGATACTCACTGAAAATAGATTAATGTCTTCCTTCACTAAAATACTTTTTTATTAATCTTGTTGACACCTGACTCCTTCTCTCTTTCCTTTTCTTGTTTATAATTCTTCACTGCTTCTTTCCCCAACAATTCATAATTTGCTTTGTTTGTCTAGGAGCTCAGGATGATCTGAACAGAGTCACCAAGATGGCCTACTCTCAGATCAGATCTCTTGGAATGAATGATGAAGTTGGTCACCTATCCTTTCCTGAGGGGAGTTCCAGTGAGCTGGGCAAGAGACCTTACAGTCATCAGCTACAGAATATTATAGATGAGGTAAACACCATTTGAAAAATAAGAGTAAAAAGATCAATTTATTTCCAAAGCCAAAGAGATTCAAGCTCTCCTGATCTAAAAAAAAAAAAAGAAAAAAAGTGAGCTTGACAAGAGATCTTTGAATACAGTCATCATCTACAGAATGTTATATATGAGACCATCTGATTTTTGATTGATTTAGGGACTGTAGATTCCGCTGATATTTTGATTTCCAAAGCCAAAATATCATCAGGGGGGTTATAATTAATTTTCACTTCAAATTATGTTAAAGTGCCAATGGGCATAGGTTATGAAACATACAATCTTACTGGTAGTATACTAACCAGTAGTCCATGTTCCCTGATCATCTTAATCTGATCAACATGGTGGTTATTTTTTTCTGAACTTAACTTGGAATTTTATTGCCTCTTGAATTTTTTCTTAACCCTTTGAGGACAACTGATTCAGAAAATACTGATTGTGAAACCCATAGTTATGAGAGCCTATTATTTATCAGAGATTAATGTTTTTTATTTCCACATTTCAGGAAGCAAGGAAG
This sequence comes from Lytechinus variegatus, assembly GCF_018143015.1. NCBI lineage: Eukaryota > Metazoa > Echinodermata > Echinoidea > Temnopleuroida > Toxopneustidae > Lytechinus > Lytechinus variegatus. The sequence continues at coordinate 40,094,991 of NC_054741.1, read as the reverse complement.
TTGGTTGCTACAGCATACAGAGCTACAGAAACTCTACTTACCCAGCATGTAGATACACTGAAATTGGCAAGTCATTAATCCTTTCATTTTATCATCAACTGTATCAATTTTGAAGAAGATTTTAGTACCGAGAGAAATATAGCACAGCAACAAACCCAAAGCACTGGAAGATTTTCAACAATACCTAACATTAAAAATAAGGTGTTTTGGAGCATTGGTGCAATTCTTCAAAATAAAATTTAGAATTGTTACTTTTAATTTCATCAATTTTTTTTTGTGTGTGTGTACCAAAGTGTCCAGTTTAGATGATATTCCTATGTTAACATTGACTCTGACAGGTATTCCTGAAGAAAAGAAATATTAAAATGAAAGAACTTGTTTTATATATATATTTTTTTTTTCAGTTGGCCAGTAATCTCTTTGAAAAAGAAGTTTTGAACTACAAGGATGTGGAAGCTCTAATTGGACCGCCACCATTTGGACATAAGAAGCAGATTTCTATAGATGACTTTGACATTATGAACTATGGAGATGATGAAATGGATGCAGAAAACTTAGAGAGAAAGAAACAACAAGAACGGAGACTTAATGAACAACAAGAGGAGGAAAGGTGATTGATGTGACTGAAGGAACTGATATTTGTTCAAGATGCTCAGAGGACATTATGTTGTTCTGTCATTTACCAAGATATGAAGAATTGTTTTATACTGTGAAACCAGTTTAATTTGTCATTGTCCAACAAAAGTTTGGATTACCCTGCTTGAGCAAGGCTTATAATATGCTGAAAATATTTGCTACATTACAGTAAGTGTGCAGTACAGTGCCATGTGAGTTCAAAATAGTGCTGCAAGTCAGGCGGCATGTTCGGGTTCGGTTCGGTTCGGCAGGGTTCGGCAATTTTTTTCCGAACTTTGGTTCGGTTCGGGGTTCGGCAATAAATGCCAAATTAAATTTAACATATAGACAATAAAGATGGCCGACCTACAAACAAGTATTCTCTTGGATGAACTGTCATGTATTAATAATAAATTTTGTTTCTATAAAGAATAGTTAAGATAATTGTTGAACTTTCTTTTGTTTTAATAAACAAAAAATAAGTCATTTCTACTTTCATTTTTCAAATGAAAATAAAAAAATCAAAAGAAAAAAATATTGATAACGAGAGAATCAGGACAGAAATAGAATTACAAAGATCAGAATATTTTTTTCACGATTATTTCATGTAGCTATAATCATGATCGATTACGATGTCATTGCCAACGCAACTTCTCAAATTGGAAAGTGTTGATCGGGAATGTCGAAATAGTAGAAAAACAACCTCCACTCAACTGTTATTATACCGGTAAAATTCACATTCCAAAGAATATGAGTGTTTTAGAAAGTCCCTATTTCCTGAAAAGTGGTAAAATCTGGTCAATGAATTACTTTAAAAAGATAAAATATCAGTCCATTCTCGGTCCAGAAAGATCGACGCTACGTGACTTCAAACATATTTCTAACACGAAAATGAGTACATGGGACTGTACTGGGTATTTTAGTGTTGTGAAATCACTCGGTGTTGATCGTCAGAACTAAGACGGAACTGATAATTTATCATTTCATTTTCAGTAATTGGCCAGATTAAACCACTTTTAAGAAAATACTGACAATGAAAAAATGTTTCAAGTTTGGAATACGAATTTTACCTGTATAATAGCAACCGAGAGCAGGTTGTTTGGACTTCCTGTTTCAACTTTCCTTCCCAACAATTTCTGGAACATCGATCAGGGAACATGCGTTGATTTTGTTTAAATTTTTATCTTTTTTGTTTTTTTCACCCTCATTCCTTCATCTCTTATTTATTTATCTTTTATATTAATATGGAAATTTCACAAGGTGGAATATATATACTTTACCATTACTTTGTCAGTCACAAGGAATTAATTTATGTCTTTTCAATTAAATGTACATCCGATTACAGCAATACGTAATTCAACTACACTTTTTAACTGAGTTAAGCTTAAAATGTCCCCACATTTTATAAGGAAAAAATATATTCATGTTTAGGCCTGGGACGATTGTTATTATTACCATTCGATTATTTCCTGGAAAAATAATTGAATGATTCGATTGTTCGTCGGGAATCACGTCTTTTAAGTAACAATAGTTGACCTACTTTATGGTGACCCCCTCCCCCATGAAGAAATCTCCATCAAAGTCACATGTTTAGCATAAATGAGGCCCTTTTCCCCCTTCTCCATGATTTTTTATATCAAAAGAAACTTCATGAAATGAGATTAAATCTTTCAGTTTATTGTTCCAATGAAAATCTTTCCTAAATCAATACTGGTACCCTGGTATTATGCATGCATCCCTCCACGTGCCACACCCCTGCATATAAATGAATCAGCCCCGCCGAGTCCAAAGACGTAAACAACTCATTCATGAAGTATATTCTTTGAGACTGAGCCCAGGTGGAGCATTTCACTTGAAAAATTTCATCCCTTGCCCACACCATGTCCCCGCCTCCACTTGTGGCACTGCCCACGATGCTACACATTATGTATTTAAAAAAAATATTTCATTTGAAATACCTTTCAAAATTACGATTTTTTATCATTTGAACCCACATGTGTAACTGGGTCTATTTTTGGAGACTAGTCGAGAAAGTACTGGTGAAGGCGGGCGCGTGTTGGAATGTAGTTTTCATTGTGTGAGGGGGATATAAAAAAGGTTGCATTGTTCTGAAACATGAAAGAAATTCTCCGGCTCCCACCCCCTATCCTTCCCTCTCTCTTTCCCTCACACGCACACACACACACACAGATGGGGGAGGGGTCAATTTATTTCTGAAGTCATGACCTTTCCTGATAATAAAGGGAACCACATGCCTTCCCCTTCTTTGTTTCCCAAAGTTTCATTGGCTATCCGAAGGTCCAATCAGCTCAAGTGAGCTGGTTATGTGTTTACTTATTATTGTGCACGCACACAATGACTTATTTTGTGTATGAGGGCAAGGTCGGTGGGATTAACATTTTCGGAGCGCTATCATGTTGGTATGTAACTGTGAATGTGATACAATCATTGATAATTTTTGAAACATTACCTCGGTAACATAATTTTTAAACCTGTAAAAAACAGCTGTCATCTTTGTTTTCTTGTCTTTTTATTATTATTATTTGGGTATTAGAGTTATGCCAACGTCATAATCGGGATCTGCCGAACATTCGATTAGTGTATATTTTGCTAATAGATTGGTGATTGGCGGCATGCCAATCGAACCATTCGATCAATCGATGTTTACTCCCAGGCCTATTCATGTTTATAAAAAAAATGAAAATGATAAAAATTTAATCAAACACGAGACCGAAACTGTCATACTTTGTCATTTACGAGGAATGAATTTATGTTTGGTTCTTTTTCTTTATTAAGTACAAAATGATTAGGTCCGATTATGATCACGATCGATTACGGCAATACGTAAATACACCACACTTTTATACCGAGTTTAGCTTCAAAATGCCCCCTCATTTTATCAAGAAAAAATACTTATGTTAATAAAATATTCTTAATTTGATAACAGTTCAATCAAAGACGAGATGGGAGCTATCAGTGGATTTTAAAAATATATTGAGTGGAATTCTCTTTGTGCACAATCACTAACCAATATATATTTTGTTTATTTTATACTTAAATCTATGTAGTCATCGCATTACGCATTGCATACAAACATACTTTTTTTTTTACCGAACTTCCGAACCAGGCCTTTGAGTTCGGTTCGGTTCGGTCCGGTTCGGAAGTGCCAAGTTCGGCGAACTTCCGTTCGGTTCGGCGGTTCGGCTGCAGCACTAGTTCAAAACAGTATTATTGTAAATGTCCTAGCTTTTCCAATATGCTATGAGATTTCAGGGTAGAGAGCAATAAATGTTGATCAATCTCTTGCAAACGAACTTGAGCGGAAAGAATCAGGACTACTGTCAATCAGACCATGGCCTGAGACACAAAAGATCAATGTTGCAATTGAGTGGAACCGTATGTTTATGGTTAACCACTCTAAAAAGTTATGATTGATTTTGAATTTCAATTGTATTTCTTTTTTTTTAACCTGACCCATCATAAATGCTATTACATCTCGCCCATTAAACCTCTTGAGAGTTCTGAAGTGAATGGGGGGGGGGGGGAGTTGGAGGGGCAGGAGGGGACCATTTCACGAAAGTTGTGAGAACTAGCTAGTTGTCATCTGACAATTTAGTAATATTCAGGCATCAATGCTTCTCAGCTAATCAAATCTAATGAAAGCTGTTAAAGTCAAGACTGACAGACCTTGCTTGATTAAAGACATAAGTCTTTTGATGAGAGATGATACTGCAAGGGGTCCAATTAGATGTCTCATTTCCTCTTTCCTTTCCCCATGTCACCTTTTTTCTTTACATTTTCTTGTAGTTAGACCTTTTAAACTGTGATTAAAAGCAAAAAAGTGTTACTGTTATCTTAATTTCTTTCAAATCTGTAACATTAGAAAAACCAGATGAATGAGTGAAGTTATATACCACTCTACCTGGGTCTAAAGAGAAAACGGTCTTTTTGAAATGGTCAGGAAGAGTCAGAGAGAGTGACGTGCCTTTAATAATTTATCAGTGAATTCTTACACATACATGTAAGTTTTGGATGAAAACATTCTTTTATGTGTTGGTTTATTGCATTTACATGGTTACAACAGATTACTTAAATTAAACATGGGAAGATTTGAAGAATCTGTGGGTCAAACTATTCATTTTTTTAATGGGTAGAGAATTCAGCACATGCATGTGAATTAAGATGGAGGCATGCAAGACATATGTTTGAACTATTGGGAAATAATGTTGCCATTGTGATAGCATACATTATTGCAATGAATTACAGAGAAATTTTCCACTGAACATGCACCACTTCCCGGAGTTTTAAGCAATGCTCATACAGTACAGCATGCACAATGTATAGTCTTTGGAGGATAAAGGGAATCTTTGAAATTGCTTCGCTCTAGTACCAACTTACCACCGCAATAAATCTGGCAATAAATTATTGCAGGCTAAGCCTTTCATTTCTGTGAGCAATGCTCATGAAATATGGTACATGGATGCGGACTATCATTCTTTATCAGTAACATTCTGTTTTTGTCTCACCTGCGAAGCAAAGTGAGACTATAGGCGCCGCTTTTCCGGCGGTGGCGTCAACATCAAATCTTAACCTGAGGTTAAGTTTTTGAAATGACGTCATAACTTAGAAAGTATATAGACCTAGTTAATAAAACTTGGCCATAAGATTAATCAAGTATTACTGAACATCCTATTAGAGTTTCATGTCACATGACCAAAGTCAAAGGTCATTTAGGGTCAATGAACTTAGACCATGTTGGAGGAATCAACATCGAAATCTTAACCTGAGGTTAAGTTTTTGAAATGTCATCATAACTTAGAAAATATATGGACCTAGTTCATGAAACTTGGACATAAGTTTAATCAAGTATCACTGAACATCCTGCATGAGTTTCACGTCACATGACCAAGGTCAAAGGTCATTTAGGGTCAATGAACTTTGGCCGAATTGGGGATATCTGTTGAATTCCCATCATAACTTTGAAAGTTTATGGATCTGATTCATGAAACTTGGACATAATAGTAATCAAGCATCACTGAAAATTTTGTGCAAGTTTCAGGTCACATGATTAAGGTCAAAGGTCATTTAGGGTCAATGAACTTTGGCCGAATCGGGGGTATCTGTTGAATTACCATCATAACTTTGAAAGTTTATTGGTCTAGTTCATTAAACTTGGACATTAGAGTAATCAAGTATCACTGAACATCCTGTGCGCATTTCAGGTCACCTGACCAAGGTCAAAGGTCAATGAACTTTGGCCGAATTGGGTGTATCTGTTGAATTACCATCATAACTTTGAAAGTTTCTGGATCTGATTCATGAAACTTGTACATAAGAGTAATCAAGTATCACTGAACATCCTGTTCGAGTTTCAGGTCACATGATCAAGGTCAAAGGTCATGTAAGGTCAATGAACTTTGGCCATGTTGGGGTTTTTTGTTGAATAACCATCATATCTCTGTAAGTTTATTGGTCTAGTTCATAAAAAGTGGACATAAGAGCAACCATGTATCACTGAACATCTTGTGCGAGTTAGAGTAGTATTCAAAGTCAGCACTGCTGCTATATTGAACTGCGTGATGCAGGTGAGACGGCCAGAGGCATTCCACTTGTTGATAGTATGAGAAACTATTAATAAATTTATTGATATGGTGATTACTGAGATCATAATGGAATAGTCATGAAATTTGTGACAGCTAATGGGAGAAGATCAGGGAAAGGGGGAAGGGGTAAGATGGAATAAAGTAAAAATGAAATACAGGAAGAAGAAATAAGGGGAAAAATAAACGAAAATGAGACAGTAAAAGGAGAAAAGAAATGAAAGTGTCAGAAGAAAAGGAATATGTCAGCAAGAGAAATAAAAAAGTGTTAAATTCTCAAAATATACATGCTTAAAGACAATTTGTAGGTAATTCCCCAGAACATAGAATATGTGAAAAGTTAGATCATATGACTTTTCCTATTTGAGTATTACCTTTGCTGTTAATTTGAATTCCTTTAACTTATGTTTACAATTTGCAATATATGTCTGTATATAAATATATTAAATATGAATGTATATTATATGTTTGTAAATTGTCAGACTGTCATTCATTCTTTTTCAGTTATTATTGTGCATGTATAACTATTTCTTCCTTTTTATACGCTCGTCCTACAGGGTGTATTATGGTATCATGCTTGATGTTCGTCTGTCTGTCCGTCCATCCATCTGTTAACTTTTCCTTATAAACACGATAACTTCAGTTTAACGTAACCTATGCTCATGTAATTTGGTGTGTGATACTAGCATAGATCCCAGGAAGCCTATTAATTTTGACTTCAAAGGTCAAAGTCACGGTACTTTGTTTTCATCTTATTCTTTTGCAGTTCTTGTTAACGCAATAATTTCAGTTTAAGTTAAACTAGACTCATGATTTGGTGTGTATGATACTAGCGTAGATCCCAAGAAGCCTATCAATTTTTAGGTCAAAGTCACAGTGACATGTTTTCATTGTGCCCTTCTGCAGTCCTTGTAAACACATTAACTTCAGTTTGACTTAACCTAGGCTCATATAATTTGGTTTGTATGATACTACATGTAGCTTGGATCCCAGGAAGCCTATTGATTTTGAGGTCCAAAGGTCAAGGTCACAGTGACATGTTTTCATCTTACCCTTGTAAATGCTATAATTTCAGTTTAACTTTACCTAGGCTCATTTAATTTAATATGTATAATACTACATGTAGCTTGGATCCCAGGAAGCCTATTGATTTTGAGGTCAAAAGGTCAAGGTCACAGTGACACGTTTTCATCTTACCCTTCTGCAGTCCTTGTAAATGCGATAACTTTAGCTTAACTTCACCTAGGCTCATAGAATTTGGTGTGTATGATACTAGCATGAATGCCAGGAAGCCTATTGATTTTGAAGTCAAAAGGTCAAGGTCACAGTGACATGTTTTCATCTTTCCCTTCTAAAGTACTTGTAGATGTGATCATAACTTCATATTTGATATTAGCATGGATCCCAGGAATTCTATTGATTTTGAGGTCAGAAGGTCAAAGGTAAATTTGCCACCTTCCACTTTTCTTGCTTGACCAATAACTCCATTTTCTATGTTACAGGCAGGTGTATTATGTGCTCACATTAGCGACACTCTTGTTAGGTACAGATATTTTCCTTTCATTTCAAACTTGTCTAAGTTCAGACTAATGGGGTGTTGCAAGAAACTTGCGATCAATTGCAAAAAGTCTATTTTGGGTCCCTAAATCAACCATATGTTTTGCAGTTAATGGTGATTAATTAATGGTGATTAATTGCTAATCTGCTTCTTGAAACAAGAAGTTTAATCTAATTTGCTATAACTAACATTAATCTATCAGTTGTATTGCAACTGAATACATGTATTTGCAATTGATCGCAAATATTTTCTTGCAACACCCCCTAAGAAAAATAAATTAATGATTCTTAAACAGTGGCTTTTTGTCTGGCCTGTATAACAGAGCGAGACGATAGGCGCCACTTTTCCGACAGCCACATCGGCGTCATTGAAAACTTAATAAAGGTTTTTGAAAGGTCATCTAGACCTAGTTCATGAAACTTAAAAATTAGGGTAATGGTGAATCACTGAAGACCCTGTGTGAGTTTCAGGTCACATGATCAGGGTCAAAGGTTATTTAGGGTCAACTAACTTGGCCATATTGGGAATATTTTTGAATTGTTATAACTTTGAAATTTTATAGTTCATGAAACTTGGAAATAAGAGCAATCAATTATCCCTGAAGATCCTGTGCGAGATTCAGGTCACATGATTAAGGTCAAAGGTCATTTAGGGTAAAAAAAAACTTTGGTAATTTAAAGGGCATTTGTGGAATTGTAATCATAACTTTAAAAAATTTATTTAGTTCATGAAACTTAGACATACAAGCAACCATGTATCCCTGAATATCATGTGCGCACTTCATGTCACATGACGAAGATCAAAGGTCATTTAAGGTCAATGAACTTTGCCGGTGTTGGGGGTATTTGTGGCATTGGCATCATAACTTATAAAGGTTATGGATCTAATATAGACATAATTTTCTTGTACTGAATGGTATGACGAAACCATTGATGAATTGTGTTATCTTTTTATCATTAAAGGACAAGTGCACCCCAACAAAAATTTGCCTTGAATAAAAGGAGAAAAATCCAAGCATAACAATTTTATCAAAATCAGATGTAAAATAAGAAAATTGTGACATTTTAAAGACTCACTTAAAGGTATTGTTTTACTTTGTGAGCAGCCGATTTAAAAAAAATTCAAACCAAGATGAAACATGTGTACAAGTGCATGTATTAGAACTAATAAACCCTGAAAACAACCAATATTGAGAATGAAAAGCTAAAACTACAAGACAAACCCCGATTTTGTAAATAGGTGTCTAATAGACGCCTTAATACTACACATAAGTGTATAGGATGAAATTAAGATGGTGTTTCCGGTCACATTGTATTTCATATTTTGAAGCACTAAATATTTTCGAACGCAATTTTTTCTGGGCTTCATTTTTTGTAACATATCACAGACACAGGTGACAAGTGTGACCTTCTAGCTAAGATTTTTTAAAAGTCAAACCAATGTTAACCAATCACTTTAAATTCACAAAACAGTCATATGCACATCCTGGTCTGTATGCAAATGAGGGGACTGATGACGTCACCCACTCACTATTTCTTTTGTATTTCATTATATGAAATACTGCAATTTCTTCCTCATTGTCATGTGAAGAAAATATTTATTCCTCCCTAAACATGTCGATTACAATTGTCTTAACAAAGTGTGGTTAAGCCAAGTTAGTCATTATTGCCAAATCTGAAAGAAATGAAATATTGTATATAAATTTTAGAAAAAAAAGATATAGCGAATGAAGGCATCATCGACTCTCATTTGCATATCAGTGAGTTGTGCATAGAACTGATTTTTGTGAAAAATAATGAAACTTTAAAGTGTCATGACTTTATTATTTTACATCTGATTTTGATGAAACTTTCTGTGTCGTGCTTGTTTGATTTTTCTCTATTTAATTAAAAAAAACATTTTTCTTGAATGGACTTGACTTAAAAAAACATATATATTATCATGATAAACTTATATGGTTTTTAGTTTCAAACAAAGTCAGTCACATGATAATGAACAAGAAACCACATAATAATACAAATCAGTGGATGTATTAATGGAGGATGGAACAATTTGGGACCAGTTTGGCTGAGGAGAGAGAGAGAGAGTGGGGGATTAGGGGAACAAGAAAGAGAGGGGAGGGAGAGATAGAAGGAGCAAGAAAGAGAGGGGCTGAGGTGAGTAAGAGAGGGAGTGAGAAAGAGGGGATAGGCAGGTAGGTGCTGGTACTTTGTATGTGTGTGGGGGATGATAAACAGTAATGAAAAGTCCACCCAAAAAAGTTGATTGAAATAAAATAGAAAAATCAAACAAGCATAACACTAAAAATTCACTGAAATTTGATGTAAAATAAGAAAGATAAGTTTCACTTGATTTTGCATATTAAACAGGTATTTGCTCATCCTGGTCAATATGCAAATGAAAGGGCTGATGACATCAAACAGATACTATTTCTTTTTTTGTTTTATTTTGTGAAATATTTCAATTTACCCCTCATTGTCGTGAAACAAAGCTTTATTCCTCCCTGAAATACCTTCTTCTTTTCTTTTTTTTTTACATTTTGTGATTCAATCAAGAGGCCCCCTATTGTCAAATCTGTAAAAAGTGAAATATGATCCTACTCAAAAGAAATAGTAACATCATTGACTATCATTTGCATATCTTCTTTTTTTTTTAATTGTGCATGTTATGTAAAAAAAAATAAGCAAAACTTAAAAATCTCGTAACTTTCTTATATTGCATCAATTTTTTAAATGAAATTTTAAGCGTTTGATTTTTGTCTAATTGATCAAGGTCAACCTTTTCCTGATATAGACTTGATCTTTAATGAAAAATACAAATGTGAAAGTGATTAGTGAAATATATATCATGTGATATATCGGTTACACTTCGTATTTCCGAAGCTTCGTTATTCCGAAGGTTCTTTATTCCGAAGGTTCGTAATTCCGAAACACGTAAATTGCCTATACCTCGATGTTCGTTAATCCGAAAACGAAAAAGGGTTCGTTAATCCGAACATTTGTGGCGTAATTCCGACGATTCGTTATTCCGAAGGTTCGATAATCCGAAAACGAAATAAGGTTCGTTGTTCCGAAGGTTCGTTAATCCGAAAACGAAATAAGGTTCGTTGTTCCGAAGGTTCGTTAATCCGAAAACGAAAAAAGGTTCGTTATTCCGAAGGTTCGTTGATCCGAAAACGAAATAAGGTTCGTTTTTCCGAAGGTTCGTTAATCCGAAAACGAAATAAGGTTCGTTAATCCGAAAACAAAATAAGGTTCGTTTTTCCGAAGGTTCGTTAATCCGAAAACGAAATAAGGTTCGTTAATCCGAAAACAAAATAAGGTTCGTTAATCCGAAAACAAAATAAGGTTCGTTAATCCGAAAAATGAAAACCGGGAAAGCAGAGGCAGAGGCAGAGGCAAGGGGAGGGGGGGGGGGCGGGGGACACTGTTGCCGTTCAATTATCATATGAGGATGGGAAGGCAAGGGCCTTCCGAACGAATTTTCGTTGGGGGTAAAGCCAAAAAATGAAACTCATACGTCAAAATTGGGACTGTGGTGATATTTTCACCTTAAGATTATCATCTGCTTGAAGTCATTGCCTGTTTGATAGTGATTAAGTAGAGAATAACTTTTTTGAAGTGACTTCTTATTATGGCAAAATGTATATTTAGGCTTTATTTTTCGGGAGAGAGTATAATGAGCGAGCGGCTTGGTAAAACAAATTCAAAGGTGAAGTTGTATAACGTTTTTTGTGGTCAGTTATTCTTAAAATGGCATTATTGCAAGGTGTTGCGAGCGTGAATCACAAGCTAAACTTTAGGTTATTTCAATAAAAAATGAAAATTAGTTTTTAAAAATCCGAGCAGATTTCTGCTGTCATTAAAAAGATGTGCATCTCACTAAAGAATTAACACGAGCGCAAAACGCGAGCTTAAACATACTGACCAGAAAAGGAACCTGTTAAAGAAAGCATTTAGTGACCTCTTTAGGATGCATATTTCACCAATCGAATGAGAGTGCGAAGCGCAAGCTGAAAATTTTCAATATTCCAGCCTGAAAACTTAACTTAACTTGTATACTTTAAAAAGAGTATTTTATTTCGAAAAAACATGAAAAACGGCATATTTATTTTTGAAAAAGGAACTTTCCCATTTTGGAAAATATTAATTCCCCTGTTTTTTATTCCATTTTTGATGCCCCCTGCCTCCCTCCCGGCGGATCCAACTTTTGTCAAATAGAGGGGGGGGGGATTTCTTTTAGCAATATAGCACAGCAACAAACCCAAAGCACTGGAAGATTTTCAACAATACCTAACATTAAAAATAAGGTGTTTTGGAGCATTGGTGCAATTCTTCAAAATAAAATTTAGAATTGTTACTTTTAATTTCATCAATTTTTTTTTGTGTGTGTGTACCAAAGTGTCCAGTTTAGATGATATTCCTATGTTAACATTGACTCTGACAGGTATTCCTGAAGAAAAGAAATATTAAAATGAAAGAACTTGTTTTATATATATATTTTTTTTTTTCAGTTGGCCAGTAATCTCTTTGAAAAAGAAGTTTTGAACTACAAGGATGTGGAAGCTCTAATTGGACCGCCACCATTTGGACATAAGAAGCAGATTTCTATAGATGACTTTGACATTATGAACTATGGAGATGATGAAATGGATGCAGAAAACTTAGAGAGAAAGAAACAACAAGAACGGAGACTTAATGAACAACAAGAGGAGGAAAGGTGATTGATGTGACTGAAGGAACTGATATTTGTTCAAGATGCTCAGAGGACATTATGTTGTTCTGTCATTTACCAAGATATGAAGAATTGTTTTATACTGTGAAACCAGTTTAATTTGTCATTGTCCAACAAAAGTTTGGATTACCCTGCTTGAGCAAGGCTTATAATATGCTGAAAATATTTGCTACATTACAGTAAGTGTGCAGTACAGTGCCATGTGAGTTCAAAACAGTATTATTGTAAATGTCCTAGCTTTTCCAATATGCTATGAGATTTCAGGGTAGAGAGCAATAAATGTTGATCAATCTCTTGCAAACGAACTTGAGCGGAAAGAATCAGGACTACTGTCAATCAGACCATGGCCTGAGACACAAAAGATCAATGTTGCAATTGAGTGGAACCGTATGTTTATGGTTAACCACTCTAAAAAGTTATGATTGATTTTGAATTTCAATTGTATTTCTTTTTTTTTAACCTGACCCATCATAAATGCTATTACATCTCGCCCATTAAACCTCTTGAGAGTTCTGAAGTGAATGGGGGGGGGGAGGAGTTGGAGGGGCAGGAGGGGACCATTTCACGAAAGTTGTGAGAACTAGCTAGTTGTCATCTGACAATTTAGTAATATTCAGGCATCAATGCTTCTCAGCTAATCAAATCTAATGAAAGCTGTTAAAGTCAAGACTGACAGACCTTGCTTGATTAAAGACATAAGTCTTTTGATGAGAGATGATACTGCAAGGGGTCCAATTAGATGTCTCATTTCCTCTTTCCTTTCCCCATGTCACCTTTTTTCTTTACATTTTCTTGTAGTTAGACCTTTTAAACTGTGATTAAAAGCAAAAAAGTGTTACTGTTATCTTAATTTCTTTCAAATCTGTAACATTAGAAAAACCAGATGAATGAGTGAAGTTATATACCACTCTACCTGGGTCTAAAGAGAAAACGGTCTTTTTGAAATGGTCAGGAAGAGTCAGAGAGAGTGACGTGCCTTTAATAATTTATCAGTGAATTCTTACACATACATGTAAGTTTTGGATGAAAACATTCTTTTATGTGTTGGTTTATTGCATTTACATGGTTACAACAGATTACTTAAATTAAACATGGGAAGATTTGAAGAATCTGTGGGTCAAACTATTCATTTTTTTAATGGGTAGAGAATTCAGCACATGCATGTGAATTAAGATGGAGGCATGCAAGACATATGTTTGAACTATTGGGAAATAATGTTGCCATTGTGGTAGCATACATTATTGCAATGAATTACAGAGAAATTTTCCACTGAACATGCACCACTTCCCGGAGTTTTAAGCAATGCTCATACAGTACAGCATGCACAATGTATAGTCTTTGGAGGATAAAGGGAATCTTTGAAATTGCTTCGCTCTAGTACCAACTTACCACCGCAATAAATCTGGCAATAAATTATTGCAGGCTAAGCCTTTCATTTCTGTGAGCAATGCTCATGAAATATGGTACATGGATGCGGACTATCATTCTTTATCAGTAACATTCTGTTTTTGTCTCACCTGCGAAGCAAAGTGAGACTATAGGCGCCGCTTTTCCGGCGGTGGCGTCAACATCAAATCTTAACCTGAGGTTAAGTTTTTGAAATGACGTCATAACTTAGAAAGTATATAGACCTAGTTAATAAAACTTGGCCATAAGATTAATCAAGTATTACTGAACATCCTATTAGAGTTTCATGTCACATGACCAAAGTCAAAGGTCATTTAGGGTCAATGAACTTAGACCATGTTGGAGGAATCAACATCGAAATCTTAACCTGAGGTTAAGTTTTTGAAATGTCATCATAACTTAGAAAATATATGGACCTAGTTCATGAAACTTGGACATAAGTTTAATCAAGTATCACTGAACATCCTGCATGAGTTTCACGTCACATGACCAAGGTCAAAGGTCATTTAGGGTCAATGAACTTTGGCCGAATTGGGGATATCTGTTGAATTCCCATCATAACTTTGAAAGTTTATGGATCTGATTCATGAAACTTGGACATAATAGTAATCAAGCATCACTGAAAATTTTGTGCAAGTTTCAGGTCACATGATTAAGGTCAAAGGTCATTTAGGGTCAATGAACTTTGGCCGAATCGGGGGTATCTGTTGAATTACCATCATAACTTTGAAAGTTTATTGGTCTAGTTCATTAAACTTGGACATTAGAGTAATCAAGTATCACTGAACATCCTGTGCGCATTTCAGGTCACCTGACCAAGGTCAAAGGTCAATGAACTTTGGCCGAATTGGGTGTATCTGTTGAATTACCATCATAACTTTGAAAGTTTCTGGATCTGATTCATGAAACTTGTACATAAGAGTAATCAAGTATCACTGAACATCCTGTTCGAGTTTCAGGTCACATGATCAAGGTCAAAGGTCATGTAAGGTCAATGAACTTTGGCCATGTTGGGGTTTTTTGTTGAATAACCATCATATCTCTGTAAGTTTATTGGTCTAGTTCATAAAAAGTGGACATAAGAGCAACCATGTATCACTGAACATCTTGTGCGAGTTAGAGTAGTATTCAAAGTCAGCACTGCTGCTATATTGAACTGCGTGATGCAGGTGAGACGGCCAGAGGCATTCCACTTGTTGATAGTATGAGAAACTATTAATAAATTTATTGATATGGTGATTACTGAGATCATAATGGAATAGTCATGAAATTTGTGACAGCTAATGGGAGAAGATCAGGGAAAGGGGGAAGGGGTAAGATGGAATAAAGTAAAAATGAAATACAGGAAGAAGAAATAAGGGGAAAAATAAACGAAAATGAGACAGTAAAAGGAGAAAAGAAATGAAAGTGTCAGAAGAAAAGGAATATGTCAGCAAGAGAAATAAAAAAGTGTTAAATTCTCAAAATATACATGCTTAAAGACAATTTGTAGGTAATTCCCCAGAACATAGAATATGTGAAAAGTTAGATCATATGACTTTTCCTATTTGAGTATTACCTTTGCTGTTAATTTGAATTCCTTTAACTTATGTTTACAATTTGCAATATATGTCTGTATATAAATATATTAAATATGAATGTATATTATATGTTTGTAAATTGTCAGACTGTCATTCATTCTTTTTCAGTTATTATTGTGCATGTATAACTATTTCTTCCTTTTTATACGCTCGTCCTACAGGGTGTATTATGGTATCATGCTTGATGTTCGTCTGTCTGTCCGTCCATCCATCTGTTAACTTTTCCTTATAAACACGATAACTTCAGTTTAACGTAACCTATGCTCATGTAATTTGGTGTGTGATACTAGCATAGATCCCAGGAAGCCTATTAATTTTGACTTCAAAGGTCAAAGTCACGGTACTTTGTTTTCATCTTATTCTTTTGCAGTTCTTGTTAACGCAATAATTTCAGTTTAAGTTAAACTAGACTCATGATTTGGTGTGTATGATACTAGCGTAGATCCCAAGAAGCCTATCAATTTTTAGGTCAAAGTCACAGTGACATGTTTTCATTGTGCCCTTCTGCAGTCCTTGTAAACACATTAACTTCAGTTTGACTTAACCTAGGCTCATATAATTTGGTTTGTATGATACTACATGTAGCTTGGATCCCAGGAAGCCTATTGATTTTGAGGTCCAAAGGTCAAGGTCACAGTGACATGTTTTCATCTTACCCTTGTAAATGCTATAATTTCAGTTTAACTTTACCTAGGCTCATTTAATTTAATATGTATAATACTACATGTAGCTTGGATCCCAGGAAGCCTATTGATTTTGAGGTCAAAAGGTCAAGGTCACAGTGACACGTTTTCATCTTACCCTTCTGCAGTCCTTGTAAATGCGATAACTTTAGCTTAACTTCACCTAGGCTCATAGAATTTGGTGTGTATGATACTAGCATGAATGCCAGGAAGCCTATTGATTTTGAAGTCAAAAGGTCAAGGTCACAGTGACATGTTTTCATCTTTCCCTTCTAAAGTACTTGTAGATGTGATCATAACTTCATATTTGATATTAGCATGGATCCCAGGAATTCTATTGATTTTGAGGTCAGAAGGTCAAAGGTAAATTTGCCACCTTCCACTTTTCTTGCTTGACCAATAACTCCATTTTCTATGTTACAGGCAGGTGTATTATGTGCTCACATTAGCGACACTCTTGTTAGGTACAGATATTTTCCTTTCATTTCAAACTTGTCTAAGTTCAGACTAATGGGGTGTTGCAAGAAACTTGCGATCAATTGCAAAAAGTCTATTTTGGGTCCCTAAATCAACCATATGTCTTGCAGTTAATGGTGATTAATTAATGGTGATTAATTGCTAATCTGCTTCTTGAAACAAGAAGTTTAATCTAATTTGCTATAACTAACATTAATCTATCAGTTGTATTGCAACTGAATACATGTATTTGCAATTGATCGCAAATATTTTCTTGCAACACCCCCTAAGAAAAATAAATTAATGATTCTTAAACTGGCTTTTTGTCTGGCCTGTATAACAGAGCGAGACGATAGGCGCCACTTTTCCGACAGCCACATCGGCGTCATTGAAAACTTAATAAAGGTTTTTGAAAGGTCATCTAGACCTAGTTCATGAAACTTAAAAATTAGGGTAATGGTGAATCACTGAAGACCCTGTGTGAGTTTCAGGTCACATGATCAGGGTCAAAGGTTATTTAGGGTCAACTAACTTGGCCATATTGGGAATATTTTTGAATTGTTATAACTTTGAAATTTTATAGTTCATGAAACTTGGAAATAAGAGCAATCAATTATCCCTGAAGATCCTGTGCGAGATTCAGGTCACATGATTAAGGTCAAAGGTCATTTAGGGTAAAAAAAAACTTTGGTAATTTAAAGGGCATTTGTGGAATTGTAATCATAACTTTAAAAAATTTATTTAGTTCATGAAACTTAGACATACAAGCAACCATGTATCCCTGAATATCATGTGCGCACTTCATGTCACATGACGAAGATCAAAGGTCATTTAAGGTCAATGAACTTTGCCGGTGTTGGGGGTATTTGTGGCATTGGCATCATAACTTATAAAGGTTATGGATCTAATATAGACATAATTTTCTTGTACTGAATGGTATGACGAAACCATTGATGAATTGTGTTATCTTTTTATCATTAAAGGACAAGTGCACCCCAACAAAAATTTGCCTTGAATAAAAGGAGAAAAATCCAAGCATAACAATTTTATCAAAATCAGATGTAAAATAAGAAAATTGTGACATTTTAAAGACTCACTTAAAGGTATTGTTTTACTTTGTGAGCAGCCGATTTAAAAAAAATTCAAACCAAGATGAAACATGTGTACAAGTGCATGTATTAGAACTAATAAACCCTGAAAACAACCAATATTGAGAATGAAAAGCTAAAACTACAAGACAAACCCCGATTTTGTAAATAGGTGTCTAATAGACGCCTTAATACTACACATAAGTGTATAGGATGAAATTAAGATGGTGTTTCCGGTCACATTGTATTTCATATTTTGAAGCACTAAATATTTTCGAACGCAATTTTTTCTGGGCTTCATTTTTTGTAACATATCACAGACACAGGTGACAAGTGTGACCTTCTAGCTAAGATTTTTTAAAAGTCAAACCAATGTTAACCAATCACTTTAAATTCACAAAACAGTCATATGCACATCCTGGTCTGTATGCAAATGAGGGGACTGATGACGTCACCCACTCACTATTTCTTTTGTATTTCATTATATGAAATACTGCAATTTCTTCCTCATTGTCATGTGAAGAAAATATTTATTCCTCCCTAAACATGTCGATTACAATTGTCTTAACAAAGTGTGGTTAAGCCAAGTTAGTCATTATTGCCAAATCTGAAAGAAATGAAATATTGTATATAAATTTTAGAAAAAAAAGATATAGCGAATGAAGGCATCATCGACTCTCATTTGCATATCAGTGAGTTGTGCATAGAACTGATTTTTGTGAAAAATAATGAAACTTTAAAGTGTCATGACTTTATTATTTTACATCTGATTTTGATGAAACTTTCTGTGTCGTGCTTGTTTGATTTTTCTCTATTTAATTAAAAAAAACATTTTTCTTGAATGGACTTGACTTAAAAAAACATATATATTATCATGATAAACTTATATGGTTTTTAGTTTCAAACAAAGTCAGTCACATGATAATGAACAAGAAACCACATAATAATACAAATCAGTGGATGTATTAATGGAGGATGGAACAATTTGGGACCAGTTTGGCTGAGGAGAGAGAGAGAGAGTGGGGGATTAGGGGAACAAGAAAGAGAGGGGAGGGAGAGATAGAAGGAGCAAGAAAGAGAGGGGCTGAGGTGAGTAAGAGAGGGAGTGAGAAAGAGGGGATAGGCAGGTAGGTGCTGGTACTTTGTATGTGTGTGGGGGATGATAAACAGTAATGAAAAGTCCACCCAAAAAAGTTGATTGAAATAAAATAGAAAAATCAAACAAGCATAACACTAAAAATTCACTGAAATTTGATGTAAAATAAGAAAGATAAGTTTCACTTGATTTTGCATATTAAACAGGTATTTGCTCATCCTGGTCAATATGCAAATGAAAGGGCTGATGACATCAAACAGATACTATTTCTTTTTTTGTTTTATTTTGTGAAATATTTCAATTTACCCCTCATTGTCGTGAAACAAAGCTTTATTCCTCCCTGAAATACCTTCTTCTTTTCTTTTTTTTTTACATTTTGTGATTCAATCAAGAGGCCCCCTATTGTCAAATCTGTAAAAAGTGAAATATGATCCTACTCAAAAGAAATAGTAACATCATTGACTATCATTTGCATATCTTCTTTTTTTTTTAATTGTGCATGTTATGTAAAAAAAAATAAGCAAAACTTAAAAATCTCGTAACTTTCTTATATTGCATCAATTTTTTAAATGAAATTTTAAGCGTTTGATTTTTGTCTAATTGATCAAGGTCAACCTTTTCCTGATATAGACTTGATCTTTAATGAAAAATACAAATGTGAAAGTGATTAGTGAAATATATATCATGTGATATATCGGTTACACTTCGTATTTCCGAAGCTTCGTTATTCCGAAGGTTCTTTATTCCGAAGGTTCGTAATTCCGAAACACGTAAATTGCCTATACCTCGATGTTCGTTAATCCGAAAACGAAAAAGGGTTCGTTAATCCGAACATTTGTGGCGTAATTCCGACGATTCGTTATTCCGAAGGTTCGATAATCCGAAAACGAAATAAGGTTCGTTGTTCCGAAGGTTCGTTAATCCGAAAACGAAATAAGGTTCGTTGTTCCGAAGGTTCGTTAATCCGAAAACGAAAAAAGGTTCGTTATTCCGAAGGTTCGTTGATCCGAAAACGAAATAAGGTTCGTTTTTCCGAAGGTTCGTTAATCCGAAAACGAAATAAGGTTCGTTAATCCGAAAACAAAATAAGGTTCGTTTTTCCGAAGGTTCGTTAATCCGAAAACGAAATAAGGTTCGTTAATCCGAAAACAAAATAAGGTTCGTTAATCCGAAAACAAAATAAGGTTCGTTAATCCGAAAAATGAAAACCGGGAAAGCAGAGGCAGAGGCAGAGGCAAGGGGAGGGGGGGGGGCGGGGGACACTGTTGCCGTTCAATTATCATATGAGGATGGGAAGGCAAGGGCCTTCCGAACGAATTTTCGTTGGGGGTAAAGCCAAAAAATGAAACTCATACGTCAAAATTGGGACTGTGGTGATATTTTCACCTTAAGATTATCATCTGCTTGAAGTCATTGCCTGTTTGATAGTGATTAAGTAGAGAATAACTTTTTTGAAGTGACTTCTTATTATGGCAAAATGTATATTTAGGCTTTATTTTTCGGGAGAGAGTATAATGAGCGAGCGGCTTGGTAAAACAAATTCAAAGGTGAAGTTGTATAACGTTTTTTGTGGTCAGTTATTCTTAAAATGGCATTATTGCGAGGTGTTGCGAGCGTGAATCACAAGCTAAACTTTAGGTTATTTCAATAAAAAATGAAAATTAGTTTTTAAAAATCCGAGCAGATTTCTGCTGTCATTAAAAAGATGTGCATCTCACTAAAGAATTAACACGAGCGCAAAACGCGAGCTTAAACATACTGACCAGAAAAGGAACCTGTTAAAGAAAGCATTTAGTGACCTCTTTAGGATGCATATTTCACCAATCGAATGAGAGTGCGAAGCGCAAGCTGAAAATTTTCAATATTCCAGCCTGAAAACTTAACTTAACTTGTATACTTTAAAAAGAGTATTTTATTTCGAAAAAACATGAAAAACGGCATATTTATTTTTGAAAAAGGAACTTTCCCATTTTGGAAAATATTAATTCCCCTGTTTTTTATTCCATTTTTGATGCCCCCTGCCTCCCTCCCGGCGGATCCAACTTTCGTCAAATAGAGGGGGGGGGGGGATTTCTTTTAGCCATATTTTCCTTGATCGGCAGTTTAAAGTTTATTTTTGTTTGTTTCTTTGAAAGGGTAGTCCTAACAGTCAATAATTAGCTTTATCCTTATAAAATAAAGTAAATATGTAATAACATGATAAACCCTTTTAAAATAATGCGAGCGCGATATTTATTATTGATTTTATATGATATTTTTGTTAATATGATGGGCAATATGTTTGTGATCTTCAAAGCGAGATGCCTATGTAACTAAATTTAGATAATAACTGCTAGCAAGAATCGCGAACAGAATTTTTAAATATATAAGCTCTGATCTGATCTAAAGGGGACAATTTAAGAACTTTTTGCAGTTAGCCATGAAGACGATGCGTGTTTTAGCCAATGGCGGCGGAACGTTTTTTTTTTTTTTTTGGGGGGGGGGGCAAAGTAAAAAAAAGGGGCCAATAGGGGCAACTTGGTGCAAACGGATATTTTCACCATTAGATTATCATCCAAGAATGCTATAGAATGTCCAGTTTTCAGGTTGGAAAATCGGAAAAAATTTGGCTCACGTTTCTCGCTCGCATCAAGTATTGTTTATTGAGGAACTCGTTCTATTCCTGGTTACAAAAAAGAAGTATGAAATGTCCGCCGGGAGGGAGGCAGGGGGCATCAAAAATGGAATAAAAAACAGGGGAATTAATATTTTCCAAAATGGGAAAGTTCCTTTTTCAAAAATAAATATGCCGTTTTTCATGTTTTTTCGAAATAAAATACTCTTTTTAAAGTATACAAGTTAAGTTAAGTTTTCAGGCTGGAATATTGAAAATTTTCAGCTTGCGCTTCGCACTCTCATTCGATTGGTGAAATATGCATCCCAAAGAGGTCACTAAATGCTTTCTTTAACAGGTTCCTTTTCTGGTCAGTATGTTTAAGCTCGCGTTTTGCGCTCGCATCAAGTATTGTTTATTGAGGAACTCATTCTATTCCTGGTTACAAAAAAGAAGTATGAAATGTCCAGTTTTCAGGTTGGAATGTCACAAATTTTAAGCTTGCGGTTCGCGCTCTCATTATATAGTTCGTGAGATATATATTCTATTCATGAGTCACTAAATGCAGTCCTTAAAAGATTACTTTCTGAAGCCTGTTGCATAAAACTTTTTACCTGAGAAACCTCTGGTAAAAACTGAAAACTAAGGTTAGTCTGATTTCCGCCAATTACTTTAGCACAGGGCAAAAACTCCTGTAAAAACAACCTGAGTTTTCTCAGGTAAAAAGTTTCATGCAACGGGCCCCAGGTCAGTATATAAACAAATTACAACTCGCCCTCGCATTAATTCTTTAGAAAGATACACATCTTTCTCATGATTACAAAAAATGCTCCGAATGCTCACTTCACGTCTTGTTACATGAAATGTCTACTAGTTTCAGCTTGCGATTCGCGCTTTCAACATCTCACATGGATCATTATTAGTATTATTTTTATTTTTATTACCAGCAGAAGCTGTTATTAAAAATGACATCCCCTCCAATACAAATCCTATTATCTAGAGGTTGCTCGCACGCTTCCAACACACTTGATCCCCTGCATCTTTAATTAAACCATTTGCTTATAGGCATCAATTGCTCAGATAAAATCGAAATTAGCCTATGCTTGATCAGGGCGCCATTCTTAATGAAATACATGCTTTGGCCCCAACACACATCATCGATCGTTATTACTATCATTGCATAATATCGTGTAATCTTGTAATGACAACATCGTTTTTGTTACCAAAATGAATTATTTTCATTTTCGGAAATACGAACCATATTTAATTTTCGGATTAACGAACCTTATTTCGTTTTCGGATTAACGAACCTTCGGAATTACGAACCTTATTTCGTTTTCGGATTAACGAACCTTCGGAATTACGAACCTTATTTTGTTTTCGGATTAACGAACCTTCGGAATTACGAACCTTATTTCGTTTTCGGATTAACGAACCTTCGGAGTTACGAACCTTATTTCGTTTTCGGATTGACGAACCTTCGGAATTACGAACCTTCGGAAATACGAACCTTCGGAAATACGAACCTTCGGAATAACCGAACCTTCGGAATTACGAAGCTTCGGAATTACGAATGTATGCGGGTATATCAACAAGATAACAGACAAACCCGGGGGGCCACTTCCATTTACGAGTGGATTCCATGCGCGACTATGGGGTCTAAAAAAGCACCCTAAACACGTATTTTCTAATTCTGAAAATGCACCCCTTAACAAGTATTGGCGTCAAGTATTGGGAACGAAACGATACTCTTGGGAAGTATTGCCTGAAATGAACCCCTAAACAGTTATTGTTATGTCACGGGTCCTTCGGTCGTTGGTTTAGTACGACCCCACCTTCCACACAGTGCAAATCGGAGTTGGGGCAAAAAGGGCATCCTTTATAAAACATTTTAATTTTGTTTTATCATCCCCGCAAATTAGACCCTTAACACTTAACTTTCCTTGCGAAATAGATATCTTTATTCATTATTTTTGTGTTTTTGACATCACGTTACGTACGTATTGTCCAATCATGAAAAAGACATCCTTTTTACTTTTTTTTTTTTGGGGGGGGGGGTTTGGTCGCGCATGGTCCCGGCGCATATTAGTCACTCGTCAATGTAAGTGCCCCCCCCCCGGGGCAGACAACTCAAAAGCAAAACAAAAACATATCAACAACAACAAAATTCAGGATATAGCTTAATACCGGCTTGGCTCCAGAAACTGGTGTAAATCCGGTCAGTGGGAGACGACAGTAATAATTCAATTGCACGGTTATATGTTTGTGGATTGGTACATGTACATGTATATCAAAGTTACAGATATGATACCTTGCTATGGGTTGTGAAACGAGCATTAACTTTTTGTCTCTGAATGTCAGAGGTCTAAGATCAGGGTTTCGGAGGCAAAAGGTATTTAGTTGGTTACGAGAAAAAGAAATAGACATTGCTCTCCTACAAGAAACATAGTTCAGAAGACGTAGAAAGTAGTTGGTCTTCAGAATGGGGCAGTGATGTACTCTTTTGTCACGGATCTCCTCATAGTAGTGGGGTCATGATACTTATCAATTCAAAACTAGATTATAAAATCATTTCCAAACATGTTTCAGATAATGGTAGATATTTGATTTTAAGAATTATAATAGACGGCAATGAATTTATAATTTGTAACGTTTATGCACCAACAGCTGATAAGAAACATGAACAAAAAATATTTTTTGATCATTTATTATGTACCTTGAATTCTTTTGATGACATTACGACCACTCCTCTTTTAATTGGGGGCGATTTTAACGTGATTTTAAACGTGAATGTTGACAGACAAGGTGGTCATCCAACTACCTCGCAAGCAGTAATCAGTCAACTTAAAAAATTACAGAGTGATTTAGATGTCATTGATATATGGCGTGTACGTAACCCTATCACGCGTAAATATACTTGGAAACAATTACGGCCTCTAATCCAAAGTAGATTAGATATTTGGTTTGTCTCCGAGACCCTGCAGGATTATATTAGTAAGGTAGATATGATACCCGGAGTGGGTTCTGATCATTTGGCTATTATTTTAGAATTTAAGGTACAAGAAGAAACAAGATGTAATGCTATGAATTGGAAATTTAATAATACCCTATGCGACGATGAAGTGTTCTGTTCTGAAATGACGAAAAATTTAGATCTGTGGATTAAAGATATATCACAATTTGATGATATGAGAATAGGTTGGGAATTTCTCAAGTAAAATATTCGCCTATTTTCGCGTAAATACAGTATTGAAAAGGCACGGAAAAGGAAAGAAAGGCGAAGAGAACTGGAAAACAGGCTAAAAAGGTTGCAGTTTCTGTTGGATTCCGAGGGTGAAAAGCATGTTGAGAAATATATAAAAAGATTGAAAGCGAATATGAGTCTTATTTAGATTATATAACACAAGGTATCATATTAAGGTCTAAAGCAAATTGGATGGAATTTGGGGAGAAAAATACTAAATTTTTTCTTAATTTAGAAAAAGGCCACAAAAATAAATCATCAATTTTTAAGCTGAAGCAAGGTGATTCCATACTTACAGATATGAAAAATATTAATTCTGAAATAAAATCATTTTATACACAATTATATAAAAAGCCTAATGTCGACTCGAGGCAAAACTCCTTATTCTTAGGACAAGAAAATATTCCAAAGTTACCCTCGGACGCCAAGAGTAAATGTGACTTGCCGTTAACGTTAGAGGAATGTACATCATCCCTATTACTTATGTCAAAAAACAAGTCACCGGGAAACGACGGTTTAACGGTTGAGTTCTATCGCAAATTCTGGGGTAAAATTGGACAGCTTTTGGTAGATAATCTTAACTACAGTTTTCAACAAGGTCAACTTTCTAGTTCACAAAGACAAGGTTTAATTACACTCATATCAAAGAAAGGTAAAGACAAAATGTTAATCGAAAATTACCGACCCATCACTCTAGTGAATGTTGATTTGAAAATTGGCTCTAAAGCACTTGCAGAAAGATTAAAGAAAGTTCTACCGGATTTGATTCACCCTGATCAGGTAGCATTTATAAAGGACAGATTTATTGGAGAAGCTGTCAGGACAGTTAAAGATGCTCTTTTCTTTTCCGAATTGAAAAATATCCCCGGAATATTATTAAGTTTGGACTTCCAAAAGGCGTTCGATTCACTAGATCATACTTTTTTGTTGAATGTCCTCCGATCATTCAATTTTGGAGAAGGATTTTGTAATTTTATTAAAGTTTTATATACCAATTTAGAAAGTGCGGTAATGAATCGGGGTCTGTCATCGGGTTATTTTCCCGTTGAAAGAGGTGTTAGACAGGGGGACCCATTGAGTCCTTATCTGTTTGTTTTAGCTATAGAAACATTTGCTATAAATATTCGTGAAAATAAGACAATACATGGTTTAAAAATATCTGACAATTTAGAATTGAAATTGTCGATGTACGCGGACGACATAACGGTTTTCCTTTCAGACAATATTTCATTTAGACATCTTTTGAATACACTTCAGAATTTCCGAAAGGAATCATCACTCTCTATCAATATTTTCAAAACAAAGGCAATGTGGATAGGAGCCTGTAAAGATAATCAACATTCACTAGAGAATATTCAGTTTGAGAAGTCTTTGACATTTCTTGGAGTAGATATATCACATTCACCCAATGTTTTTTCTTTACAATTGCAAAGAACACTTGATAAAATTAGAGTACAATTGAATTTATGGAAAGCTCGTCATTTATCCTTAATAGGCAAAATACAAATTGTCAAAACCTTTGCTTTTTCGCAATTACTTTACCTTGCAAGTCTGTCAAAAATCCCAGATTATTATATAAAAGAAGTTAATAAGTTAGTTTTTGGGTTCATTTGGAACGGCCCTGACAGGATCAAAAGGGAGATACTTGTTAAGCAGTATGAAGATGGGGGGCTCAAAATGATTTGTTTAAAATCTCTTTTACAAGTGCAAAAAGTCAAGTGGATACAGAGAGTTTTTACATCCAATTCTAAGGGATGGAAGATTATTTTGTTGACATTGCTTCAAAATGTAGGTGGTGACTTTATATTTCATTGTAATTATGAACTTAATATTTTAAACTTGACAATTCCTGAATGGT
Source organism: Lytechinus variegatus (assembly GCF_018143015.1). NCBI lineage: Eukaryota > Metazoa > Echinodermata > Echinoidea > Temnopleuroida > Toxopneustidae > Lytechinus > Lytechinus variegatus. The sequence goes on along the minus strand of NC_054741.1, from coordinate 40,068,479 downwards.
ATAAAGATGTCATGATTAGTTGGAGCACAGTATTTCAGAAAAACATTAAAATATGCGATCAAATACTATGGAATAACAGATGTATATTACAAAATGGAAAATCTTTTTATAAGCCAGAGATAAAAAACAAAGGTTTTGTTAAGGTGTCACATATGTTGGATGAGTATGGCAGACCATTAAGATGGAAAGATGCCAAAAATAAAGGCTTAACATTTGTTGAATACTTTCTACTTCTCGACTGTTACAAGTTTATGCCATCAAAATGGAAATTATTTTTTCTATCTCAAAATTTTCATCCCATTCTTGACAACATTTCATCGATTCCAACTTTAACTATTGATGACATCACTAGAGAAGTAACAGGTGTACCAAAGCGCATACATTCGTAATTCCGAAGCTTCGTAATTCCGAAGGTTCGGTTATTCCGAAGGTTCGTATTTCCGAAGGTTCGTAATTCCGAAGGTTCGTAATTCCGAAGGTTCGTTAATCCGAAAACGAAATAAGGTTCGTAATTCCGAAGGTTCGTTAACCCGAAAACGAAATAAGGTTCGTAATTCCGAAGGTTCGTTAATCCGAAAACGAAATAAGGTTCGTAATTCCGAAGGTTCGTTAATCCGAAAACGGAATAAGGTTCGTTAATCCGAAAACGAAATAAGGTTCGTTAATCCGAAAACGAAATAAGGTTCGTTAATCCGAAAATTAAATAAGGTTCGTATTTCCGAAAATGAAAATAATTCATTTTGGTAACACAAACGATGTTGTCATTACAAGATTACACGATATTATGCAATGATAGTAATAATGATCGATGATACATGCGTGTGTTGGGGCCAAAGCATGTATTTCATTAAGAATGGGGCCCTGATCAAGCATAGGCTAATTTCGATTTTATCTGAGCAATTGCTGCCTATAAGCAAATGGTTTAATTAAAGATGCAGGGGATCAAGTGTGTTGGAAGCGCGTGAGCAACCTCTAGATAATAGGATTTGTATTGGAGGGGATGTCATTTTTAATAACAGCTTCTGCTGGTAATAAAAATAATACTAATAATGATCCTTGTGAGATGTTGAAAGCGCGAATCGCAAGCTGAAACTAGTAGACATTTCATGTAACAAGACGTGAAGTGAGCATTCGGAGCATTTTTTTTGTAATCGTCATGATCGTGAGAAAGATGTGTATCTTTCTAAAGAATTAATGCGAGGGCGAGCTGTAATTTGTTGAAATACTGACCTGGGGCCCGTTGCATGAAACTTTTCCCTGAGAAAACTCAGGTTGTTTTTACAGAAGTTTTTGCCCTGTGCTAAAGTCAATGGCGGCAATCAGACTAACCTTATAGTTTTTAGTTTTTACCAGAGTTTTCTCAGGTAAAAAGTTTTATGCAACAGGCTTCAGAAAGTAATCTTTTAAGGACTGCATTTAGTGACTCATGAATAGAATATAGATATCTCACGAACTAAATAATGAGAGCGCGAACCGCAAGCTTAAAATTTGTGATATTCCAACCTGAAAACTGGACATTTCATACTTCTTTTTTTTTGTAACCAGGAATAGAATGAGTTCCTCAATAAACAATACTTGATGCGAGCGAGAAACGTGAGCCAAATTTTTCCGATTTTCAAACCTGAAAACTGGACATTTTACGTGTTCTAAGAATTCTTGTAAAAAAATAATAATAGCTGGGAGAATAGTTTTCAGAACTGAAGTGGCTTCCCTGGGCAAATGATATCTATATCAATATTATCATTCTAGGCCCACATGAAATTTCCAAAAGTTTGAGCACGTGATTCGCTCGCAACATCTCACAAGGATGCCCTTTTAACAGTAATTGACCAAAAAGGCGAATTTTACATCTTCAGATTTGACTTTTCCCCCAAACCGCTTGCTCTCTACGCTCGCAGAAATGAAACGTAAATATATAACTTTAGTGATCACTTAAAAATTGTGCTCAATTTAGTTACTAAAAAACACACAACCTCTTTACACAGATGATATTAATGGTGAAAATATCCGTTTGCACCAAATTGCCCCTATTGGCCCCCTTTTTTTTGCTTTGCCCCCCCCCCCAAAAAAAATACGTTCCGCCGCCATTGGTTAAAACACGCATCGTCTTCATGGCTAACTGCAAAAAGTTCTTAAAATGTCCCCTTTAGATCAGGTCAGAGCTTATATATTTAAAAATTCTGTTCGCGCTTCTTGCTAGCAGTTATTATCTAAATTTAGTTACATAGGCATCTCGCTTTGAAGATCACAAATGTATAGTGACTGCACTTCGGAGTGTTGATTTGTCTAGTTCAAATTTGAACTAGACAAATCAGCACTTCGAAGTGCGGTCACTATACACGCTCTTTAAGAGCTAAATTAGCACTTCATTTTTTTAGAGTGTAGGACTACCCTTTCAAAGAAACAAAAAAAAAATCAACTTTAAACTGCCGATCAAGGAAAATATGGCTAAAAAAATTGCCCCCCCCCCCCTCTATTTGACGAAAGTTGGATCCGCTGGGAGGGAGGCAGGGGGCATCAAAATGAAATAAAAAAAAAAACTGGGGAATTAATATTTTCCAAAATGGGAAAGTACCTTTTTCAAAAATAAATGTGCCGTTTTTCATGTTTTTTTCGAAATAAAATACTCTTTTTAAAGTATACAAGTTAAGTTTTCAGGCTGGAATTTTGAAAAATTTCAGCTTGCGCTTCGCACTCTCATTCGATTGGCGAAATATGCATCCTAAAGAGGTCACTAAATGCTTTCTTTAACAGGTTCCTTTTCTGGTCAGTATGTTTAAGCTCGCGTTTTGCGCTCGTGTTAATTCTTTAGTTATAAATGCACATCTTTTTAATGACAGCAGAAATCTGCTCGGATTTAAAAAAACTAATTTTCATTTTTTATTGAAATAACCTAAAGTTTTAGCTTGTGATTCACGCTAGCAACACCTCGCAATAATGCCATTTAAAGAATAATTGACCACAAAAAAACATTATACAACTTCACCTTTGAATTTGTTTTACCAAGCCGCTCGCTCATTATAATCTCTCCCGAAAAATAAAGCCTAAATATACATTTTGCCATAATAAGAAGTCACTTCGAAAAAGTTTTTCTCTACTTAATCACTATCAAACACACAATGACTTCAAGCAGATGATAGTATAAGGTGAAAATATGACCAAAGTGCCCATTTTGACGTATGAGTTTCATTTGTTGGCTTTACCCCTAACGAAAATTCGTTCGGCCGCCCTTGCCTTCCCATCCTCATATGATAATTGAACAGCAACAGTGTCCCCCGCCCCCCTCCCCTTGCCTCTGCCTCTGCTTTCCCGGTTTTCATTTTTTCGGATTAACGAACCTTATTTTGTTTTCGGATTAACGAACCTTATGTTGTTTTCGGATTAACGAACCTTATTTTGTTTTCGGATTAACGAACCTTATGTTGTTTTCGGATTAACGAACCTTATTTCGTTTTCGGATTAACGAACCTTCGGAAAAACGAACCTTATTTCGTTTTCGGATTAACGAACCTTCGGAAAAACGAACCTTATTTCGTTTTCGGATCAACGAACCTTCGGAATAACGAACCTTTTTTCGTTTTCGGATTAACGAACCTTCGGAACAACGAACCTCATTTCGTTTTCGGATTAACGAACCTTCGGAACAACGAACCTTATTTCGTTTTCGGATTATCGAACCTTCGGAATAACGAATCGTCGGAATTACGCCACAAATGTTCGGATTAACGAACCCTTTTTCGTTTTCGGATTAACGAACATCGAGGTATAGGCAATTTACGTGTTTCGGAATTACGAACCTTCGGAATAAAGAACCTTCGGAATTACGAAGCTTCGGAATTACGAAGTGTAACCGTACCAAAGTATATTTTTTACACATTTTTTATGAAGGAAAATAACCCATCAATTTCAAATATATTTACACGTTTAAAAGACACCTATGGGTTTCAACAAGAAGAAGTAAGAGAACTTTTAAAACTTCCTCTACGTACTACTATAGATACGAGACTTCGAGCTTTACAATTCAAGATTCTTAATAATTTGATTCCTACCAAGGTTTGGTTATTCCGTATTAAAAAGGTAACGGATACACTTTGTACATTTTGTAAAGTATCACCAGAAACTCTAGTGCATCTTTTTTATTCTTGCCATGTTGTTAACCAATTTTGGAATAATGTTGGTACACTCTTTGCTTCACTAGATCTTCCTGATTTCCTCTTAGAAAGTTATGTTCTTTTTGGTATCTGTAAGCCCCAAATTCCCAGAAATATATTTATATTGAACTTTCTGCTCCTGTCAGGTAAACAATATATTTTTAGATGCCGATGTGACGAAACAAAACCTACTCTCTCCCATTTTTGTAACTTTCTTTTATCATTTGAAACTGTTGAACATACCATTGCACAAAGGAAATGCAAATTAGAAAAACATGATGGCAAGTGGGCTATCATTCTGAATACTTTAAAGAGGCGATAAAACAGAAGGCTATTTTGTTATGTTTATTTTTTTATAGGCCAAGTGCCTGATTTTTTTTGTTGTTGTTATTGTTGTAAACAAACATATTTTTTCTTATTTTATACTATTTTGTATGTTAGACATGTTATTTTATATGCCAACGTCATCTGAACTTTAATATGTGATCCATTATACCATGAATGTTTTGTTATGTATATTTTGATGAAAAGGATCAATAAAACTTGAATTACAAAAAAAAAGAAAATAATAATTCAATGGGTCAGATGCATAAAGAGTAGCGATTGCTTTTGCTGGATTCCGTATGTATAAATATGAACGAGCAAATGCTTTTGCTAGTAGCTTAAGCAATTGCTAACTGCTAGAATTTGCTTGACGATTAAGCTATTGCTAAAAGCCCAGGCTAAAAGCGTATGCACCGGGCGTATGCTTAACCCTATCTTAACTGGGCTATTTCAGACCAGAATATACTGGGGGGGGGGTCAATTTGACCCCCCCCCCTCAGATCTCGGCCGCTGATCGCGCGATCGCCGCGAAAATTTGCAAGCGCGTAGAGCAGAATGTAAACTACAAGACTGTAGGCCTTATGGTAAATTTTAAAAAAATCTAATTCTTAATATTTTTAATTGATTAATTCTGCAAATAAGCGTATGAAATTTGACCTAAATTTTGTTTTTTGTGTATGTTTTTGCCTTTAACTCAATTTATACAGCTAGTAGAATGCTAATTTTTGGTTGGAGTATCAATTACTAGTATTACATTTCTAACAAATATCTACAAAAAATGCAAAAATATAATTAATTTCTTATGTATTTTATTGTTTTTTTTTATTCTTATGTAGTTCTCTTTTTTTTAACCTTTGTTTTTTGTTGTTTTTTCCCAATGAACTTTGTCGGGGATCCCTCTGCGATCATAAAGAGCATAAATTAAATCCATAAACCAACAAAAGTAAAAATAATCATACATCTATGATTTTTGGTTGAAAAACACAATTTACATTGACTTTGTACATGGAATTACGTTTTTTGAGCAATTTCGGGTCTGACATGCACTTACAAAATGTTATGTAATTTCAGAACCGCGTCCCAGGGCGTCGCAATTTTGGTTTAAAAAGATGCGCAATATGGAAGCTTAAAAGTGCCACCGAGATGTTGAGATAATTATCTCGGGAAGTCGACATCTTGATAGCAAAATATAAGATGACAAGATCCCAGATCTCATCATGTTGACATCTTGTAGAAGAGATGATGAGATGACAAGATCCCGGATCTCATCATGTTGACATCTTTGTAGAAGAGATGATGAGATGACAAGATCCCGGATCTCATCATGTTGACATCTTGTAGAAGAGATGATGAGATGACAAGATCCCGGATCTCATCATGTCAACATCTTTTAGAAGAGATGATGAGATGACAAGATCCCGGAACTCATCATGTCAACATATTTTAGAAGAGATGATGAGATGACAAAATCTCGGATCTCATCATGTTGACATCTTGTAGAAGAGATGATCAGATGACAAGATCTTGGATCTCGTCATGTCTACATCCAGTGGAAGAGATGATCAGATGTCATCTCGTAACTCGTCATGTCTACATCTTTAAGAAGAGATGATTAGATGACATGATCATGGATCGAAGATCTTGTCATCTGACCATTTCTTCTAAAATTATCCTTTGTGCAAAATAACTGCATGAATTGAATCAACATACCAAATGACTAATGAATAGAGTTATTATTCATGATTCTGGGGCAAAAGGTTCAACAATTATTTCAAGATGGTGTCATATATGGCGGCCATCTTGGATTTGACCTGAGATGACATTGTATTGCAAAATAGAAAGCAGAAATGGATTCTGCACACTCCAAAACCCCTAAATAGAGGTATTACTCGTCATTCTGGGGCAAGGGGAACGGCCAATTTTTCAAGATGAAATATGGCGGCCATCTTGGATTTGACCTGAAGATGACCTTGTATTGCAAAAATGATTACAAAAATCGGTTCTACACATCTCTAAACCCCTAGAACGAGTCATTACTCATCATTTTGTGGACAGGGGTTCGAAAGTTAGGTTTTCAGGATGGCATCTGGCGGCCATTTTGGATTTATGCAAATTAGCAAAATTGCCCAAACGGCAACTTTGGGCAACCACGCTGAATTTGTTCTAGGACCCCATAGGAACATGGATCAAGAAAAAAACTTCATCGGAAAGAAAATTTCTAGGTTGGAAAATGTCAAATCGACTAAAAAGGTTTGATGGTCCCAAGATGTTGGCATGATATCAGAGGTCAAGAAAATGTGTTGCTGCCGGGTCATATCCTGTACGGATGGCCCAGAGGACCCCATTTTTGTCGGCCATCTTGAATTTTTCATGAAAATCAATTATTTTCATATTTTTGCATAAAAAATGGAAAAATATTAAATAAATACGCATTTCACATTGACAATTATTTTAATTATTCATTTATTGGTATATGCACATATATTGACCAACAGCAGGGCTGAAAGGGTCAATTTACAATATCAATACAAAGTACAAAAAACACATAACAAGTACAGTAAATATAATTTGGCCTAATGATTGAATGGTGTTATAAAAATCAATTTACATGAAGATATATGTATTACTTGAATACAAAAGGATAGATAAGAAAGAGAAACCTGAGACAGGGAAATAGAGGGAGGTCAGAGGGACTAAAGAGGAGACAGAAAACAAGAACATTATAAATGTTTTCAAAAAAAATAATATAAGTATATTAGTAGACATTCTACACATTCACATATATAATACAATTATCATTATCTAATTATCCGTCTACATTTCATGGCAAATATTAGAGTAAACAAGGAAGGATAAAGAAGAAAGGGAGTAGGAGAATTAAATTAAAGAAGAAGAAGGAGAAAATGAAGAAGAGAGGGAAAAAGGATGGTATTGGAGAAGAACAAAAGGGGAAAGAAAAGGAAAGAAAGAGAGGAGGAAGTTGACGAAGAGGAGGGAACGTCTGAAAGTATAAACAATTCATAACAATTTCAAAAAGTAAATTAAAAGGCATACATGCAGTTAAATTTGTCATAAAAAATCAGGTTTGTAAGTGTGTCGACAAAAAGGGTATTGTTGATTTCCGATATCTTTCGGTATTACATTTGATGATACTTAAACCAGACATGTTCCTTAACTGTCTCCTACATCTACTCGCCTTTGATGGTGGAAGCAAATGCCTATGTCGGACAGAATTTAATAACTTCAATCCAAACTCATGAAGAAGGGCATCCCGCCGACTGCGGAGTGAGGGCAGTCCACACACATCCAATGCACCATCATAACATGTATAGTTTCGGCCCAAGATGATCCGAAGTGCTCTCTTTTGCACATGTTCAATTTTATCTGCTAGTTTTTCCGTCAGTGAGGTATGCCAAACTGGGCATGCATACTCGAGAACTGGCCTGATATAACAAGAATGAATCGTCACCATGTCTTTAATTGTTGTTTTGCACTTCCTAAGAATACACAAAGTATACAACTTACGAGATGCCTTTGAAACTATGTTTTCCACATGGAGATTCCACTTCAGATCATCTTGGATGGTAATTCCTCGCAATTTCATATGTGAAACAGAATTAAGGTACACATCATTCAGTGAAAAATCTGTTCTGGGATTCATTTGTCTTAAAAAACACACATTCATCAAGTTACATTTGGCAGGTTTGGGAAGAACATCATTTTCAGTGCACCAATATGAAACATTATCAAGAAGGTTCTGGAGGGTGGGGTCTTCGTTTCGCCTAACGACCTCTCAAATTGTAAGATCGTCTACATATTTCCACTTATTTTCAACTTCACAAGCGGCGTCATTAACAAGGATTAAAAATAAGATAGGACCTAGCTTAGTGCCTTGCGGCACACCACAAGATGTATTTATCAAAGGTGAGATCTCACTTCCTATCTTGGTACTTTGGGTTCCGTCTGAGAGAAAGCTACAAATGATGAGTATGATGCTTCGGCGTACACCAATATTTATAATTTTCTTTACCAGCACGTTATGGTTGACACAATCAAATGCTTTAGTAAAATCAATTGTCGCCAAATACACATAGTTCCCAGGTTTCTCAAGACCTTCAAGTACAAATTTCAACAGGTCAACCAGGTAATGTACAGTAGACGATCCTTTAACATTTCCAAATTGTTTGATATCAATATGTTCTGCAATATCATTAACTATCCACTTAGCAAGAAATGATTCAAATACTCTTGAGAAAGTAGGTGTGAGAGATATGGGTCTCAGTTGATCAAAAGTGCTTATTTTGACTTTTCCTTGGGAATTGGAGTAATTGAAGCCGTTTTCCAACTGTCTGGGAAAATGCCATCTTGAATGCAACTATTGAAGATATGAGTTAAAGGTTCAGCCAGCTCTATGCTGAATTCTTTAATCAACCTCAAAGGAAGATCATTGGGGTGTCTGGATTTTGATATCTTGAGCTTCTGCAATGCCTTAAGGCTTAAGTACCTGACCTTGATAAACAATTGGAGGTGATTTGGAAGGTAAGTATGCAGGCAATGATGTCAAATCCAAAGAAGGCAATTGAGAACATATCGCCGCAAAGTGGGTGCTGATAGTGTAGTGACCATTTCTGAGTTTATTTTAGGATATCAAAGAAGCCTGAAATACGTTCTTGGGATACTGTGTAAAAAAAACGTTTATCTCGTTTATGTGATACTGTGTAAAAAGAGAATCAAAAGCAATTTATCTTTTTTTAGTTGGACGCAAAGATATCCACCTGTTAATTTTAAAGACAGTATTCCCGAACGGCAGGTGAATTTTCAAAAGAAAGCATTTTCAATACGTGTTGAACCCTTAAGAGACACGAACTTAGTAATAATATGTAAATAATGTTTTTCTTGGTTACGCAAAATTACCAATTAGATCTCGCCCTGTAAGGGCGTTTCGTGCGTTCTTAATTGACGATACGGGACTCTTAAAAAAGCCCGGTACTTCAGTAGAGTCGATTTTGGTTACATCTTTCTCTATGGGGATTTGAACCAATATCTCCCCGAGATCGTCGGCTTAGCTCCCAACAGCGTACCTCACCGATGCTGTCTGGTCTGTTCTTTTTGTAGAGGAGAAATGGACTCCTGTTTTAGCTGACTTTTTACCTACGTTTTTTTCCTGATATTTATCGGGTATGTACTCTGATATTTATAATAACGTTTCTAGTAAAAATATATATTTGATATAACTAATTTCTTGACAAAGTATTTGTACTGAAGAAATTATGCTGAGTACGTTTGTAGACGACTTTATTTTTGTATCAGTAAAGTGTCATCCACATGAAATGTCGAATATCATTAGCAAAAAAATAGATCTTTGATGAAATTATTTACGTTGATTTATATGTCATTGTAGACAGCTTTAAGCGATCTTCACTTGATGGTATTATAGAGAGTTTTCCAATGTACTAGTGAACATTGTTATTTAACCTTGACATTATGAAAGTCATTCTCGTCGAATTTCTTAAAGGCATATAGCCTGGTTTTACATGATGTACTTGTATTTTTCTTAGAATTGCTACTAAATAGAAATTCTCACTGTCATTATTATGAGATGTTAAATTACATCTTGTTACACGTTTTGAGGTCGTTTATCTCTATTTGACGACGATAAGTGTATTAGGAGACTGTTTGTTTTATTTTGATAATTGTCAGGTTCCACTGAGACCCTCACCATTGACGAGTTTTGTCCTGATATCGATGATTCATCTCGTTTCCTCTCTCCGATGTAAACGGCAGGCCTAGCTACGCATATTTCATCATTCCAAGTTCAGGTCGAACAACTCAATTCGCCAAGTAGACACCAACTTCTGTAGACAGTCAACTTCTCAACGCTTTGGCCTAGTTTGGAGTTTATATCCTATTTTGTCACTTAATCAATTACTCTGGGGCCGATTGCACGAAAGGGTCTTTGCAAGGACCATCTTTCGTGTCGCCCATCTTTTATGATGCGCCATGTGAAACTCATTTTAAATAAATCATCTGAAAACATATTTCATTCGTCCGTTAAAATAAACAAAATATGTATTTATAAAATGATGTGATATATCATGAAATTGCATAAAATTTTATTTAAAAGCAAGCTAACGAATCTTATTCTTTATCATAAATTTCAGAAACACCCCGCTTATAGCGTATGATAAAAGATGGGCGACACGAAAGACGGTCCTTGGAAAGACCCCTTCGTGCAATCGGCCCCTGTTTTACTGATAGAGCTCTTATTTCTTTGAATATTCGACATAACTTTATTTGTTGTTTTCGAATTATTGGATAAATTATACAGGCATTTCTTCGAGTTGTAAACACTCTGAAAATTTGTCAAAGAGAGCATTCGAATCATTTTGATTATAAAGTGAAGTCATCGAACCGTAATTATTTTGTCAAGTGCTTATTTTTCTTGAATGATCACGTATAGCTAAAAAGTTGGGATGTTTGAGTCGCCGTGCTTGTTGTTGTTTGTTTAGTTTTTTCCCTTTTTTTCTAGTCTGATTGATTTGTGTGTTTGATTTGTCTTTGATTTTAGAAAGAAACAGCATTTTCTCCACCAAATTCTCCAAAATACTCAGATCCGTCCCAACAATAGATATTGCAGTTTCTAAAGGGTTAGTCTCAGCACCGGGAATTAGTACACGCTTTGTACCTTACATAACTTACATAAATTCTTAAGATGTTTATGCCATTGACTGGGTTGACTACACTTTAAATCTTTCACTGACTGTCTATAATACCTTGCTTTAGCTTCTTTTATTTCCTTCAGAGTAACGTAATGATGACCATTGCTCTGGGTTCAAGTGCTTTTCTCTGTATGCCTTGTCTCTAAGTTTTACGAGACGTTTAATTTTGTGGGTCATCCAAGGTTTATCCATGTCCGATAGCAGGGATTTGGTGACAGGAAAGGATCTTCTGTAGGCATCTTGTAAATCCTGGTTAAAGTTATCAACAATATCATTGACTCGATCACTAGGATGATCACTGTTCCAAACCGCATACATTCATAATTCCGAAGCTTCGTAATTTCGAAGGTTCGGTTATTCCGAAGGTTCGTATTTCCGAAGGTTCGTAATTCCGAAGGTTCGTCAATCCGAAAACGAAATAAGGTTCGTAATTCCGAATGTTCGTTAATCCGAAAACGAAATAAAGTTCGTAATTCCGAAGGTTCGTTAATCCGAAAACAAAATGAGGTTCGTAATTCCGAAGGTTCGTCAATCCGAAAACAAAATAAGGTTCGTAAATCCGAAAACGAAATAAGGTTCGTTAATCCGAAAACGAAATGAGGTTCGTAATTCTGAAGGTTCGTCAATCCGAAAACGAAATAAGGTTCGTTAATCCGAAAATTAAATAAGGTTCGTATTTCCGAAAATGAAAATTATTCATTTTGGTAACAAAAAACGGTGTTGTCATTACAAGATTACACGATATTTTGCAATGATAGTAATAACGATCGATGATACATGTGTGTGTTGTGGCCAAAAGCATGTATTTCATTAAGAATAGGCGCCCTGATCAAGCATAGGCTAATTTCGATTTTATCTGAGCAATTGCTGCCTAAGCAAATGGTTTAAAGATGCAGGGGATCAAGTGTGTTGGTCGCGTGCGTGTAACCTCTAGATAATAGGATTTGTATTGGAGGGGATGTCATTTTTAATAACAGCTTCTGCTGGTAATAAAAATAAAAAATAATACTAATAATGATCCTTGTGAGATGTTGAAAGCGCTCGCAACATCTCAAAAGGATGCCCTTTTAACAGTAATTGACCAAAAAGGCGAATTTTACATCTTCAGATTTGATTTCTTTCCCCCAACCCGCTTGCTCGCTACGCTCGCAGAAATGAAACATAAATATATAATTATCACTCAGTGATCACTTAAAAATTTTTGCTCAATTCAATTACTACAAAACACACAACCTCTTTACACAGATGATAATCTCATGGTGAAAATATATGTTTGCACCAAATTGCCCCTATTAGCCCCTTTTTTTGGCTTTGCCCCCCCCCCCAGGAAAATATGTTCCGCCGCCACTGGTTGAAACATGCATCGTCTTCATGGCTAACTGCAAAAAGTTCTTTAAATGTCCCCTTTAGATCAGGTCAGAGCTTATATATTTAAAATTTCTGTTTGCGCTTCATGTTCGCAGTTATTATCTAAATTTATTTACATCGGCATCTCGTTTTGAAGATCACAAACCTAATTGCCCATCATATTAAAAAAAATATATAGCTCGCGCTCGCATTATTTAAAAAGGGTTTATCATGTTATTACATATTTACTTTATTTTATAAGTATAAAGCTAATTATTGACTGTTAAGACTACCCTTTCAAAGAAACAAACAAAAATCAACTTTAAGCTGCCGATCGGGGAAAATATCGATGAAAAAAAATTTCCCCCCCCCCCCTATTTGACGAAAGTTGGATCCGCCGGGAGGGAGGCAGGGGGCACTTGCACCCCAAAAATGAAATAAAAAACAGGGAAATGAATATTTTCCAAAATGGGAAAGTTCCTTTTTCAAAAATAAATATGCCGTTTTTCGTGTTTTTTCGAATAAAATACTCTTTTTAAAGTATACAAGTTAAGTTTTCATGAAGGCTGGAATATTGCAAATTTTCAGCTTGCGCTTCGCACTCTCATTCGATTGGTGAAATATGCATCCTAAAGAGGTCACTAAATGCTTTCTTTAACACGTTCCTTGTCTGGTCAGTATGTTTAAGCTCGCGTTTTGCGCTCGTGTTAATTTTTTAGTTAGATGCACATCTTTTTAATGACAGCAGAAATCTTCTCGGATTTTTAAAAACTTATTTTCATTTTTTATTGAAATACCCTAAAGTTTTAGCTTGTGATTCACGCTCGCAACACCTCGCAATAATGCCATTTAAAGAATAATTGACCCCCAAAAACGTTTTACAACTTCACCTTTGAATTTGTTTTACCAAGCCGCTCGCTCATATACTCTCTCCCGAAAAATAAAGCCGAAATATACGTTTTGCCATAAAAAGAAATCACTTCAAAAAAGGTTTTTCTCTACTTAATCACTATCAAACACACAATGACTTCAAGCAGATGATAATCTTAAGGTGAAAATGTCACCAAAGTGTCCATTTTGACGTATGAGTTTCATTTTTTGGCTTTACCCCCCAAACGAAAATTCGTTCGGCCGCCCTTGCCTTCCCATCCTCATAACAATTGAACGGCAACAGTGTCCCCCGCCCCCTCCCCCTTGCCTCTGCTTTCCCGGTTTTAATTTTTCGGATTAACGAACCTTATTTTGTTTTCGGATTAACGAACCTTCGGAACATCGAACCTTATTTCGTTTTCGGATTAACGAACCTTATTTTGTTTTCGGATTAACGAACCTTATTTCGTTTTCGGATTAACGAACCTTATTTCGTTTTCGGATTAACGAACCTTCGGAACAACGAACCTGATTTCGTTTTCGGATTATCGAACCTTCGGAAAAACGAACCTTATTTCGTTTTCGGATTATCGAACCTTCGGAATAACGAACCGTCGGAATAACGCCACAAATGCTCGGATTAACGAACCCTTTTTCGTTTTCGGATTAACGAACATCGAGGTATAGGCAATTTACGTGTTTCGAAATTACGAACCTTCGGAATAAAGAACCTTCGGAATTACGAAGTGTAACCGTTCCAAACATGCTGAGTGATCCACTGTCCAAAGGCTCTTACCAAAGAATCCCGATAAGGTCTAATGATGGTCAGTTTCTTACTCGAAGGTAGATTGTGTGTTGGAGTCAGCAATATCGATAAGTGGTCACTTGATCCCAAAGGAGCCATGGAGACTGGTGGGTTATATAAAGAAGGATATAGACAGTAGAAATCGATTGCAAGTGTTTCCAGGACAGTCTGGTTAATATCTTTTGAAAAATATAAGAATTTATGAAAAATGTTATATTTTTAGGCAAAAATTTGCATGTGCATTGAAATATTTCTGTTTTGTCATTAATATCAGCAATCAATGCAAAATATCAGCATTCAACACGATGGAGAATATATTAACGAGAACATTGATATTCTTCATGACAGTATTAATGTCTTAACTTGCGTAGATATAGGGAAAATACCTCAAAATGCATTCCCGATATTGCGATAAAATGACACCAAAAAGCAACCTCCGTCACTAGTCACACTAGTGATACCGACTTCAATGCGCTCGCTAGCTTGCCTTTTAAAAGAGTATAATAGACTCAATCGGTCTTGCCTCGCCTGTGTTGGTGTGACTAGCACGCATTAATGCATGTAATGAGCGTCGCGAAAGAAAAGTGTATATTACATATATGGCTATGAGGGCAAAAGGCGTTTTTATACATATTTAAGCAACTTTTATGTTCATAAAACCTCTTGGAAAAGTTAGAGGAGGAATTGCTCTGCATGTCGCAAGCAATTACATTCGGACACCTTCAAACATAGTCCCGCAAGAGCCTGTCGAAGGTACCCCACCCTTATCCGAAGCCTGACTACTAAAATATCTTGCCTTTTGGAGCCCTCAATATTGCAAAACTGATGCTTCGGTAAGGTAAAATAACTTTATTTTCTTGAAATCACTTGGAGACGAAAGAGAAGGCTTTTCTCTATCAGCTACATTTAAAGAAGTGAGGGCACAACAAAACATGCCCTCTCAGGGGGCTGCCCCAAGTCACCCATTCCCTTTTTCGTATTTTGCCCATTTCTTGGAAAATTCGTCATTTTGGAGCCACATTGATAAAAAAATGTGTTTCTACTATGTAAGGAAACCACTTTTATTGCTTTAAACCACTTGAAGACAGAAGAGTAGACAATCTTCTATCTGTTACATATATGGAAACCACCCCAGTCCATGGGATGCCGAAAACACCATCCCCTTTTTTCCGTATTTTGCAAATTTATGGAAAAATCTGCAAATTTGGAGCCCCCACTGAGGCTAAAGGGTGTTTCTGCTAAAAAGCAATCCATTTTCATTGTCTTAAGACCACATGGAGACAAAAGAGTTGCTTTTCTTCTATCAGTTACGTAAAAAGAAGTGCCTAACCAGCCAGGGGCTCCTAAAATTACCCACCCCTTTTCTGTATTTTACCTTTTTTATTAGAAAATCTGCGAATTTGGAGCCCATATTGAGGCAAAAATATGTTTGTCCTATATATCAAACCACTTTCATTGTCTTTAACCACTTAGAGACAAAAGAATGGCATTTATTCTATCAGTTGCAAATAAAGAAGTACTGGTTTAGCAAAGCCTACCCCCGTCAAGGGCTCCAGAAATCACCCACCCCCTTTCCGCATTTTACCTTTTTATTAGAAAATCTGAGAATTTGGAGCCCACATTGGGGCAAAAAGATGTTCCTCCTATCTTGCAAACAACTTTCATTGTCTTAAAACCATTGGATAGGAAAAAGTAATATTTTTTTCTATCTGCTACATATAACGAAGTGCTGGCACATAGAAGCCTACCCCCTCAGGGGGCTCCTGAAGTCACCTGCCCCCCTTCCCGTATTCTGCCAATTTATGGGGAAAATATGCCAATTTGGAGAAACTGAAGAGGGTAGGCGTCGATGTGTCACCATCTTTTTATATGAAGCTGATATTTAACAAAAATCTTCTTTTTAATTTCCAGGTGGTTTGAAAAAATAAAGTGACTTTCTATTATATCAGAAACGCCCTTTGCCTCAATGGCGACTCCAATATGACGAATTTTCTAATAATTAGACTAAATGGACAAACAGGATGGGATGACTTAATATTCGGCAGCCCCTAAAAGGGTAGGCGTCGATATGCCAGCCCTTCTATATATATAAAACCCCTACTCTTTCCTCCCCAAGCCCAGGGAAGTTGAAAAAAAAACAAAAGTGGTTTTACTTCATAGCAGAAATACCTTTTTGCATTAATGGAGCTAAACACTGCGAATTTTCCAATAAAGAGGGAAAATAGGCAAAAAGGTGGGGTGACATCAGCAGCCCTTGAATTGAGTAGTTTCGATGCGCCAGCACGTTTTTTTGCATGTAGCTGATAGAAGAAAGCCCATTCTTTCATCTTTAAGTTGCTTCAAAAAATGAAATTAGCTTCATTATATAGCAGGAATGCTAATTTACCTGAACAAGGGGGTCAAAAACTGCGAATTATTCAATAAAGTGGGAAAATAGGCAAAAGGGGGGGGGGATTCGGCAGCCTATGTTGGGGTAGGCTTCTGTGTGCGAGCACGTCTTCAAATGAAGCTGATGGAGAAACTCCTACCTTTTTGTCTCCCATGAGTTACAAAACAATAAAAGTGACTTTGTGCAAAGCGGAAACGCCGTTGGTCTCAATCGGGGCTCCAAAATGGCGACTTTTCCTAGAAAAATACGAAATAGGGGTTGGGTGACTTCAGATGCCCCCTGAGGGGGTAGGCTTCGATGTGGCAGCACTTCGTTATAATGTAGCAAATAGAGAAAATACTACTTGTTTACATCCAAGTAGTTTTAAGACAATGTAAGTGTTTTGCTGTTTAGGAGAAACATCTTTGTGCCTCAATGTGGGCTCCAAATTGGCAGATTTTCTAATAAAAAGGTAAAATACGGAAAAGGGTTAGGTAATTTCGGGAGCCCTTGACGGGGATACGCTTTGCTTTTTCACTACCTCTTTATATGTAACTGATAGAAGAAAGGCAACTCTTTCGTCTCCGTATGGTTTTACGACAAGAAAATTGATTGCTTTTTAGCAGAAGCACCCTTTAGCCTCAGTGGGGGCTCCAAATTTGCAGATTTTTCTATAAATTTGCAAAATATGGAAAAAGGGGATAGTGTTTTCGGCATCCCACTGACGGGGGTGGTTTCGATTTTCCAGTAATTCTTTATATGTACTTTTTTGCATCCAAGTAGTTTTAAGACAAGGAACGTGTTTTGCTATTTAGGAGAAACATCTTTTTGCCCCAATTCGGGCTCCAAATTCGCAGATTTTCTATTAAAAAGGTAAAATATGGAAAAGGGTTGGGTAATGTCGGGAGCCCTTGACGGGGGTAGGCTTTATGTACCAGCAATTCTTTATACGTAACTAATAGAATAAATGATACTCTCTTGTCTCCAAGTGGATTCAGGCAATGAAAATGGATTGCTTTTTGGCAGAAACACCTTTTAGCCTCAGTGGGGGCTCCACATTGACAGATTTCCCTATAAATTGTTAAAATGCGAAATAGGGGTTGGGTGACCTCAGCCGCCCACGGAGGGTGTAGGCTTCAATATGACAGCACTTTGTTATGTGTAGCAGATAGAAAAAAAAATTATTTTTTCTTATCCAAGTGGTTTTAAGACAATGAAAGTGATTTGTTATATAGAAGGAACATCGTTTTGTCTCAATATGGGCCCCAAAATCGCAGATTTTCTAATAAAAAGGTAAAATACAGAAAAGGAATGGGTAATTTCAGGAGCCCCTGACGGGGGTAGGCTTTGCTGTATCAGTACCTCTATATACGTAACTGATAAAGGAAAGGCAACACTTTCGTCTCCATGTGGTTTTAAGACAAGAAAATTGATTGCTTTTTAGCAGAAGCACCCTTTAACCTCAGTGGGGGCTCCAAATTTGCAGAGTTTTCCATAAATTTGCAAAATACGGAAAAAAGGGGATAGTGTTTTTGGCATCCCACTGACGGGGGTGGTTTCCATTTTCCAGTAATTCTTTATATGTAACAGATAGAAGAAAATCTACTCTTTTGTCTTCAAGTGGTTTAAAACAAAAGTGGTTTCATTACATAGTAGAAACACTTTTTCCATCAATGGGGCTCCAAAATGACGAATTTTCCAAGAAATGGGCAAAATATGAAAAAGGGGTTGGGTGACTTGGGGCAGCCCCCTTAGAGGGTAGGCTTTGTTGTGCCCTCACTTCTTTAAATGTAGCTGATAGAGAAATGCCTACTCTTTTGTCTCCAAGTGATTTCAAGAAAATAAAAGTTATTTTACCTAAACTAATTTTGCCACATTGAGGGCTCCAAAAGGCAAGTTATTTTAGTAGTCAAGCTCAAGTTCGGATAAGGGTGGGGTACCGTCGAAAGGCTCTTGCGGGACTATGTTTGAAGGTGTCCGAATGTTAATTGCTTGCGACATGCAGAGCAATTCCTCCTCTAACTTTTCCAAGAGGTTTCATTAACATAAAAGTTATACTAAATAGGTTCATTATTGCGAATTGGAATAATCGCTAGAGGGTATTCATTTGCCTCGCAATCTACTATGGTCAACAAGGAAATTCGTGATCACTCTCGCAAAAAGTGTTCACGAGCTTACAAGTTCACGGGCTTTCGAGTGCCGCTGCAACTCTATCAAGTGACGAAAAATTGTCCGATATCATCATATTTATACTAATCTCCAAGACCGTACGCACAAACGCGAGAACAATAGGTGGGCACTGATCCGTTGTGTGATTGGTCAGGAGTTATGCAAATAAGCCGGGGATATATGCAAATACGCCGTGGGTCGGCAATATGCAAATGAGACCAAAATTGGAGGGCTCGCTAGTTTCCCGTGGGCGGGAGTGATCACGAATTTCCTTGTTGACCATATAGTCGATTTGACATTTTCCGAACCTAGAAATGTTCTTTCCGATGAAGTTTTTTTCTTGATCCATGTTCCTATGGGGTCCTAGAACAAATTCAGCGTGGTTGCCCAAAGTTGCCGTTTGGGCAATTTTGCTAATTTGCATAAATCCAAAATGGCCGCCAGATGCCATCCTGAAAACCTAACTTTCGAACCCCTGTCCACAAAATGATGAGTAATGACTCGTTCTAGGGGTTTAGAGATGTGTAGAACCGATTTTTGTAATCATTTTTGCAATATAAGGTCATCTTCAGGTCAAATCCAAGATGGCCGCCATATTTCATCGTGAAAAATTGGCCGTTCCCCTTGCCCCAGAATGACGAGTAATACCTCTATTTAGGGGTTTTGGAGTGTGCAGAATCCATTTCTGCTTTCTATTTTGCAATATAATGTCACCTTCAGG
Source organism: Lytechinus variegatus (assembly GCF_018143015.1). Lineage (NCBI taxonomy): Eukaryota > Metazoa > Echinodermata > Echinoidea > Temnopleuroida > Toxopneustidae > Lytechinus > Lytechinus variegatus. The sequence goes on along the minus strand of NC_054741.1, from coordinate 40,049,005 downwards.
TCAAATCCAAAATGGCCGCCATATGACGCCATCATCTTGAAATATAAATTGTTGAACCCTTTGCCCCAGAATCATGAATAATAACTCTATTCATGAGTCATTTGGTATGTTGATTCAATTCATGCAGTTATTTTGCACAAAGGATAATATTCAGATCAAATCCAAGATAGCCGCCAACCGCCATCTTGAAAAATTACTGTCCGAGGCTTATGTCCGTGAGTTTTGATCCTTTTTTATTTCTGTGCAACCATACTTTTACGGTGAAATTACTTAAAAATATTATTTGAACTAAAAAGTGATTTCTCCGTATTTTTTTTTCAAAAAAAATAGTTCACTTATTAACTTCCTTTATAATTATTATTGGACTTTTCCTCCTGACAAGAGCCATTGACTTGGTCAGCAGGAGTACACTCTTTAGCCTCCTGCAGAAGGTATAGGCTCCCCAAGACTGTTTCAAGGTCAGGATATTTTTCTCATTCGTGAAATGTTTTACGGAAACGATGTCGCCCCTGCCTCTCAAGAAGTGGGAATACAAGACCTAGTCATACATAACAGCTGCCTGTAATGTGCATGTAAGGAGTTTGGATCATCCATCAGCCTTTGAGACAGTCAGAAATCCTGATAGACTCAAGGCACCGACTGTCCTCCAGATATGTATATCAACAGCACACACTCGTCTGGTTGTGGTGAACTCCTCACCTACCTTGGACCGACTATATGTCTCTTGCCCCCTTTCACAGGACAAGCAGATAAGCATCGGGATTGTAAAATCTGTCACAGTCATGGCCAAGCTCCTGCACGGAAGTAAGTCCTGGAAAACGTACGCCGACCAAGAAAAGTGGCTAAACACCTTCCATGTCAGCTGCCTCGGACGTATCATGCACGTTAAATGGCAGGACAAAGTGAAAAATACAGAGGCCCTTCAGCGTACGTGCTGGCATCAAAAGCTTATTCTCGCTCCTGCTTATTCAAAGGCACCTCAGGTGGTTGGGGCATATTTGCCGCATGAAACCTTGGCAAATCCCTTCTTGGATTCGCCAAGGTAAGGTGAGCTGTGTGATTGGTCTCACCCCATCGGTAGATCACATCTCCGTTACAAAGACACCTGCAAACGTGACATAAAACTTGCCGGCATAGACACTAACACTTATGAAGGTGTAGATGATAGTCGCCATTCTATGGAGAGCTACCTAGTACAGGGGTCAAGACGTCAGAAAATAATCGGAATGCTAAATTGGCAGACCAAAGGCCTAGGAGGAAGGCCAGGACAGCATCTCTATATAAACGTGTCTCAGCGCCATCCTTCATCTGTAAAAAATTGCTCTAGAGACTGCCACTCTAGAGTGGAGCTCTATAGTCACTCTCGAAAATGTAAGGCCTAGCGCTACACATCGTCTTTTATGGCAAAAAAACTGATGCCTACCAATCATTGGACACACTGATTTAGAAAAAAATATTGATAAAACACTTTCAAATTCAAATAGGACCCTAAAAGCCTCTTCAGTACAAAGGTATGGATGGACCTTAAAAAAATAAAAATAGACTCGAAATGGATCATAGCCCAAACCTAAAGCTGATTCATTCTAACTTGAGCAATTAATGTTGAAATCTGACATCTAAGATGTAACTTCACCTTGACCTTGAACTTGAGAATTAATAAAAGAAACGAGTATTCTTCTTGGATTTGATCTGAAGATTATCCTTTGTGCAAAATAACTGCATGAATTGAATCAACATACCAAATGACTAATGAATAGAGTTAATATTCATGATTCTGTGGCAAAAGGTTCAACAATTGATATTTCAAGATGGCGTCATATATGGCGGCCATCTTGGATTTGACCTGAGATGACATTGTATTGCAAAATAGAAAGCAGAAATGGATTCTGCACACCCCAAAACCACTAAATAGAGGTATTACTCGTCATTCTGAGGCAATGGGAACAAAAGTCAATTTTTCAAGATGGCATATGGCGGCCATCTTGGATTTGACCTGAAGATGACCTTATATTGCAAAAATGATTACAAAAATCGGTTCTACACATCTCTAAACCCCTAAAACGAGTCATTACTCATCATTTTGTGGACAGGGGTTCAAAAGTTAGGTTTTCAAGATTGCATCTGGCGGCCATTTTGGATTTATGCAAATTAGCAAAATTGCCCAAACGGCATGCAACTTTGGGCAACCAAGCTGAATTTGTTCTAGGACGGCCCCATACGAACACGAATCAAGAAAAAACTTCATCGGAAAGAACATTTCTAGGTTGGTGTATTGAGCCTATGAGACTGTCAAATCGACTATTTGTACCCGATCAGCTGAATAAACTCTCCCAGCCACCGGACTCTTTGCTTGATCAGGGCGTTAGCGTTTTGTAATCATGTTTATGCACCTGAGAGAGAACCCCAAGATGTACAGTAGCCTACACGATCATCCTTTCTTTATAGTAAGTACAAACGGAATGCCAACTTAAAAAGAAATAGATAATTATTTATAGATGTCTCGAGTTTAAGGAATAGTTTAACACGCGTCTAAGGAAAAGATCTTTTACGATATAGAGGCGGTATTCTGAACTGCCACCCCTTTGCATTTTAGTCCCTCCTTTAATTCTGTGAGTCGTCCGCACCAGCGTGACGTTGCTATGACTGTATTGTTCAATCCGCTAGTAATTGCTTTCTGAAGGCAACGAATGGGCTTAAGTAAGCACAAGCAAATGGTTGTGCATACGAAATAAAGCAATTGCTCAAACAAGATCTTTTGCTTGGCTAGCAACTGCTTGTGCTTAAAGCCTTGTTGAATTGCTACATGTATCTGATGACCTAGAGACTTGAATATACAAACTTTTGGGGACACCCTCGGCCACACCAAGGGCTATGTATAAGGGAATATGCAACCGTGTACAAATTACTGCCATCAGATAACGGCCTATAAAGATTTTGTCGATACATATATAGTAATAGATTTGTTGTGATGTAAATCAATGAATTACATATAACATCAATGTGCGAGCGAGTGAATTCTCAGTAGTTGGAAGAATGGTGTCCAAAAACTTCAAGCGGTGTGCAATTATTACATAACAATGTATACTTAATGTGTAGGGTACAAAATACTACCATCTTTCAGTTACAGGCCTATCACGATTTTTTCGATGGATTTGTTTGTGATATAAAGTAATTTATTACAGATAATATCAAGATCCGAGCGAGCGAAGCGTGTAAACAAATTGTTAATAGTTTGAGGACAACTAACGACCATAATCGTCTTTCAAGGGGTGTCGTCGATCGTCTTTCATTGGGGGGAAAATGCGGGAAGTGGGCGTAGTTAGGAATGCTCTAAAAGTTGCTTCAGTCGTTTAAAATTATATGCATAGAATGAGGATGATAAGAGTAACCTATAGAAGAAAAAGGGATACAAAGAGCATATCATGATTGCTTTATAAAATGATTACAGGCCATAAAGCAAATCAAAATGACGAATATTTTCAATAATATTGAAGACTATATTGGGAAATGATGAAACATTCAAAATCTTTAGCAAATTCGACCATATTTGAAATATTTATTAGGTTGTTAGGTTAATTACTGTGACTTAAAGTCTCCTATAAACAGATGAAATTATGAATTATGTGGAAAACATTTATATCCCAACTTACCTCTGCATGTGCATGTGTTTTAAGGCATTGTGTTGGTCAGTGTCATTAGTATAAACTTTACTTGAAATATACAGTGCGTATCAAAAAAGTTTACATTTAGAAAAAAATCCTGTAAAATTATATATTGGTAATATCCTGTTGATTTTTTCACATTTTAACATTGGTGCAGATCCATTTAAGCAAATTACGATATATCTGTCGAAAAATATTTCCGCTTGAGTGAGCACCACTTACTTTTGAAAAGTTAGTGAAAAATGATTTGCGCAGAACTTTGAAATAGTTATGCGAATAAAAGTAGACCTTAATTATGAAGATCACTTGGAATTTAGGTAGCAAATTTGATTTGAATATATTTTTTATCTTGTTTCCTTGCCCAAAACATTTCGGAGAGTGCATTGCGCCCCACCCCGCTCCTCCACACACCGAGGCCATCGTGACGATATTTGCTTTACACTGAGCTGCGATTTACATGAAATGGCTTAGGCTTGATTTTCAATTTGTTAATCATTGTCAAGCTTGAGGAAAGTGTTGAGAAACAAGTATTAAATGAAAAATGAAATGTAAAACCACTTTAAATGATAAAATCTTAGTGAAAATTGCTGGAGATGTCTGATATAAACTGTTGTTCAGATTCAGTTATGTCCACAGATCCTACTGGCACAAAAAGGGTAAAGGTTGTGCTTACTAAGTGTTGAAATTTTGAGTTTGGGAGGCAAAATTGTTACAAAATGCTTTTAATGTATTCGTTTTATTTCAATTGACTAAAAGTGCAAGGGAAATGTATACCCGGGGAGAAATGTTTCGCAGGATGAGTTTGATTTCGCCCTTTCCCCTTGACACTGCGTGAAAACGATCATTTCTGCGCAAACAAATTTCTGCGAGCTTTACAAAAATGGACAAATGCTCACTCAAGTGTAACATTCTGTCAAAACTTTTACTTTCATTGGATAGATGAGACCCAAACCCAAGATTATATGTAAAAAATATACCCACATGTTGTATATTTTTAATTCCCAGGGCTTTTCAAAGTGTAAACTTTTTTTGGATACGCACTGTATAGCGGCGTTTAAGTGAACATACTAGTTGAATTTATTTGTTCTTCCAATTTGAACATCATTAACATCAAACTTGATTTAATTCATCACATCAATATGGCCTACTTTATTACACACGGTCTCCCAAGGTCCGGCCTATAAGGTGTCAAAGAGATGGAATACAAGTCATGTGACATATATGCCTAGCTGGTAACTAATACATAACAGAAAAATCTTGAATTTGCACTGCATTGTGAACATGAATATCAATAAGAAATACGTCTAATTGAGACGGTCTTCGTCAGAAGACGTGACGCCTGATGACTTGGCTGTCGTAGTAATAACGTTCATCTCACATCTATTATTTTCTCTGAATCCTCCATTCTCGCCGCGATCGTCTGCTCCAGTAAATTCCAGATATTGACACTTTCCTCTACCTTTAAAATCAGATAAAGATAATCCTCCATCTACAAGTAAGACCGGATACAGTTCGCATACAATGTTTCCCGCCTCATCTGGCATGGTGCTAACGCTGAAAGAGGTACATTGAATATCATGAAGACACGCTGATGCACATCTGACTTTGGATTTGACTTGGAGTTTGTTTATTCTCTTGCTGTGGTAGGGGCAAAGGTGAGTGGTAGTCACAGGTTGATGGAAATGGCCGAAATTATTTCGGTAGGTTGCCATGCCTGAAAAATGAATAACATAGAGATAGAAAAATAAAACAGAAATGGTGGGTGGGTGACGTCATCAGTCCTTTCATTTGCACACCGGCCAGAATGTGCATATAACTGTTTTGTGAAATTAAGCGAAATATTAAAATGTCTTAAACTTTCTTAATTTACACCCGATTTGGATGATTTTTTTAGTATTATGCTTGTTGGACTTTTCTCTTTTTATTCAAATAAACTTATTGTTGAGATGGTCTTGTCCTTTAATGAGGCAGACAGTAGGGGAAGGCGGGGTAAGTTGTGACACTTTTTGCATTTTGCATGTTAGAATTGATATGACTAGTACTATTGTAGAAATAAGTACCTTGCCTTTAAATTTGATTCTTGGGAAATGTTTTTCACCTACATATAACTTTCTACCCCCACACTGAAAGTCATCGTGACCTTTGAAAAAATCGATGTCAAATGGCTCAACTTGCCCCATATATGGGGTAAGTTGTGCCACCGTCTGGGGTAAGTTGAGCCACAAAAACTACGTACAAAATGTATGGGGGAGAACCAGCATGTCAATTTTTTGTTTAAAGTCTTTTCACTTGCTAATTCTCTATAAATACTAACATCCTTTAAAAGGAAAAAAAACAGTCATGTAAATTTGCTCCTTTCAGCCTGCATTTCAATCGATTTTTATGGTTTGTTTGTTTTTTAAGATACATTACCATAAGAATTACCATGGCTCAACTTGCCCCATGCTGTTTGGCTCAACTTATCCCAGTCCGAACTTAGTGCGATAATTTTGTATCCACACATTTATTACGCATCCATCATATAAAAAACTATGACAAGAATGAAGATCCATACCTGGACTAACAATGTTGTTATCATGTCTTTACTATACCTAAAGACGTGTGTGTGAATAAAGCACTTAGCTATTTCACACTCTTTTTTACTTTTTGGCTGAAATTCATACTTTTCCCTCTAAAAAACTATTTTTTGTTTCAAAGTGGAAAATAATGTGGTGGGGTTAAGGGTTATGCTATGGGTCATCAATACATGACACCACCACAATGTCTGACTCATTCATTATTGGCCTGGGGCTGGTGGCTCAACTTGCCCCTATGCTCAACTTGGCGTCTTCCCCTATAGAATTCCCTGTATTTTGAAAAGTACAATGTCAGAAGACAAGAGTGATCGTTGGCAAGAGACAATGACAGTAGGATAGGTATTTTGTTGATTACACTCGTGTTGATCCGGTTTTGGTCACACGTTGGATCCTATGCCTCGTTCAGACGTGGGTTCCTGGTCGGTGTAAAACTTTTATTATGCATGGATGAACATTTCAAAGATATTCATTTTATCACGACCCAGACGGTCGGAGTAGTGCACCCGGAGTAGTGTCCGTCTGGACTCCGACCTTCAGCCGACCATCTGGACAGAGATTCTCAGACCTTCCTCTGACCAAGATACTCCTGGAAACCAGAATGATGATAATGATAACTATGATGATAATGATGATGATGATAATAATAATGATGATGAATGACCATCATCATAAACATCGTCGTCATCACCATTATTCATCATCATCTTAACCATTATCATCATCTTCATCACCACCTTCATCATCACCATCATAATATCATTATGATCACCATCATTCTCGCCATCAACATCATAATAATAATGGTGGCTACTTATATACGGCACAGGTTCACCTTTCATGTGCTCATGGTGCTTCAAGAAAAATAAACACACACACAAACAATAAGATAAACGAATAGAATTTTTAATCCTCCTGAATAAACACACTATTAAACTGTTAATGGGGACATCAAATGAGTTTTCAGTTGGGACTTGAATGTTTCTGTTGATGAGATTTGGCGTAATCGGATAGCACGGAATGTATGCCCCCCACTTGTTTTTTTTTTGTGCTGGTTGTCTGGAGTAATAGAGCATCAGACGATTAGCAGAAACTACGCGAAGGCTGATCTTTTGAGATAGAGCTTCGGAGATATATGGGAAAAAGAGAATAAATTAGTAAAATAATTTTGAAGGTGATTTTTTTTATCAACAGGCAGCCAATGTAAGGACTGGAGGATTGGCGAGATGGAGTCATACTTTTTAGTGTATGTTAGGAAACGGGCAGCAGAGTTTTGTAGACGTTGAAGTTTGTCAAATCTTTTTGTGGGAGGTTACAGAACAATAAGTTTGAGAAATCTAGACGGTAGGAAATCAAAGCATGGATAAGTATCTCGGCTGCAGGTTTAGACAGTGACTTTGTGATGAAACTCAAATTAAGTAGTTAATATCTGACATTTTGTTGGACTTGAGTGATATGATTGCGAAAAGACATTTCCTAATGAAATATAACCCCAAGATTACGGGCTGTTTTCATGGGTGTCAATCACGGGGGGGGGGGGAATGGGGAATATATCCCCCCAATATTTCAAGAGGGGGGTGGCCTGTATTATCACCCCCCCCCCCCGCCAATAATTTAGGGTAGAAAAATTGTAATAATGATGATTAAAAATGAAAAGTTTGATCATAATGATTATAGTATGGCATCAATGGCTTCTCCAAGGCTTTCGACACAATCAACCATGATATCCTTTTATATAAGCTTAATTATTATGGAATCAGAGGGATAGCCTTGGAGTGGTTCAGGAACTACCTCAGCAGTAGGCAGCAATATGTTTCCATAGCAAATGTAAATTCTCCTCCAAAATCTATCTCATGTGGAGTCCCTCAAGGCTCAATCTTGGGTCCGCTTCTATTTTGGTCTACATCAATGATTTTTTATAAATCATCAAGTACTTTATCATTCATTCTTTTTGCCGACGACTCAAATATATTTTTTTCCCATAAGGACCCCAAACATTTACTTGACACACTCAATAAAGAATTAAAACTAGTCTCAGAGTGGATCAAAGCCAACAAATTATCGCTTAATCTCACTAAAACAAATTACATGCTCTTCAGCAATATCATTGATGAACTCCCAGGTAACATTACTTTTGATAATATTAATATTCAAAGAGTATTAAGTACGAAATTTCTAGGAGTAACTATCGACGACAGACTGTCATGGAAAGAACATATAGATAACACATGCAAAATAATTTCAAGAAATATTGGAATTATCAATAAAGTTAAATTCTATTTCCCGACTCGTATATTATTAAACTTATACTCCACGCTGATACTCCCGCATTTGAACTTTTGTATTATTGCATGGGGGAGTTGTGCTGAGTTTCATTTGAATAGACTTTTACTACTTCAGAAAAAAGCTTTGCGCGTTATTTCCCATTCTCATTATCGGGCACATACGAATGTGCTTTTTAAAACTCATGGAATTCTTAAGATACATGATCTTTACCATTATAATCTTGGATCTTTTATGTTCAACCTTAGTAAAGATGAACTACCAGACGTATTTTATTCTATGTTCACACGAAATATAAATGTACATCACTACCCTACAAGATCTGCTGGACTTTTCCATTTACCTAGAACAAGGACATTATTAACAAACAAACTGTTCATATCTTCTGGTATCAAACTTTGGAATTCACTTCCGCAAACTTTACGAAATAAGCTAACTATTCATAGCTTCAATAGAGCTCTTAAAAAAATCTAACCAATAACTATAACACTCACATCATTCATCATACTTAGGATATCTTATGGATCAATTGTCCCCCCCCCCCCCTCCTGCCTTTTTTTCGTTTCTTTTCCTGTCTCCTTTCATTCGCTCTACCTGTGCAGATTTGTTTTTTGTTTTTCTTTTACTCGTTTTTGTCCTTTGTTGTTGTTGTCTTTTTTTTATTTTTTGTCTGTTCTTGTGATATTTCGTCTGTCTCGTTTTGGTATAACTTTTTGTCATGTCTTGTTCTTGTACCGTTCTGTCACGTCCTGTTTTCGCAACGTTTTTGTCTTGTGTGTCCTTTTCACTTTTCTTCATATCTTGTAATATAATCCAGCCTTGTTTATCTTCTACTTGAAAGAATATGTAAAAAATATACATATTTAACAAGGATTTACATATAATTTTTACAAGAAAGATATGATGACTTGTATATTATATATATTTTGAACTTCAACAAGAACGATATGATTTGTATATTATATATAGATATATATTGTTTTTTGCATTAATATGTCTTATTTATTGAAGGAAACCTTCGATAACAAGCTTTGCTTTCCAGAAGGTTCCTATTTCATTTCAAAATGTTATATTATATTTTGCTTTACTTTGTAACTTTGTTAAAATTTTGGAATGAATAAATTCGTTATCAATCAATCAATCAATTTGTGTATATTGTTATTAAATAGAAACATAGTTTTCCAGGACTTTTAAACAGATTGGTGGAGGTTCAAGATGAAAAAGAATGAAATGTTTATGTATATGATATTTTTTAACACATGACATAAAAGGACCCCGACGAAAAACAACTTTTGTTGATAGGGTGTTCCATCCCACCTGTGGTGAATAAATTAATTTTAATAAATCAATTACATGTAATTCAAAAGGGTGGAACAATAAACGGGAGTAAAAGGGTGGCAATATAAACGGGGAAAACCCCATGGACGTAAATCCCAGAGGGGTAGATCTTGAAAAAGTACAAATAACTTTTCTCAGATTTACCCTTCCCGACATCCATTGCATGATGTTTGTCCCATTTAATACCGCGTTTACACTTAATCAGCATTTGGTTCAGAACCAAAATCCGATGCAGAATCGGCTTTTGGTTTGCGTTTACACGTTGTTACAGCTCGTGGTTTAGAAACGCGAGCCGATGCAAAAACCTGAAATGATACGCACACCAACAATATACGCCATAATAAAGATAACGCTGGATCAGTGCGCTTACAATTACGTCACAATGGTAAAGTAAATGAAATGCGCCCAAATTGCCGATGCAGAATCGGCTTTCTGTTTACACGTAGTAAAAAAAAGCTGATTCTGCATCGGCTCGTGGTTCAGAACCTACTACTTTGGTGGTGCAAATTGCCGGTTCTGAACCGCGAGCCGATGCAAGTTACTCGCGTTTACACGCTATGAAAAATTGCCGCCCAAATTGCCGATGCAGAATCGGCTTTCTGTTTACACGTAAGCCGATTCTGCATCGGCTCGTGGTTCAGAACCTACTACTTTGGTGGTGCAAATTGCCGGTTCTGAACCGCGAGCCGATGCAAGTTACTCGTGTTTACACGCTATGAAAAAGCCGATGTGGCATCGGCTTGCGGTTCAGAACCACGAGTCGATTCAAATGCTGATTAAGTGTAAACACGGTATTAATCTACAACCCTTTTCAATATCACTTCATTTTTGTAATGTAATCGCCAGGCATCGCTGTTTCGGAGCATGTTCGTCAGAGAGTGACACGTATCGCAGGTTCGCCTCCTCTCTCCCATTACGTAACGTGGATATTTGAAGTTGAAAAAGATATCGGGAACTACGAAAATGTCGAGCGGTCATCGAGGGAAACAAGGCGGGAAACGCCCCCGACCATCTACCGGCTCTAGTCCAGAAGGACCTGCTCTCTTGCCTGCCATTAAGAATCTGTTAGCAGAGGAGATAGGAAAGGTTCTAGATAGAATTCAAGTTTTGGAACTTAACTTTGAAGCCAAAATAAAGAAATTTGAAGAAAAACTTAACGATGTTGTGAATTCGGTCACTTTTAATGAACAAAGTATTTCAGAACTTCAGCAGAAAATAAAGGAGGATAAGGAAATAGTCAACCAGGAAATTGACAGTCTCAAGGCATACATTAATCGGGAAAATTTACTTTTCCACGGAATAGCAGAAGGTAATCAAGAGGAAAATGTGGAGAACCTTTTACGGGACTTTTTTGTGGAGCATCTTAGATTTGATAGAGCGGTTGCAGATAGGATTGAATTTCAACGAGCCCATCGGATCAACTCTACCAGAAGACCGCGCCCCATCATTGCAAGATTTTTGAGATATAAAGATCGCGCTGCTGTGTTTCAAAAGGCGAAGAATTTGAAAGGTTCACACATGTTTATTACAGAGGATCTCTCACAGCGAATAAGAGAACGTCAACGAGCTCAATTGCCAGCCTTAAAGGCAGCCCGGTCTTCAGGTAAGATGGCTTATTTCTCCCGAAGCGAACCTTGGAAGTTGTACATCGATCGAGTTTATGTGCCACGGGAGAGGCAACATGCGTTCATTCGGCCACTTCCTACGGAGACACATCCCGGTAACCCAGGAATACGTCTTCAGGTAGCTGCTGGTGCAGAGCATAATCTCCCGGAATAAGCAACAGGCGCTATGAGATTGCAAGGAGAAAAGCTTGGATAAGTATCATTTATGTTTACATTCGCTTACACTAAGCATTTAATTTTCTAGACAACGGAGTTAAAGAGGTTTTTCGCTAAGTGAGACCCTTCTAAACATCATTTAAACCGTTTAACTGATAAGAATTTGGTTTGATAAATATTTCATAACAAATTGCGAGTCAACTGAAAGCAAAATTGTTTCATTATTTGTGGAAGATGCAATGAGGATGATTGAAGAATGGTATATTCCTATTCAAACCAAAAAAGCAAGAGAAATGCAGGATAAAGAAGACAGGAAAATATAACAGCAATAACTAAAGCGTGGTGTGAGAACAAATATTGTGCACTCTTATCAACATTGATCACTGCTGGATGGAGAACGAGTTTAATACTAAAAACTATTTTTTTAAGGAAGGAAAGGAGATGAAGCGTTTCAAAAGTGAAAAGCAACAGGGCTTATATTTTGATTATTAAAGATATTTCATGCAACAAGAAGAATCTTTATCTAGAATGAAGAAACTAGAAGACGTTGATGGAACAATCACCCTTTCTTTATTATTTTGTGGAAAAGATATATAGGTACACAAATATTACCTAACTTACAATTAATTAATTTTGAGCATGAATTTGCAAGGTATGAAGGGTTTTCTCAAGGAGCTCTTGGCTCATTCACTAAACCACTTTTAGCCCCAAAAAGGGGGTAGAAAGAAAAAAAAAGGAATGGAATGCACATGACAGTAAATCTTCTTAGTCTAATTTAAAGGCATAACCTTAAATCAGTTTCATAAAAGAATAAATATTGCTAGAGAAGGTAATAGACAGGATGAATCGCTCTGTGTGCATTTACAATTTTGCATCATTGCTGGTGACTATGTATTACGTCTTTTTCTATCGCACATCCCAGGTTTTTGTTTTGGTTTGGTTGTTTGTTTGTTTGTTTTTATAATAAGCACACGGGATGACTCTTCCAACAATTAGAATGTTTGAAATTTTATTAATGGTTATTGATCTACATATTCAATCAAATAAAAAAAATGAAGGAATAGAAAGATTTGCTTCAGGCAGATAGCTTTAATTGGCAGAGAACATTATTTGAATAGAGCTATATGTTACAATGGCTCTAAACAAATTAGCATGGGCAATTTGAATAGCTCCATTAACGTTATTGAATGTAACCAGCTAATTGAGAGGCAAGAAATCTGCTTTATTTTGTTCTAGTTGTTTTTATTAAAACGACGCTATTTTATATGGAATCTTAAGTATTCTACCATTTATTTTATTGATTTTCCTTTTCTTCATTCCTTTATCACGTATAATGCTAGTTTAATAAATGGCACATGGTTATAGCAGTTCTTCTCATACCAAATCTCAATTTGTATTGGTTTACAGAAGAATAACAAAAGAAGCCACTCGGCAAGGGTGAATCGGAAAATGATTGTTTTGCATCATGCCTTAATGATTAATTGTTCACTGAACTCAACTTGATTGAAATAATTTCGATCAATGAAAGCGATGCTATGTCAAGTGCTATGTTGGTCAGGTTCTTTTTTTATTATTTTGATCGCGTGTTACATTATTACACATACCACTTGGCAACACTCAGTTGATCATACATACCTGAATGTCTGTTCATATTTAGCCAGCTTTTGTAATTTGTTTTCATTATGAAAGGAATGTCAAAAGGAATAAAATCACCTTATTTGTTTTTATGATAGTCGACATTACATTCCACTTGACAGGGAAAATTCCACATTGTTGCGAATAGAATTGTTACGCTGATTATTTTTGTCCATCCCAAATTGAATACGAATGTTTTTTTAGGGCGGGGTGCTGGATGGTAGATTGGCTTTAAAGAGTGGCTGGATAGCAGATGGTATAAATTGGCTTTAAAGAATGTCATAAAAGCTTGCATTCAAGCATTGTCCAACGGAGTTTATACATATTCAGTGGCTGACCGTGGCCCGGAGGACGCGAGGCGTTGGGGGGGCGGCATTGTTCACAGACAATGCAGTGCCCCCCCCCCCAGTGCTTAGTCTCGTCCGGGTCGCGGTCCGCTACTGACCACTCCGCAAGTATCAGTCAATTATGCGTACCTTGCATTGACTAAAATTAAGGACTTTTTTTTTTTTTTTTTTTTTTTTTTTTTATTCATCCAAACTTTCACATTTATGGGTACAGTGCCGGTTTAAAAAAGATTTCATTCGATACCGTATTATACTTTGTATATCAGAATTTCACATCTCAATTATTGTAAGAGGGGGTCTGATATCATGCATCAGTATGCCATTATGTTCGATCAAAAAGACAAGCTACAATGCTGGATGTTAATACATTGTATTATATTCTTATATACATGCCACTCAGCAAGGTTGAATAGAAAAATCATTGTTTTGCATCATGCCTTGATGCCTGACTGTTTACTGAACTTCAAGGTTGAAATAATTACGATGAAATCGATGCTATGTCAAATGCAACATTGATTAGGCACTTTTTTTTTGTTTGATCGCATGTTACGTTTTTACACATGCCACTTGGCAACACTCAGTTGAACATGTATACCTTATTGTCCGTATTTCTCCAGTTTTGAATATATTTTCATTAAGAGTGGAATGTCAGAAGGTATAAAATTACTTTAATTGTTTTAATGATAGTTTACATTACATTCCACTTGACAAGGGAAATTCCACATTATTGTGAATGGAATTGTTACTCTGATTATTTTTGGTCATTTAAACATTGGCCAACGGAATTTATACAGAGTCATGTCATTCCGCAAATTGTGCGTGCCTTGTATTAACTAAAACTAAATGATCATTTTTTTTTATTCATCCAAATTTCACAGTTATCAGGGTGGAGTGTCGGTTAGAAAAAGATTTGACACAATACCGTATTTATACTTTGTACACCAGAATTTCACATCCCAATTATTGTAAGAGTGGAGCTGATATCTCCATCGGTATGCCATTATGTTCATTCTAAAAGTTACAATGATTGAGGTTAATACAATGTGTACCTCTTTCACACATGCCACTCGGCAAGGGTGAATAGGAAAACGACTGTTTTGCATCATGCCTTAATGCCTAATGGTTTATTGAACTTGATTGAATTAATCAAGATAAATGGTATCGTTGCTATGTCAAGTGTTATATTGATTAGGCATATTTTCTCGGTTGTTTGATCACTCGTTACACGTTTCAAACATGCCACTTGGCAACACTCAGTTGATCAGGCATACTGTCGTATTTCCACAGTTTTGAACATATTATTAAGAGTGAATTGTCAAAGGGTATAAATTTATCTTAATTGTTTTTTTAAGTGATAGTCACATTGCATTCACTCGACTGGGAAAATTCCACATTGTTACGAGTGGTCAGATATACTGCATCGGAATGCCACTATGGTCGTTCAAAACTGAAGATCAATGCTTGAAGTTAATATATTGTGTACCTCATATACATGCCACTCGTCAAGGGTGGGTCGGAAAATATTTGTTTGGTATTATGCCGGGGTATCATGCCTTAATGCCCTCTTGTTAATTTAACTTGAGCAGGCTCTTATGTGCTGTTGTTGGTCGCGAGATAGATACTTAACATCTTGAAGCAGATTTTTTGAGAATGGAATAAATAGATACTTGGGCCCTTGGGTGTGATATTGTTACTCTTTCACAAGATTAAGTCCGGTATGATGACAACAAACCTTGGTCCTGATGATTAGTTAGGAAGGGGGCTTTAGGCAAGTGAGCTGACTTAATGAGGAAATAAATGGTAAACAAATGGTTAGCCTTTTCTTTTTTTAACTAAGCATACTGATGAAGTATGTCGAATAGTAGCCGCTTAAACTATTTTGTATATACCTGATATATCTCAATAACAAAGGAAGGAAACAGATAAGATGGTGGATAAAAAAGCTTATTGTAGGGGATGTCCCATATTTCGATTAAGATATAGTCAGGAAACCGTTGACAAAACGGCCTTTCAAGCGTAAAGGTGCATTGTTTTATGTTCTGTTTATAATTAATTCTTTATTAATACTTCGCCTCATTATTACCCTGGGAAAACTAACTTTCATGAATGCGAAGATGTCGTCAATTTAAAATTGTGCTTTTTTGAAAGGTAATCATTGTATCGAGAATATTTTTAATGGGATACAATTATTAAAGGGGAAGTAGCCCCTGACATGGGGTTTATAGTGAGAATGGAAAGGGATCGTTAGCGGGTACAGGTCATAATCTGTCGGGTCTGTTGCCCTTTTTTGAAAAAAATGAAATCTATTCTTTTTTAGAAACGTGCATGTCATGTTTATTAACATGATTAAAGATATTGTAAAAAATATACAAAAGAAAAAAAAGAAAGATAATTGATATTAGTTCAAATTATTTTGGTTTTTAATTTCAATTCTTTATTATGATTCATATATTTGCATTGGTTTCTTTTTTATATTTTGGCATTTGATTCCTTTCATTTTAATGTTTTTTGTCGTTTTGTTGTTTAAATTCATTTTCCTAGGTGTCGGGGGGGGGGGGGGCGGCGAATACGGGAATTATAGGTTAAGTTCTAATGCTTACGACACTATGGCGATTCCCTTTGTTGTGTGTGAATTGGGAGGTGTGTCTTTGTGGGGAATGTATGGTTATTGTTTTTTATGTATCTCTCTGTCCGCATGGGTGTGGACGTCTCAGTGAAAATGATGTTAGGATCAAGGATAGCAGATGTGTATTTGAAAGTGCCTCGCCGTCAGTATTTAGAAGCAGTAAAATGTGGACAAGTATATTATTACTTATAAATAATTTATATGGAGTGTAGCACTAGTAAGATATCCATTGATTGTAATTTCATCTCTCTAAATGTAAAAGGGATAAGAGAAGAATCAAAGAGGAGAAAAATTTTTGATTGGTGTCGTGATAAACGTTCAGATATTGTATTTTTACAGGAGACATTTAGTACGAAAGATATCGAAGAGAGGTGGAAAAAACAATGGGTTGGAAATATATATTTCAGTCATGGTACGAGTCATAGTAAAGGAGTTAGTATACTTGTAGATGCTAAGCTAGATGCCCAAGTTTTAAAAGTCATTGCTGATGAAGAAGGTCGGTTTATAATTTGGAAATGCAACATACAGGGGTTTGATTTAGTTTTAGCAAACGTTTATTTCCCAGTTCGAGGGAAAGAATCGGAGCAAATAACTTTTTTGAGGAAGCTCAATACAACATTAAAAAGAATAAATGAGAATAATTACCCCATAATAATAGGAGGAGATTTCAATATGATACGAGATAAAGACCTAGATTATAGGGGTACTTGTAAGCAAAATATGAATTCCAAATTTGAATCTCTTTTCAATGATTTTTTGATTGAATATAAATTGATAGATATATGGAGGAAAAGAAATGGAATTAAAAAACAATATACCTACAAACAAATGAACCCTTTCATGCAAAGTAGATTGGACTATTGGTTTGTATCAGAAGCTTTAGAAGAGATTATTTCAAATTGTAAAATACTTCCATCCTTAGCACCAGATCATTCAGCAGTTCAGTTGCATTGCTATAATCTGCCATCTGATTTAAAATTTAAAAGTTCTTACTGGAAATTCAATAATAGTTTATGTAACGATGAAGATTTTAAGAAAAAGATGAAAAAAGAAATTTTAAGATTGAAGGAAGAATTTAAAGAAGAAATTGCAGATAAGAGAGTTCTCTGGGATTTTCTAAAAATGAAAATTGGCAGTTTTACCAGAAAATATTCTAAAGAAAAGGCTAAGATACGGAAAGAAAAAATAAAGATATTGGAGAAAGAAATATTGGTTTTAGAAAACGATCTTTTAGGAAAGGTAGACAGGCAAAAAATAGAATTATTAGAAGGTAAACAAAATGAATTAAAAGCAATTTATAATTACGTAAATGAGGGAGTGAAGGTAAGATCTAGAGCATCATATTATGAAAGTGGTGAAAGAGATACAAGGTATTTTACTCAACTGATGGAATCTAATAAAAGA
Source organism: Lytechinus variegatus (assembly GCF_018143015.1). NCBI lineage: Eukaryota > Metazoa > Echinodermata > Echinoidea > Temnopleuroida > Toxopneustidae > Lytechinus > Lytechinus variegatus. The sequence goes on along the minus strand of NC_054741.1, from coordinate 40,031,356 downwards.
AAAACAGTAATACGTAAACTAATGATAGAAGGAAAAATCAGTTTTAATCAAAATGAAATAATTCAAGAAATACAAAGATTTTACAGTAAATTATACTCGCAACAGGAAGGCGAAAAATACGAGATTATGGAAGATACCTTTTTTCAAGATATACCGGAATTAGAACCGGCTTCAAGAGACATTTGTGAAGGAAAAGTAACTCAAGGTGAATGTTTGGAAGCTTTAAAACAAATGAAACTTAATAAAACACCGGGAAACGATGGGCTTAGTGTTGAATTCTATTTAGTATTTTGGTCTATAATAGGAGATTTGATAGTAGACGCTTTAAATGAATCTTTTTCTAAGGGGGAACTTTCGGCACATCAAAAACAAGCAGTTATTATTATGTTTGCGAAAGACGGAAAAGACCCTTTGTTTACTAAGAATTACAGGCCAATTTCATTACTGAATGTCGACTATAAGATTTTAGCAAAAGCTCTCTCAATAAGAATTAAAAAAGTATTGCATGAAATTATTCATATTGATCAGGTTGGATATATAAATGACAGAAATATAGGAGAGGCAGTAAGGTTAATAGACGACATGATTTTTTATACGAAACAAAATAATATTCCGGGCTATTTAATGGCAATAGACTTTGAAAAAGCATTCGACTCTGTGTCCCACGTATTTTTACAAAATGTTTTACGTCAGTTCGGTTTTGGAGCATCTTGGTGTAGGTGGATTAAAACATTATATAATAAAGCCTCAAGCTGTGTTTTTAATGGAGGCATATCTACAGGGTATTTCTGCGTTGAAAAGGGGGTAAGGCAGGGGGACCCGCTCTCTCCCTATTTATTTATTTTATGTATCGAGGTCTTAGCTCATTCGATTCGTAAAAATTCCGATATACGTGGAATTCACTTTGGTGATTTTGAAGTTAAACAAATACTTTATGCAGATGATATGACCCTTTTCATAAAAGATCCGTTATCAATAGATAACATAGAAAAAACCTTTGAAAATTTTGAAAAAATATCAGGTTTGAGAATAAATAAAGACAAAACCTTTATTTTGCTGTTAGGCCCCCTCTCCGAAGAAAACGTTAGAATGCCTTTTGGTAAAGTAGTAGAAGTCATTAAAATATTGGGTATAACTTTTTCATTGGATGTGGAGGTACAGGAAAGGATAAATTATAAAGAGATCTTAAGCAAAATTAAAAATTTGTTGAATTGGTGGAAACAGAGAGATCTCACTCTAATGGGAAAAATTCAATTGTTGAAAACATTTGCACTCTCGAAAATAATTTTTGTATCGTCACTCACCCCAGTACCACCTTGGGTTTTTCATGATATTGAAACGTTAATGTTTGAATTTTTATGGAATGGGAAAGACAAAATAAAAAGGAACATTATGTGCATGGATTACGAAAAAGGAGGGCTTAGAATGATAGATTTTAACTTATTTGTATTTGCACAAAGGATTATGTGGTTAAAGAGACTCATACTCGGAGATTCGAAAATAGGATGGAAACGATTTTTTATAAATAGGACACGTAATTTTGGAGGCTTACTAATACTTTTTAGTAACATATCTTTAAATTTGTGCAGATTGTCCCTACCAAGCTTTTACATAAGTTTGTTGGAAATTTGGGGTGCTACGAAAGAAATATTGCTTAAAAAGGAAACGTCAAAAAGAAATGAGATATTCTTTAATAATAAATTTATACGTTTGGACGGAAATATGCTATTTGAAGAAAGCTTATTTCTTAGAAATATTTATAAAATACATCATTTAGTTGATGACAGGGGTAATTTTAAATCATCTAGAGCCTTCCAGAGGATGGGATTAAAAGAAGATGAGATAGAATATCTCCACACAGTATATAAAAATATTCCAGCAACGTGGAAATGTCTCTTGAAGAAAACAGACACATGCAGGGACACAGCTTTAAATTTCGAATTTATGTTTCATGGAAATGTGAACACAATAGCTAATGTTACATCAAAGAAAATCTATGAAGCTTTGTTAAACATGAAATCTGAGAGGTCATGCGCTGTTAAAAACATTGAAAGAATATATGACTTTTCTGAAAAAGATACTGATACAATATTTTTAAGACCTAGGGTAGCTACCTTAAATAGCAAGTTAAGGGAGTTTCAATTTAAATTGCTGTATGAACTTGTATATACTAAAAAATATTTGTTTAGATTTAAATTATCAACACATAATCTATGTTCGTTCTGTGGCAAATGTGAAGAGACATATGAGCACATATTCTTCACCTGCGAATACATAAAAACTTTATGGAAAGACTGTGGTTGTTTATTTAAATTACGTCAAATAGAAAATGTTAATTGGAAGGATATTCATATTGGAGTTAAGGTTTTTGATATAGGGAAGGAACAATTACTAAATCATATTATCTTTCTAATCAAATTTATGATCTTTGAGTATAGTAAGGCTAAAAGAAGACCCCCAACCCCTCAAGAGATAAGGAAAAAGATATTGGAAAATGAAAAGGAGGAAAAAAGAATAGCAGAGGCACGTGGAAAATTATCCGGTCACCTGAGGAAGTGGGACAACTTTCACACTTCACGATGACGAGGCACTCAGAATCCATTTGTTTTTGTTTTTAATTAATGCATGATATGCACTTATTTTCATGACAGCTGCCTTAACACTTATGCGGACAGATGAAATGCATTTGATCTGGTGGAGGTATGTGTGTGTGAGGGTATGTGTGCGGGTGTGTGTGTGTGTGTAAGGGTGTGTGGGCAGGGGGTGTTTGTGCGTGAATCGGTTTGAGTGTGATGGGGGTGGGATGTGAGTGTGCGGGAAGGTCCGAAGATTATCAATAGTAATTCTTCTCTCATAAATCCCATATTTTAATAAACTTACAGGTTTCTTTACAGAGTTTTCTTTGTGATAAATGGTGAATAATTTGATTTTAGGCTGTACTTTTTTTCGCTTCAATTAACATATGTATTATGTATATATAAAAATGTAAGAGAAAAGAATGTACATCAGACACTTACAACAAATTGAATTGATTTAGAATTTATTTATGATATTGTTTAAATTCATTTTTGTTAAGAATTGTCAAATGTAACCATAATATTTGTAAGTTCAAATCAAACTTTGTATTGAACGTTATATTTTACTATGTTCAATTGTGTTTTATGAGAGAAGAAAATAAAAGATTACTAAAAAAAAAAAAAAGTTTTATTGTAACCAAATTCCAACGCATATCTAACAAAACGCGCTGGTCATAAACATGTAAAAGCTCTTGAGCAAATTATCCTGATTATATCGCGGACATATCTGAGGCTAAAAATGGATGCAAAAGTATTCCAAAATAACAAACTTCTTTCAACCAACCCCAAGCAAGAAAGCAGAAAAAGAAATGAGAAAGGAATCTGAAAGTCCGCTGCAAGAAAAAGAAACAGCTAGTATAAGTGAATTAGAATCGGCATCAACTAGCACCACAGTCTGACAGTGGAAAGGAAAGGTGAAGAAATCTTCCATGATGATGAACCAAATCACCCTCAAGATTGTTCGATCATTCCCCCAAAAGAAAACAAAATCACAAAAGATATACTTTCAGAAGAAGTGGTTGACCAGATATCCATGGCTCCATTACCGACCGGAGATCCAAAATTTCATTTTAACACATATTATATTGGCTGATATTACACACTGATGGTTCAAGAAAATGTTGGAGAAATATCATAACATGATAGTTGAATTTTTATTGTTTGTTTTTATGTTTTATTTTTGTTTCCTGCACTTATAAAGCATTTAAAACATGTTAAAATCCAGGGTTAAAATCGTCTAGGGAATGACGGTAAGCCCGATGGCGCACGAGAAGCCACACAGTTTGTAATTTGTCCGAATCTGCATTTTATCATCATCATCATCTGGTACAGGAAGAAGGCGGTGGTCTGTAATTCCCGGTCACTCCATCTATGGTTTTATTCTGTTGAATTCAATTTCTGTACGCATGCTGAGGAGTGGGAGTCATGGTAGATCAAAGCGATGATCCCACCAATATTTATCTACATGCCTTTTAAATGATTCTGTTGTTGGCAAGATGACTATACTTTCAGGGAGGCTATTCCAATCATCAATCACTCTTCTGCTAAAAGACTAGCTGCGAATGTCCAGTCTACAGTGCTCTTTCTGAAGTTTCAGGCAGTGTCCCCTTGTTGATCTGCCTACTGATTTTGTGAAGAAGTGATCTACATGTAGAGGGAGATTGATAAGTCCATGCATTAACTGGTGCACGAAGATCATGTCTCCTCTTCTCCTCCTGTCCAGCAGGGAGTACAAGTTCAGTTCTTTGAGTCTGTCTTGGTATGGGACATTCTTCAGCTCTCTGACCAGCTTGGTTGCCCTTCTTTGGACCCTTTCAACCCTCCTTGCATCTTCTTTGAATCTGCTATGCCAGAGGATACTCCCGTATTCAAGGTGGGGTCTTATTACGGTTTTGAAGAGCAGAGGCAGAGTTGTCCTTGTGAGTTGAGTGAATGTCCTTTTCATTATGGCGAGGAGTTTGTATCCTTTGCTGACTGCTGGTGACACATGCTGGTGAAATTTCAGCTCACAGTCCACCATCGATCCTTTTCGGCTTCCACTACTTGTAAGTCTTTCCCATGCATATAGTAGCTTTTTTCAAGGTTTCTCCTGCCGATGTGCAACACTTTGCATTTGTCATCATTGAAGGGTAATTGCCATCTCTCAGACCACTCTATAAGGTTATTTAAGTCGTCTAGGAAACCACTCGTCTGTGAAGGTGTATTTCCAGTACTGTAGAGTTTTGTGTCATCAGCAAATAATGCTACTCTGCTATTTATTACGTCAGGTGGAAGGTCATTTATGTAGATCAAGAAGAGGACCGGTCCGAGGACACTTCCTTGCGGAATTCCGCTTGTTACAGGTGACCAGTCAGATGATTCTCCATTAACAAAGACTCGTTGTACTCTTCCGATCAAAAATGCTCTAATCCAGTTCAGGAGTTTACCTTCTATACCATGTGCCTTTAGCTTGAGTAAGAGTCTTTGATGAGGAACGCTATCGAATGCCTTCCAAAAATCAAGGTATAGGACATCGATCGCTTCACCTTTATCTAATAACCTTGACCATTCCTCAAGAACATAAAGAAGTTGAGTGGCACACGTCCTTCCTGGGGTAAATCCATGCTGACTCTGTGTAAGTAGGTCATTATGTAGCAAGTGTGTAACTATAACATCTCGAAGAATTTTCTCCATCAACTTCCCTGCAACGGACGTAAGGCTAACAGGCCTATAATTTGAGGCTTGGGTTCTACTCCCATCATGCATTAAGAAAAAAAAAGATATTGCCAGTCGGGTTAGATTTAAGACAGAAGTTGTATACATCATGCTCAATAAACAGATCACTTTGTACCTTGTCCAGACAATTTTTGTCATTTGTTCTTTCGTATGAGTTTAGAATAGGCTTACTTGTAACACAAATTAAATTTTCAAAAAAAATATACAAGTACAGTCACTGCAACAATGAAGGAATTTCCAAGAACACCATGCATATCAACCACTCCCAAATGTCCAAACTTGTGATTTTAGTGGGGGCAATGTTGAAAAATCCCCATCCACAAGAACATTTGTGTCAATCATCCCCCCCCCCCCACCAAGAATACCGATCGACACCCATGGCTGTTTTAAACGGAGTGATACAAGAGTTACCAAGATGGACATAACATGACTGATAGTCATTTTTCTAAACATAAACTTTGATCCAAGTATTAAGAATTCTGATTTATCATCATTCAGTTTCAGGTAATTAGATATACAGGCCATGTCTTAAGGTCTTGTAGACATGTTTAAAGTTTTGTGATAGCCGAGGTCAGTGACGACATTGAAGGTTGAAAAGACAAATAGAGTTGTATGTCATGTGCATAACGATGGTATTTTATGCCATGTTTACGACATGTCTTGTTGATTGGTTGCATATATAGAGTAGTGGACCAACTATGGAGCCCTGGGATACACCAAACTCCAGAGTAGTTAAACCTGAGATAGAACTACCGATTCTATCATATTGAGATCGTTCTGATGGATAGGATATGAACCAAGAAAGGGCCGTCCCCTTGATACCTATATGAGTTAAGCCTTTCAATTAGGGTAGTGTGATTTACTGTGTCAAATGCTGAACTCATATCAAGCATAAGAGCCGTAATGTTACCATTATCAATTTCTCAAAAGATACTATCTGTTAAGTTAACTTCCTACACTATGACCAAGCTTGTATACGCGGATTGATGTGGGTCAAATAACTCATTCTCTTGTGCATGTTGTAAATATGATGTTAACTGTGAGCCTATGAGAAAACAACTCTTTACAGCAGTTTACCTAAAAAGGACAAGTGTGATATTGGGCAGTAATTTTTCAGATACTCTTGATCTTATTCTGATTTTTTCAGCACACAGGTCTTTTTTACAGACCTGTGGTACAACTCCCGAACTAAGACTTGTATTTTCTATTCTACATGAATGAGTGATATGGATCCGGCAGTAACGCTAGAAGGTTTGTCAATTAAAAGAATTTAAAAAAAGAAACGAGAATATATTATACTGAGAAAATTATTTAGAGTGGCATTAATATATTACAAAATATATATGTTTAAGTCCTTAGATAAACCTGTTTGTGAACAGAATCAAGTTTGTTCAAACAATTATCAAAGATAAAATGGATTGAAAATTCATTTATGTTAATTTCGATTGAGGTTTCCTGTACATATCACACCTATTATAATGTTCTTTTCTTTAAACATGTCAATTTCAACAAAAAGTGACTAATTATCTGTAGATTGCAAAAGATCATTACAGATATTTTATAAGTATCAGAAACTAATAAAACAATACCAGCACCTTTGTCGTGTTGACGGCCAGAATGGACAAATTAATAACCTGAAATGTTAAATAACGATGGAGTATTATTAAAAATCAATGTTTCAGATAAACGTTATATTGAGTAATCGATACACAAATTCGCTAATTATGAAACTAGATATAGCATTGAAGTTTTTGTTTAGACTGCGGGAATGAGAATACTAAAGTGATTGTTAACGGCGTTTAACTGAGAGGTAAAATCGTCATTAACAAAATATTTACAAAAACAATGGAATTATAATTACGATGGAATAAGTCTATCGAAATCTGTAAAGTGTCACTATATCTTGAAATATTGCACTGAATTCACAATTGCCTATGTCCTGAAAGGGGAATACAGAATCGTACATACACAAACATTGCTCAGGAGCACTGGTATTACAATCATCGCCTGCACATCAAGTAGTGTTAGCAGTAGAATAAAGTAACAGAAATAGCAAGAAAGGTATACAAAAGGAATTAATTGAGACAAAATGGAGTAATCGAGAAGTATAAGAAGGAAGAGAAACAAGAAACATGCAAAAAATATGAAAACATTGAAATACAGCATTACAAATATCATTGACATTCGTCCCGCCAAAGTATATATTTGATGTTGGTCCCCGGGTGTTGATCCAATTTCCCAAAATTGCCTTGGCTCGGCGGACATTTTAACATTAGCCCAACGTCAATACATACTAGTAATGCTGAAATGATGCTTTATAATGATATAGGCCCAACTATACTGATGTTCATGGGTGTCGATCACGGGGAGGATGGGAGGATATATCCCCCCCCCCCAATAATTTAGGGTAGAAAAATTATGATAATGATGAAAAAATGAAGATTGATCATGATGAATTATTGATGATTATAGTATGCCATATATCAGTTTGTTTCCCTCGCAATTTGTGTATTGTTTTCCAGGACATTTAAACAGATGGGTGGAGGTTCAAAATGAAAAAGAATGAAATGTTTATTTATATGATATTTTTAACACATGGCATAAAAGGACCCCAACGAAAAACAACTTTTGTTGATAGGGTGTTCCATCCCACCAGTGGTGAGTAAATTAATTTTAATAAATCAATTAATTCAAAATGGTGGAAAATAAACGGGAGTAAAATGGTGGCAAGATAAATCGTCTAAGGAATGACGGTTAGCCCGATGCATGGTGCACGAGAAGCCACACAGTTTGTAACTTGTACTAGTTTTAATTCAATTCAATTGGTCCGAATCTGCATTTTATCATTATGCATTAAGAAGAAAAAAGATATTGCCAGTCGGGTTGTATACACAGAGGCGTCGATCCTCAATAATTCCGCATGTGCAACTAAAAAATAAGATTGTAATGCTACACTTAAATCAGCAAGCGAGATTGAGATACCAACTCGATTTTGATTTAAAATCGTGCTCAAAATGTCTGCTTTTCAGATTGGAATATAAAGCTTTTCAGTTCGTGCTCGCATCATTTCTGTACCAAAAACCCATACTATTCATGATTAAATAGGTGAATAGAATGTCCTGTTTTCAGTTCTAAACCTCAAAAGAACTCCCGCTTCGATTTGCAATAATCTTTTGTTGGATATATGTCTTGTTCTTTATCAAAAGCGTCCAATAATCTGTCTTTTTTCCAGATCGAAATATCAAAATTTTCAGCTCGCGCTTTGCGCTCGCATCTATTGTTCTTTTAGATAACCATCTCAATCATTGGTACCAAAAATGCTCAGAATATCAAGCTTTCAGGTCAAAATGTAAAGAAATTTCAGCTCGTTCTCTAGTGAGATACATGTATCTATCCTCCTCATGAGTTCCTATAAACAAACCTAAACAGGTACATTTTTCCTGTTTTCATGTCATACTAAAAAATTTCAGCTCGCGCTTCGCGCTCACATTGTTTTTTTTTTCTTTTTAACCCTTCCACAGGGTTCCTTTATTGAAATCATTATAATACATATTTTCAAACAATACATAATTGAATGATTAACACAGTATATGACACACAGGTTAAATATGTACATTACAATATTCCATGAAATTGTCATATTATTTGTATAAAAAACGAAAAATCAAAATGCAAATGATAGAAAAAAAAATTCATACAAGATATATACCCACACACACAGACACACACACACACATATATATACATATATGTGCCTGCGTGCGTGCGTGTGTTTTAGAATGTTATCTGAGAGATTCAATGTAATAAAATGAAAGATGACCACCTTTTTATGAATTTCTTCTCTTTCAGATTTGTTTTATATATATACTTTTCCATACTATAATAAGATTTTATTTCAGACAAAATATGGTCGAAAACTGGAAGACAGTGTTTGCATTTTGCTGCAAAAATTTGTTTTCTAACTATTATCAAAATACAATTAAGAGCTCCATTATTGTTTCCGTAAAAACCGAATAATTTATTCTGATTTAAAATTTTGATGTGCAAATTGTTACGAGAAAACCAGATTTCGAGTTGAGACCATATTTCGTTTGTGTGGGCACAAAAACAAAAAATATGCATAATAGTTTCTTCATTATTATTACAAAAAGTGCATAAGTTATCTGTAAGTAATTTAAATCGCAACAAAGCATCTTTCATATAAATAATTCTATTCATTATTTTGAACTGAAACCACCTCATGTTGACATCTGCAGTAGAATAAAAGGGTAACTGATAGTAAAACCTCCATATGGTGTTGTCAAAGTCAAACATCTGTTTCCATTTTATGAGACTTTTGCAATCTTTCAACTTATACTTCAAAAAAATATTGTAAATGTGAGCACAACCTTTTTTAAATTTTATTATCAAAAGCAGTGCTTCTGGAATGATAGGTTCCATAGATTTTGGTATTACATGTTTATTGAAACTGTATCTAATGGCGTTGCATAGGCCATAATATTGAAGAAAATTTACTTGTATATTGTATTTGCGTTGAAAATCAAAATATGAGAGAAATTTTCCATCTGTTCCTAAAATATCATTAACAAAACGCACCCCATTAACACACCAAGACCTGAAAAATATTACATTATCATTCATTTTAATTTTTGGATTATTCCAAAGGGCTTGACATGCAACGTCATCAACAAGAAGGCGGGTAAGATCTGAAAAGGCAAACAATACCTGTGCCCAAAATGGGTTATTTATTGATATGGCAAGTGATTTATAATGCTCAGCCCCCATGAATAATTGAAAAGATGTATGTGCTGTAGGCAAAAATGACTGAAACATATGAAAAGTAAAATTTTCAGAACAAGAAATAAACCTTCTTATCCATGAAATTTTTAATGACTTGGAATGGATAAAAATATCAGTCATCCTAACACCACCCTCACTATACGATTGACACATTTGTTTTCTACTTATTTTATCAGGTTTGCCTTCCCATATAAATTCGTAAAAACATCGGTGAATATCATTCATAATTTCTATTTTTGGTTCTGGAAAAGATAAAAACAAGTAATTTAATTTCGGTATTAATATAGATTTAACAATGGTTACCCGCCCCAAGGGAGTCAAAGATCTTTTTCGCCATACCGCCATCTGACGTTTTATTTCTTTAAACTTTTCCTGATAATTGTAATCAACCATTTTTGATAGTTCAACAGAAAAGTCTATGCCTAGGTACCTAAAATACCCTTCCGAAATCCAGTTGAGTTTGTACTCGTGTAAAATCTCTTTTTTAAAAGTTCTATTCTTCCCTATCCATATCACCTGGGTTTTAGTTATGTTAATTTTAAGGTTGGATATTTTTTCAAATTCATCAAGTGTATCAAGGGCACATTTTAAATCCTGTTCTGAACCATTGAGTGTCAAAAGGGTATCATCTGCATATTGTAACACTTTAAGTGTTTTCCCATTAATATGCATTCCCTCCAGTTTGTCTGAGTGTCGAATTAAAATACCAAGAACCTCACTAACTAACAAAAAAAGATAGGGAGATAAAGGATCCCCTTGACGACACCCTCTTCCTATATTAAATCTATTTGTACAATGTCCGTTAACTGACACACAAGAGGTTGCGTCTGTATAGAATAGTTTTATCCACCTTTTAATCGAAGGACCAAAGCGAAAAAAATCCAGAACATTGAAAAGAAAATTATGTGATACAGAATCGAAAGCTTTTTCAAAATCAACAACGAGAAGCATGCCAGCTATATCATGTAATTCACTGTAAAGTAATGTGTCATACAATAAACGGATGTTTTCTCCTATGAAGCGACCATTCAAAAACCCTGTTTGGTTTTGATGTATTAAAAAAGACAGAACACCTTTGAGTCTGTTTGCTATACAACTGGATGCTATTTTATAGACAACATTTAATAGGGAGATAGGTCGCCAATTTCGTAACAAGTGTCTGGGTTTATTTCCTTTCGGGATTAAAGTAATTATTCCCATTTTTTGTGAATTAGACATATGTCCTGAAAAATACGCATAATTCAATGATCTTACTAAAAAAAGTTTAATGTCTTCCCAAAAATAACGATAAAATTCTACTGTAAAACCATCCTGATCGGGCGATTTACTATTTTTCATGAGCTTTAAAACAGAAAAGACCTCATCAACATTTAAAGGACCCTCCAATAAGGACGACATTTGAGGGGACAACTTTGGAATGCCAGGAAAATTTAACAATAATTCCAAGTTGCTAGCGTTGGTTTCTTTTTCCGCATAAAGATTAGAGTAAAAGTTAAATATTTCATTGATTATGTCACTTTGCATTTCTAAATTATCACCATTTTCAGTGGATAACTGACGTATTTCTTTATTAATGTAATTTTGTTTTTCTAAATTTAAAAAGAATTTAGAAGGCTTTTCACCATACTCCATCCACTTAATCCGAGATCGAATCGCAACCCCTTCATTAGTTTTTAATCGGAATGTTTCTAGTTCTGATTTAGCTTTTTCAATTTGATCCAAAATAGATATCTTATCATCGTGAATCACTAGTTTTCTTTCCAGCTCTTCAATTTTCTTTTCTAAGTCTTTTTCTCTGTTTATATTTTGTTTTTTTACAAAGGAAGCATGTGATATTGCTTCTCCCCGTATTATCATCATTAAAGTTTCGAAAAATAACTGATCGTTTATAGTGAATTCACACTCACCTACTATTCGATTATTTGCATCAAAATTTACTTCGTCTTTCGCATAAAACACAATCGTATCTTTTATTACTTTTTTAATATTAGAAACAAAGTCATCATTTTTCAATAGTGAATTGTTGAATTTCCAAAAACCAGGACCTCTTTTAATCTTATTCAAGTTGAGACTCAGACAAACTAAAGAATGATCTGTGCGATAACCGGAGAAAATGCCAACTTTCTGAACAAGTGAAAGGAGTTCAGAGGAAATCAAAAAGAAGTCTAATCTACTCTGTTTAAAGGGGGTGGATTGTCGCCATGTATAATATCTTTTATCTGGAAATCTAACTCTCCAAGGGTCGCATAAATCCAAATCAGTTTTCATGTAGTCTACTTGCTCTTTTGCTCGTGGGTTATTTACATGCAAGTAGTTATAGGTATCAAATGTAAAATCTTGAACTAAATTCCAGTCTCCACAAATTACCGTATGTGGATTATCGAAGTCTATTATGTTTTGTTGGATCTCTGAAAAAAATACTGGGTTGTCTAAATTAGGGCCATACAACGATACAAGAGTAATATTATGTTCATACAGTAACATATCTAAAACCACATAGTTGCCTAAGTTATCTACTTTTAATCTATTTATATCAACAGGGAGGGTTTTCTTAAAAAGAATAGCTACCCCTCTGGAGTTGGAAGTATTGAAAGAAAAGAAGCATTTACCTTCCCATTCCTTACGAATTTCATTCTCTATTTCAGGAACAAAATGTGTATCTTGAATACAACAAATATCATATTTCTTGGATTTCAAGTAAAATAAAACATCTTGCCTTTTGCGGTTATCTCTTAGACCGCGACAGTTCATGGAAATAAAAGTGACATTACCCTGCGTCATATGCATAGTAAGATAATGATAATGAAGAGGAAACACCTGTGGAAGATTTATTTTTTTGTACACAAACAACAACGATACAAACACAATACGACAAAAACATGACGAACACATATACACATGACAAAACACATAGACAGGTGGACGCCCTACGACGCATGGAGCCGGGTGACGCGAGCGGCGAGCAGCCAATCCACCTCCTTTTCCGGATCAGTTTATTAGATGAATCCGTAAAAAAAAAAAAAAAAAAGCCCCAAAATAAGATCACTACTACCTATGGGCTCGATCCTATAAGAGGGCCTAAGATTGGAAATAATATAAAGGCTTATATTTCTTCTTCATTCTCGAAGATAGCAAAAAGGAATATAATCTATGTTCATTTCGGACTATATAGGCCTATATAAATAAAGGGTTATACATGAATTTTATAAATAAAGGAATGAGTTCCTTATTAATGCAGATTTTCCATTAATTAATTTTATTAAGTAATCCTACGTCTAGCTTTTTTCATTTGTTTTATATAAGTAATTATAAATGTTTCAATTGTTCTGTATATCTAATGACACTAAATACTACCAGTCAGCAGTAGAAGTAGCAGCAGTAAGTGTACTAAGCAGTGCCATCAATTTGCAATTATCATCACATAATTATGTAACAAAGAGAAGTGATGAAAATTAATATTATTTATTGGTAATATGATGTAATCATGACTAATAAGGATAATGACATTATCATTAATAATGATAATAATTATGATTAGGAATATATATAGTCAGTGGCATAACTACAGGGGGGCATGGGGGCACGTGCCCCCCAATCGGCTGACTAAAAAAAGGGGAGGAGAAAAAGAGGGAGAAAGGAAGAGAAACGTAGTGGGAAAGAAGACATTATTGTTCATTATAATGTTATAATTATGTTATGTTACATTACATAAGAAACATTTTTTTCACAACTTTATGAAACATATTTTGCTCAGGGCATATGTCTTCATTGTTCCTGGTGCTCCCATTGTCTGTTTACCGAAATATATAATCCTGTTATACTAAAACCTCCCGTTTTCAAGTCAATATACACCAAACTACCAAATATATTTCCTCACACTTCGAGTTATTGTTTTACATGTACAATAGTAAGCTTCTTTTTCATGAATACTTGAAGTGATTGTCCCATTCTAAGGTCTTAATATAAAACATTTCCTGTCCGTGCTTACGTTCGCAGTAGTGGATTGGTGAAATATGTCTGCTCTCCATCAATTCCTAGAATGAGTCCTTAAAAAGTCCCTTTTTCAGTTTTCTGATCTGAATATCAAAAATTTTCAGCTCGCGCTTCACGCTCGCATCATTTCGTTAGTGAACTACGTAAGGTCTTCTTGAATTCCTACAAACAGGCCTTAAAATGCCCCTCTTCATGTCTGAATTTCCTAAATTTTCAGCTCGCACTTCGCGCTCGCAAGATTTGATTAGTGAGATGGGTATGTTAATCATGATTACAAGTGATTTATGTGCATAGATTCCTAAAATATAGTCCTTAAAATCTTCCTGTTTGGGGTCAATATTTACAAAACTTTCAGCTCGCGCTTCGCGCTCGCATTATTTAGCAAGACAGGTACACTGTACGTATCATGATTACAAAAGATTGATTGTAATGTCCCTTTTTAGGTTTGAATATCAAAAATTTTAACCTCGCGCTTCGCGCTCGCATTATTTCACTAGTGAGATACATATCCATTTATTGGCACTGTCCTTAAAATATCTCTATTAGGTCAGTATACCTGGCAACTGGGCGCGCTTCGCTCGCTCACTAGGTGATTCCAAATTTTTGCTGATCCCCCCCCCCCCAAATCCGTGACCCACGGTACGCCACTGATTATAGCGATTTTATGACAGGAATAATTCTGGCAGATCTGACTGCAATTTTGACAACAATTTTGATACTTTAAAAATAGCTTACTCTAAAGAATGATAACAAGGTTGATTTCTATTCCATTAGAGTTTTCCTTGTATTATTTTCTTTGACCAACAAGAATTTTTTAAGTCTTCATGATATTCTGAAAAGATTCGGTAAACTTGAACACAAACTTCAATTTTGTCATTTCCAAATGGGCTATGGCATCAATGGCATGATGAGCCAAAAATTTTGAGGGGCCAAGCATGGCATGTTTTACAGAGAAAAATTTTAGGTTCCAAAATCAACAAATTTTGGTTTGTGCTCGCATAAATTATTGTTAAGTAAGGTTCGCATTCAATTTACACAAAAAAAAATGCTTAGAATGTCCAGTTTTCAGGTCATGATATTACAAATTTTGGAGCTCGCGCTCTGCGCTCCCATTATTTGATTGGTGAGTTGTAAATGTATTCATATCCTAAATGTTTTAGTCAGACTCACCATTGAAATAAATTTTACATTGTATTTGTTGTTTGAAATGAGTGGTAAGATATTGGATACAGTAACATTGTATCGTACGAGTGTTAAATTTAGTGTT
Organism: Lytechinus variegatus; assembly: GCF_018143015.1. NCBI lineage: Eukaryota > Metazoa > Echinodermata > Echinoidea > Temnopleuroida > Toxopneustidae > Lytechinus > Lytechinus variegatus. The sequence goes on along the minus strand of NC_054741.1, from coordinate 40,016,005 downwards.
TACCCCTCTTTCTCTGATGTAGGATTATATTCTCTCATATTTTGTAAATTTTGTAAATTTATGAGATTAATGTCAGTTTTAAAAGATATAAAAATGATAACTTTCGGCCTTTTTGGTGTTTTCTGCACACCACCTTCCTTATAGAAATAATAATGATTCGAATGCAAACAAAGTATGGAGGCTACACGTATTTATGAAATAACTCAAGTGTTCTTAAGACTATTTTGCCTACGGTACAAATGAGCTTTTAAGAAAGAAAAATAATGTTTGTATACACTTAATTTATCGTCTACCTCAAACATATCGTAAAGCTGACGTGTATAATCAGTTCCTGGTCAGCTAAGCAATTCCAATAAAAATGATTAAGGAACAAAATGACAATTAATTGAATGTATTAACATGTATTTTCCTTATTTCATTAATACCTTATTCACAGTAAGCTTTGTCAACTGAGATGGCAGGTATTAAGCTCATGGTTTACTGCATAAATGATATATATTACATTATACATTATATTATAACAAGTTTTCTTTATATTTCAGTGATAACAATATGATTCAGTGATACATCATGCTCTACAATGTATCTTTAACAGTATTATCTGGATATCACCTCCCTTCGTCTCAAAAGGAGAAAGTCATTTCATCACAAAATGATAAGTTCTCGATGTACAACTAGGAAGGCAAACTTCATCATCGACGGGAATTTGATGTACAGAAGGCATTCATCGGAGTGACTCATGATTGTTATGATAGAAAATATGCTTTATACTTATGCTGTTGGTATGAAATCTGTTGCACCACTATACCGTCATAAAGTAAATGACTAAGAATAAAAATAATCATCTAAACTTTCATTGTTTCAATTGCTTTCCTTGCGTTGAAAAAGGACTGTGTCCTCATCTCACGTAAATGTTGGTTCAACCAGATCTAAAAGATTTTTTTTCTCTGGGATGAAACACATAATCCTTGCTATTAATATATCCATTCCGTTTAATAACTATTGACTGCATTCAAAAAGATGAGAAGAAGTAATATCAAGCGAAAGATGCGATTATATGTTGATCGCAAACAGAAAGGTTTTTGAAACATGATGGTAACCTAATTATTCGAAATCTCAAGGCATGCCTTCATCCATTCGAGAGGTCAATTTAATCATTATGAAAAGAAGTATTCCTGATGAAATCTGAGGTAAGCTATTTTGCTGCTTATTTTCACCATCCATTCTTTTTTTCATTTTCTTGCATTTTTATTGTGATGTTTTAGATCTGTACGCCATATACGGTGTGTCAGCCAAGAACAACACGCCAAGCTGATGAAGATCCTCTCTCTCTACACTCTAGATGCAGATTTACACCATTTAATCTGATTCTTGTAGATTTATTCTCATTCTTTCTCATCTGATATGCTTTTTGCTCAAGCAAGAATCGCCTTCTCTTCATCGGTGCAGGCAGGTCGGTTACGACGCGGAATGCGTGACGGATAGCATGTTGACCTTGTGACGAGGTCACCGGACGTTGGGCTCGTTGATACGCACTTAGAACGGCATCTCTATCCAACATGGTAGTAAAGCGTACAATGATCGGATCATGACCACGCCTACTTTCATCACTTCCGGGTGTGATGCGTCTTGGCAATCGATGTGCATTTGATATGACCATACTCAGCGCTTCTTCCTTCGAAAACCCAAGCTCATGAATGATCTTTCTCACAACCTCAACAACTTGTTCATCTTTCTTTTTCTCTACTCCATAAATCAGTAGATTCATTTTCCGATCATGAAGCTCTAAAGCCATTATCATTTGTTTTAATTCATTCTCAACGTTTTCGTTCTTTTTTTGCATCTTTGGCAAAATATCATTTTCGATAACTGTCAATCTTTCCCTTGTTTCTTTGACTGCGGCTTGCAAATCAGCCATATCTGAACGAATCTCTGAAACTTCCCTTCGTATGGCTGATACATTTGAGTTTAGAGTATCTAACTTCTCAATTATCCTTTCAGTTGTTTTTGTAAAGTCTGAGTGACTTACCGGTGTGGAATCCAATGTGGGGGGTGCCATCTTTGTTTTCTCAAAGATAAACTGGTAAAGCGTATCTTCTGCGCAGGCAGGTGTAGTAACCGTTTGCGTAGACACAGTCGGGTTTGTTGTAAAGGCCTCAGCCGTCTGGTCGCCCGATGTGGCACCTTCAGAGATCCGTATAGCGGCCTGTGTATTACTTTGCTGAGCGACGCAAAAACTTTGTCTGTTATTTTTCCTCTTCCTTAACAGATACGGTTCTCTTTCAGATCTGTTGGAATTCTTCTTGCTCATAATAACACCGATGGTACTGGAGCATTCTCAAAAAAGTACATAGATCCGGGAAAAAAGGGGAAAATTTAACCTGCCATTACAGACCACGTCTCACATCTCCGCGCGTCCAGACGTCCATTCACATTGTTGGTCAGTGTTGTAGTGCCTTGATGCTCGGCCTTGGCCTTAAGGCCTATTTTTTCAAAGCCTTGGCCTTGAGAGGGAATTGGCCTTGGCCTTGAGGATTTTGAGCCTTGAAATTTCAAGGCATTTTCAAGGCATTTTCAAGGCTTTTTCAAGGCATTTTGTATTTTGTACTTTCATTTGTTTTATATAAGTAATTATAAATGTTTCAATTGTTCTGTATATCTAATGACACTAAATACTACCAGTCAGCAGTAGAAGTAGCAGCAGTAAGTGTACTAAGCAGTGCCATCAATTTGCAATTATCATCACATAATTATGTAACAAAGAGAAGTGATGAAAATTAATATTATTTATTGGTAATATGATGTAATCATGACTAATAAGGATAATGACATTATCATTAATAATGATAATAATTATGATTAGGAATATATATAGTCAGTGGCATAACTACAGGGGGGCATGGGGGCACGTGCCCCCCAAATCGGCTGACTAAAAAAAAGGGGGAGGAGAAAAAGAGGGAGAAAGGAAGAGAAACGTAGTGGGAAAGAAGACATTATTGTTCATTATAATGTTATAATTATGTTATGTTACATTACATAAGAAACATTTTTTTCACAACTTTATGAAACATATTTTGCTCAGGGCATATGTCTTCATTGTTCCTGGTGCTCCCATTGTCTGTTTACCGAAATATATAATCCTGTTATACTAAAACCTCCCGTTTTCAAGTCAATATACACCAAACTACCAAATATATTTCCTCACACTTCGAGTTATTGTTTTACATGTACAATAGTAAGCTTCTTTTTCATGAATGCTTGAAGTGATTGTCCCATTCTAAGGTCTTAATATCGTCGGCCTTATGCCAAAAGGGCCTTAACTGCTTTTGGCCATTCCGAGATAATGGCGTTTAAAGGTTTTGGCCTCTCTAATAATCAAAAGTTTGTGGTCGTTTTTTTGCTTTTGAAGCCAATTTCGATAAACGTGTTAAGTTATTAATTTTTACATGAAATGTGTTAAATTTATTATAAAATATTCAGAACCCCTAAAATCGGGTTAAGGCCCTTTTGGCATAAGGCCGACGATATAAAACATTTCCTGTCCGTGCTTACGTTCGCAGTAGTGGATTGGTGAAATATGTCTGCTCTCCATCAATTCCTAGAATGAGTCCTTAAAATGTCCCTTTTTCAGTTTTCTGATCTGAATATCAAAAATTTTCAACTCGCGCTTCACACTCGCATCATTTGGTTAGTGAACTACGTAAGGTCTTCTTGAATTCCTACAAACAAGCCTTAAAATGCCCCTCTTCATGTCTGAATTTCCTAAATTTTCAGCTCGCACTTCGCGCTCGCAAGATTTGATTAGTGAGATGGGTATGTTAATCATGATTACAAGTGATTTATGTGCATAGATTCCTAAAATATAGTCCTTAAAATCTTCCTGTTTGGGGTCAATATTTACAAAACTTTCAGCTCGCGCTTCGCGCTCGCATTATTTAGCAAGACAGGTACACTGTACGTATCATGATTACAAAAGATTGATTGTAATGTCCCTTTTTAGGTTTGAATATCAAAAATTTTAACCTCGCGCTTCGCGCTCGCATTATTTCACTAGTGAGATACATATCCATTTATTGGCACTGTCCTTAAAATATCTCTATTAGGTCAGTATACCTGGCAACTGGGCGCGCTTCGCTCGCTCACTAGGTGATTCCAAATTTTTGCTGATCCCCCCAAATCCGTGACCCACGGTACGCCACTGATTATAGCGATTTTATGACAGGAATAATTCTGGCAGATCTGACTGCAATTTTGACAACAATTTTGATACTTTAAAAATAGCTTACTCTAAAGAATGATAACAAGGTTGATTTCTATTCCATTAGAGTTTTCCTTGTATTATTTTCTTTGACCAACAAGAATTTTTTAAGTCTTCATGATATTCTGAAAAGATTCGGTAAACTTGAACACAAACTTCAATTTTGTCATTTCCAAATGGGCTATGGCATCAATGACATGATGAGCCAAAAATTTTGAGGGGCCAAGCATGGCATGTTTTACAGAGAAAAATTTTAGGTTCCAAAATCAACAAATTTTGGTTTGTGCTCGCATAAATTATTGTTAAGTAAGGTTCGCATTCAATTTACACAAAAAAAATGCTTAGAATGTCCAGTTTTCAGGTCATGATATTACAAATTTTGGAGCTCGCGCTCTGCGCTCCCATTATTTGATTGGTGAGTTGTAAATGTATTCATATCCTAAATGTTTTAGTCAGACTCACCATTGAAATAAATTTTACATTGTATTTGTTGTTTGAAATGAGTGGTAAGATATTGGATACAGTAACATTGTATCGTACGAGTGTTAAATTTAGTGTTTACCCCTCTTTCTCTGATGTAGGATTATATTCTCTCATATTTTGTAAATTTTGTAAATTTATGAGATTAATGTCAGTTTTAAAAGATATAAAAATGATAACTTTCGGCCTTTTTGGTGTTTTCTGCACACCACCTTCCTTATAGAAATAATAATGATTCGAATGCAAACAAAGTATGGAGGCTACACGTATTTATGAAATAACTCAAGTGTTCTTAAGACTATTTTGCCTACGGTACAAATGAGCTTTTAAGAAAGAAATATAATGTTTGTATACACTTAATTTATCGTCTACCTCAAACATATCGTAAAGCTGACGTGTATAATCAGTTCCTGGTCAGCTAAGCAATTCCAATAAAAATGATTAAGGAACAAAATGACAATTAATTGAATGTATTAACATGTATTTTCCTTATTTCATTAATACCTTATTCACAGTAAGCTTTGTCAACTGAGATGGCAGGTATTAAGCTCATGGTTTACTGCATAAATGATATATATTACATTAGTCCTGTTTTTTTTAATTGGCTTGTTTTTTCCATAAAAAAGACGAAAATAAATGCTTGTTTTTAAAAAAACTGTCTTCAATCTTAGAAGACCATAAAACACATCCTTTATCCTCCACACATTAATTATATTTTCTATAATCACAGTCATTGTGGTCTATTTGGTTACATGGCCTCACTAACATGAATATTAATAAGTTTAAAAACCAACAAAACCATGATAGTATCATACATAGAGAAGATTCATAAAACAATCATAACGAAATTGTAGTATCAATGAATACTCTGAGTCAGGGTTACAGCAAGGGTATTTATTTCCTTTTCATGATTTAATCTGTTATAACGACAGTGAGACATATAACATTTTGGGTGAATTTGTATTATTTTTGTTATGTCATTTTATGACACAAGAGGCTTGTCATCAGTTCAGTTTTATTGAAGGATTGATAATATATTTTTCAGTTCTAAAACAAAACATTTTGAGGCACGATTCCAAAGATTCTTTTCAGCAATTCGGTTCTCCAAAAGGGTGTAAGACCCTTCCTTTTCTACACATTCATTCATTAAGTCATAGACCCATCATCCAAAGATAATGGGTCCATGATTATATTCACAACTTTCCGTCAATATAAACTGATTATTCCATTACATGAAAAGGAAATACAACAGTCCTAATACACTACCTACATAGCCTCACTAACCTTGAAATTAATATGTTACAATACCAGAAAAACAATGAAGGTTTCATGAAGGTTCTCATTTAATATCACTTGTCATTGTCAGGTTACAGAAAGGGAATTTATTTCCTTTTTTCATGTTTTTAATCTGCTGTAAAGACAGTGATGTATAAAACATCCTGTGTGTATTTGTACTATTTTGTTTATGTCATTTGTGATACAAGAGGCTTTGTCATCAGTTCAGTTTTGTTGAAGGATTGATAATATAGTTTTCAATTCTAAAACAAAACATTTTGAGGCACGATTCCATAGATTCTTTTCAGCAATTTGGTTATCCAAAAAGATATAAAGACCCTTCATTTTCTACACATTCATTCATAAAATCGTGGACCCATCACATACAGATAATAGGTCCATGATTATATTTACAACCTTCATTCAATCTAAACTGAATATTCCATTGCATTAAAAGGAAATACTCGTTTTATCACAATTCACATAGAGACAAGTTTTGTAGACCATAACATCAAGTCAATTTTATATCTTTACTATCATATGTGTTTCTGAAAAGCATGAAAAGAGTGGAATGGATAGACCTTTCCTTGGTTATCATATTATTCCTCTGTCGGGTGCCCGGGTCGGGTGCATGACAGTCTCACATACATGTATTGTACCTATACCCACTCCATGGAGCTAATACTCTATGTTAGCTCCATGCTCACTCTTTATAAATTCCCTTTTCATTGAGAGTATAGGGGAGTGGTGTTGTCGTTTCAACGAAGAAAAAAACTAGCACAACCTGATAATCACTTCATGTCCATATCGGCAATGATAAAAAGTCAATTCAACATTTTTTTTTTTTTGGTATTTATAATGTTTGCAATAATAAAAATCGTTTAACCTACTATGACATTGCATAGTCTTCCATACTGAAGATTTCATATGGAACGTTTATACTTATATAGCCATGATTTTTCAAACATCAAGAAAATTAATAAGATAATGCTCGATATCATAATAAACAGTATGAAACTAGGACCTTAACTGTTTTCTGTTTATATTTTTTGTCTTATTTTTTAAAAGAAAAATATTGAAAATATCTTGAATGATTTGTATCGTTTATTATTTCACATTTCGATAAGAAGGCGAGATGCCTTCCACTCCAGACATCTCTGAGGATTTTTAATTATGACTGATTTCCAATTCTTTTAGAAAACAAGTTTTCTTTATATTTCAGTGATAACAATATGATTCAGTGATACATCATGCTCTACAATGTATCTTTAACAGTATTATCTGGATATCACCTCCCTTCGTCTCAAAAGGAGAAAGTCATTTCATCACAAAATGATAAGTTCTCGATGTACAACTAGGAAGGCAAACTTCATCATCGACGGGAATTTGATGTACAGAAGGCATTCATCGGAGTGACTCATGATTGTTATGATAGAAAATATGCTTTATACTTATGCTGTTGGTATGAAATCTGTTGCACCACTATACCGTCATAAAGTAAATGACTAAGAATAAAAATAATCATCTAAACTTTCATTGTTTCAATTGCTTTCCTTGCGTTGAAAAAGGACTGTGTCCTCATCTCACGTAAATGTTGGTTCAACCAGATCTAAAAGATTTTTTTTCTCTGGGATGAAACACATAATCCTTGCTATTAATATATCCATTCCGTTTAATAACTATTGACTGCATTCAAAAAGATGAGAAGAAGTAATATCAAGCGAAAGATGCGATTATATGTTGATCGCAAACAGAAAGGTTTTTGAAACATGATGGTAACCTAATTATTCGAAATCTCAAGGCATGCCTTCATCCATTCGAGAGGTCAATTTAATCATTATGAAAAGAAGTATTCCTGATGAAATCTGAGGTAAGCTATTTTGCTGCTTATTTTCACCATCCATTCTTTTTTTCATTTTCTTGCATTTTTATTGTGATGTTTTAGATCTGTACGCCATATACGGTGTGTCAGCCAAGAACAACACGCCAAGCTGATGAAGATCCTCTCTCTCTACACTCTAGATGCAGATTTACACCATTTAATCTGATTCTTGTAGATTTATTCTCATTCTTTCTCATCTGATATGCTTTTTGCTCAAGCAAGAATCGCCTTCTCTTCATCGGTGCAGGCAGGTCGGTTACGACGCGGAATGCGTGACGGATAGCATGTTGACCTTGTGACGAGGTCACCGGACGTTGGGCTCGTTGATACGCACTTAGAACGGCATCTCTATCCAACATGGTAGTAAAGCGTACAATGATCGGATCATGACCACGCCTACTTTCATCACTTCCGGGTGTGATGCGTCTTGGCAATCGATGTGCATTTGATATGACCATACTCAGCGCTTCTTCCTTCGAAAACCCAAGCTCATGAATGATCTTTCTCACAACCTCAACAACTTGTTCATCTTTCTTTTTCTCTACTCCATAAATCAGTAGATTCATTTTCCGATCATGAAGCTCTAAAGCCATTATCATTTGTTTTAATTCATTCTCAACGTTTTCGTTCTTTTTTTGCATCTTTGGCAAAATATCATTTTCGATAACTGTCAATCTTTCCCTTGTTTCTTTGACTGCGGCTTGCAAATCAGCCATATCTGAACGAATCTCTGAAACTTCCCTTCGTATGGCTGATACATTTGAGTTTAGAGTATCTAACTTCTCAATTATCCTTTCAGTTGTTTTTGTAAAGTCTGAGTGACTTACCGGTGTGGAATCCAATGTGGGGGGTGCCATCTTTGTTTTCTCAAAGATAAACTGGTAAAGCGTATCTTCTGCGCAGGCAGGTGTAGTAACCGTTTGCGTAGACACAGTCGGGTTTGTTGTAAAGGCCTCAGCCGTCTGGTCGCCCGATGTGGCACCTTCAGAGATCCGTATAGCGGCCTGTGTATTACTTTGCTGAGCGACGCAAAAACTTTGTCTGTTATTTTTCCTCTTCCTTAACAGATACGGTTCTCTTTCAGATCTGTTGGAATTCTTCTTGCTCATAATAACACCGATGGTACTGGAGCATTCTCAAAAAAGTACATAGATCCGGGAAAAAAGGGGAAAATTTAACCTGCCATTACAGACCACGTCTCACATCTCCGCGCGTCCAGACGTCCATTCACATTGTTGGTCAGTGTTGTAGTGCCTTGATGCTCGGCCTTGGCCTTAAGGCCTATTTTTTCAAAGCCTTGGCCTTGAGAGGGAATTGGCCTTGGCCTTGAGGATTTTGAGCCTTGAAATTTCAAGGCATTTTCAAGGCATTTTCAAGGCTTTTTCAAGGCATTTTGTATTTTGTACTTTCATTTGTTTTATATAAGTAATTATAAATGTTTCAATTGTTCTGTATATCTAATGACACTAAATACTACCAGTCAGCAGTAGAAGTAGCAGCAGTAAGTGTACTAAGCAGTGCCATCAATTTGCAATTATCATCACATAATTATGTAACAAAGAGAAGTGATGAAAATTAATATTATTTATTGGTAATATGATGTAATCATGACTAATAAGGATAATGACATTATCATTAATAATGATAATAATTATGATTAGGAATATATATAGTCAGTGGCATAACTACAGGGGGGCATGGGGGCACGTGCCCCCCAATCGGCTGACTAAAAAAAGGGGGAGGAGAAAAAGAGGGAGAAAGGAAGAGAAACGTAGTGGGAAAGAAGACATTATTGTTCATTATAATGTTATAATTATGTTATGTTACATTACATAAGAAACATTTTTTTCACAACTTTATGAAACATATTTTGCTCAGGGCATATGTCTTCATTGTTCCTGGTGCTCCCATTGTCTGTTTACCGAAATATATAATCCTGTTATACTAAAACCTCCCGTTTTCAAGTCAATATACACCAAACTACCAAATATATTTCCTCACACTTCGAGTTATTGTTTTACATGTACAATAGTAAGCTTCTTTTTCATGAATACTTGAAGTGATTGTCCCATTCTAAGGTCTTAATATAAAACATTTCCTGTCCGTGCTTACGTTCGCAGTAGTGGATTGGTGAAATATGTCTGCTCTCCATCAATTCCTAGAATGAGTCCTTAAAATGTCCCTTTTTCAGTTTTCTGATCTGAATATCAAAAATTTTCAACTCGCGCTTCACACTCGCATCATTTGGTTAGTGAACTACGTAAGGTCTTCTTGAATTCCTACAAACAAGCCTTAAAATGCCCCTCTTCATGTCTGAATTTCCTAAATTTTCAGCTCGCACTTCGCGCTCGCAAGATTTGATTAGTGAGATGGGTATGTTAATCATGATTACAAGTGATTTATGTGCATAGATTCCTAAAATATAGTCCTTAAAATCTTCCTGTTTGGGGTCAATATTTACAAAACTTTCAGCTCGCGCTTCGCGCTCGCATTATTTAGCAAGACAGGTACACTGTACGTATCATGATTACAAAAGATTGATTGTAATGTCCCTTTTTAGGTTTGAATATCAAAAATTTTAACCTCGCGCTTCGCGCTCGCATTATTTCACTAGTGAGATACATATCCATTTATTGGCACTGTCCTTAAAATATCTCTATTAGGTCAGTATACCTGGCAACTGGGCGCGCTTCGCTCGCTCACTAGGTGATTCCAAATTTTTGCTGATCCCCCCAAATCCGTGACCCACGGTACGCCACTGATTATAGCGATTTTATGACAGGAATAATTCTGGCAGATCTGACTGCAATTTTGACAACAATTTTGATACTTTAAAAATAGCTTACTCTAAAGAATGATAACAAGGTTGATTTCTATTCCATTAGAGTTTTCCTTGTATTATTTTCTTTGACCAACAAGAATTTTTTAAGTCTTCATGATATTCTGAAAAGATTCGGTAAACTTGAACACAAACTTCAATTTTGTCATTTCCAAATGGGCTATGGCATCAATGGCATGATGAGCCAAAAATTTTGAGGGGCCAAGCATGGCATGTTTTACAGAGAAAAATTTTAGGTTCCAAAATCAACAAATTTTGGTTTGTGCTCGCATAAATTATTGTTAAGTAAGGTTCGCATTCAATTTACACAAAAAAAATGCTTAGAATGTCCAGTTTTCAGGTCATAATATTACAAATTTTGGAGCTCGCGCTCTGCGCTCCCATTATTTGATTGGTGAGTTATGTATCCTATTTATGAGTCACTAAATGCAGTCCAGAACAGCTTCCTTTTCTGGTCAGTAAAAATTTCAGCTCGTGTTTTGTGCTCGCGTTAATTTGTTTAGTAAGATGCATACCTTTTTCATGACTACAAAAACAGCTCGGAATACCGGGTATTTAAATTTCATTTCTATTACATCTTATTACAACATCTCGCAAGGATGCCCTTTTAATAGTGATTAGCACCATAATTGACCCAAAATCGAGTTTTACAACTTCAAATTTGATTTTTTTTTCAAAACCGCTTGCTCGCTATGCTTTCTACACTGATAGAAAAAAATAAAAGAAGTTCCTGCAGCAGAGTCTCGAGAACACCTGTAATCTTACCGAATTGCGTAATCTTACAGGAAATTGGTATTTGATGTATGGAATCTTACAAATTTCCTTGAATAAAACACCCTTTTCCCCTTTTTAAACAGACCTGTTCTGTTAAATTGCAGAAAAATTCTTGTTTTATGAATTTACAGAATGATTATTACGCAATTCGGTAAGATTACAGGTGTTCTCGAGACTCTGCTGCAGGAACTTCTTTTACTTTTTCTAACAGTGTATGGCAGAAAATTAAGCCTAAATCAAAATATCTGTCTTATCAATTAGAAATCAATTAAAAAAGCTTTGCTGAACTTAATTTCCACAAAACACACAACTTCTTCACACAGTTGATAATCTCATTTTGAAATATCTGTTTGCACCAAAATTCTCATTTTGACTTATACTGTAAGTGCATTTTGGGCTTTGACCCCCCCCCCCAAAAAAAAAAAATACATTCTGCCTCCCCTGTCCCAGGGAGAGGAGAAAGACATATGTTGAGAATGGGTATGCCAGGATCAGATCACCTTGGTAATAATAATTAGTGCAATGTGAATCGCCTAGAAAATAATTAAATGCACAAAGGTAACTATATATTTATTTTAATTCTATGTCTAAATCTACATGATCTATCATGAAATCATTTTCGTTTTAAATGTACAAGGGTCATAAATTTTGCTCGCACACACCTTTTATACATTTGGTCCTGTGTGTCATGACTGCCGCCTAAGCATTGTTGTCTAATTGTTCCATATATTGTACAATTGAAATGCCTTGGCCTTGGCCTTGGGTTTCCATGCCTTGGCCTCAGCCTTGTGTATTGAAGCATTGGCCTTGGGTATTAAAGCCTTGGCCTTGGAGGTTTGAGCCTTGACTACAACACTGTTGTTGGTGAGGGTGAGATATGTGTCTCTTTCTCATGAGTCATATATATATATATACATATATATATATATATATATATATATATATATATATATAGGCCCATGTGTGGGTGGGTGAGTTTGTTTGTTTTGAGTGATAGAGCGCCTTTAGAACGTTGAAGATTTTGCCCCCCCCATCTGAAAATGGATCGCCGCCCCTGTGTATACATCATGCTCAATAAACAGATCACTATGTACATGGTCCAGACAATTTATGTCATTTTTTTCTTTCGCATGAGTTTAGAATAGGCTCACTTGTAACACAATTTGAATTTTCAAAAAAAAAAATATATATAAGTAAAGTACACTACAACAATGAAGGAATTTCCAAGATCACCATGCATATCAACCACTCCTAAATGCCCTTATTTGTGATTTTAGTGGGGGTAATGTTGAAAGTTCCCCATCCACAAAAAAAATTGTGTCAATCATCCCCCCCAACCAAGAATACCGATCGACACCCATGCTGATGTTGGTCGAATATCCCCAAATTTGCGTTGGCTATAAAGGCTGACACTTAACGTTACCCCAACGTCAATTAATGATGTTGGGATGAGGCTGTGAAAGATCGGTTCAACGTTAAATATTTAATAGTTGGCCCATGATTGTCCCAGGGGCGGCGATCGTTGGGGCAGAGGCACAGTGTCCCCACTTTCTGAAGCACTGAAAAGGTGCCTTTTTTACGCAAGAAAAATGCCTGCTCACGAAAGTGTAGTTTGCCCCTTTCATTGAAAGAGGACCCGTTTTAGGTGTTACCAAGTGCACTTTCTCGTATAAGTGCCATTAAAAAGAATTGCCCCCTCACGTGTTCTGTGCCCTTTTCGCATGAGAAGGAACCGATTAATGTGTTAGCAAGTGCCATATCTCGTATCACTGCCACATTTTATTTGATTTTTTTAATTCCCCCTCGACAAACGTGTTCTGTGCCCCTTTCACCTGAGAAGGACCCGATTTATATCTGAACAAGTGCTCCTTTTACCTTCTTGTAAGTACCCTTTATCGAATCAGTGCCCTTTTTACCCAAAAAAGTGCCCCTCAAGAACATGCCCTGTACCCCTTTCACCTGAAAAGGATCCGTTTATACCGTTAGCAATTAGTAGTATACCCTTTTGCCATCTTATAGGTGTCCTTTCTCGTATCAGTGCCCCTTCTTACTTAAAAAAGTGCCCCCACGAACGTGTTATGTGCTCCTTTCACCTGAGAAGGATATGTGATGTGTTAATGAGTGCCCCCTTTGCCTTCTAGGTGCCTGTTCTTCATATCAAATAGCTTGTCCTGGGGAGCGTTTCATGAAAGGACTTGTCGGACGTTTTATCCGACAAGTCCAATTTTATCTGACAGTTACTATAGTAACAGTGCCTCTCAGCCAATCAGAATCAAGGAAAGATGTCAGATCTGACAACTTGTCAGACAAAAATTTTCATGAAACGCCCCCCTGAAAAACACTTTTTCGTGTCCGATGAGCCCCCGGTTTCTTTATTTATCGCCGTTCTGCTTCCTTCTGCAAGACTGAATAAAAAAGTAAAAATAACCATACATGCCTAAAATTTCATGAAACATTTGAATAGGGTAGATAAGTCATTTTTAGATCATGACCGTACGCAGCGGCGGGGGGGGCAAGGGGCAGTTTCCACCCTCCCGAAATTTTGATTTCACTTAACAAAATGCAAAAGCGCCTCAAAGATAAGCTCGGTCACTTCGCTTCCTCGCTTTTGAGTTTTCCAAAAAAGTTTACATGCTGCCCTCCCCCCAGCGGAAATGTCTGCACACGGCCACGTTTAAGACAGTGCCATTTTCGAAAGAAAATGTGTCCTTTTTCCCCTGTGCCCCCCTTTCAACTTCCACCTCCTCTGCACTGTCTCGAAATTGGCGTTGGCTTGGCGGACATTTTACCATTAGGTCAATAACGTCAATAAAAGATATTGGAATGATGTTGTGAAATGATATCGATGTTAAATAATTGATGTTGGTCCAATATTTCCGAATTGCCGTTGGTCCGGCGAATATTTTAAGATTAGCCCAACGTCAAACAATGATGCTGGGCTGCTCTATCGTGTGAAGTTTCCCGACGTTGGCCCAGCGTTGGTACAGTGTCGCTCTGGTTGCTGGGGTCATATCATTATCATCATCATTATCCTCACCATTGAACATAATTTTCATCAACGTCACTATCACCATCATCATCATCAACATCATCACCATCGTCCTCACCATTATTATCATCACAACAATCCTCACCATTATCATAATCCTCTTCATCATCACCAGTATCATCATCATCATCATCATTATCATCATCATCATCATTATCATCATCATCATTATCATCAACACCGTCATCATTATCATCATCATCATTCATCGTCATCATCATTATCATCATTACCATCTTTATCATCATCAAAATCATCATCGTCATCAAAATCATCATCACCACCATCAACATCGTGACCATCATCCTCTCCATTATTATCATCATATTCATCTTCATCATCATCATCACCATCATCATCTTTATCATCACCAGTTTCATCAGCATCATCATGACCTTTTTCATCATCATTAACCATCATTTTCTTCACCATCATCTTAATCATCATGATCGTCATATTCATCTTCATCATCATCATCATCATGGGCGCGTCGTAGTCTTGTGATTCTGACTCTCACCTTTCAAACATAGGGTCGTGAGTTCAAATCCTAACCATGGTGTGTTTTCCTTCAGCAAGAAATTTATCCACACTGTGCTGCACTCGACCCAGGTGATGTAAATGGGTACCGGCAGATACCTCAAAAAGCTGTGCGCACCTGAATCGGTATACTATAGGCTAGCTTAGCCGTGGTAATATAGGAGCGCCTTGAGCAGCAAAGTGGATACGTGCGCTATACAAATCCTATATTATTTATTCATTATTATCATATTCATCTTCATCATATTCATCATCATTGTCATCATCTTTATCATAATTTATCATTATCTTCATCATCACCTTTTTCATCATCATTAACCATCCATTTTCTTCACCATCATCATCATATTCATCTTCATCACCATCATCAACATCATCACCATCAAAGTCATAATCATCGTTGTCATCCCCATCATTATCATATCCCCATCATTATCATAAATCACCTTTTAACTGTTAAAATAGTTTGTGTCGAGTAGACATATATCAAATAAACTATTGCAACTAGGGTTGATTCCAATAATACAGCAATAGATTTATGATATGTATAATTAGTTTAATGAATAATTAATCTTCAAATATCTTGCCTAAACTCCTTTAGCTGTAAGTTAAGTAATTACATTTTGAATAATAATAACTCATTAATATGTTATATAACAAAAATATAGCACAGAAATAGTCAAGTGTCACACGAAGAAAGCAAAAAGGAATAATCATTGTCTAATATCGGATTTAACAATATCCATTGAAATGCAGAACATAAATAAAATTGTATCATGTTAGAAAAATAAAGAAAATGGGAAATGATGAAATGAAATGAGTAATCTCACCTTCAGATGTTGCATATTGCACAATGCAATGAGCAAATACCAAGCAAAAAATCCTTTTAATCATAATTATTGATGCTCTATTTTCAACGATCTTTAATGTGCAGGTCTGTGTAAATGATGTCAGATATTCCAAAACTGGGGAAGTCATATATGAAAGCAAATTATATCATTTTGCAGATGGTAATTACTTCAATTATATAGCATCATCTAATCACGCATATAACTTGAAGACTAAAGAGTGACTTGTGATTTATCGAAATGACAGTTTCTCTCCGAAATTCATTGCTTCGTAAACGGGTTAAAAGGTTATTTTTGTCATGAATAGAAATAGATCCAATATGACATCCAAACAGGAATTGAATTTCAATAATTCTTTTGTATTAAGTCAAACCGACGCGATGAAAAATGATCTTCGATGCTGCCAAATATGAATAAAGTAGAAAAATAGTGGTTGGTGGTTGAAAATAATTTGCGAATACAACGAAGTGATATGTTGTGATAGGTGTCTCGTGAGTTGGTAAATGCAATATTTTTTGACAAATAATCAGACTGTTTGCTGATGAAGATTAGTTTGTATAGTGCATGCAAGTTCAATAGAATATCTCGCTCGATGGCTGGAGGAAAAATTATAGCCTTTATTGGATTAGCTGCTTGTGTAATGACAACTTTGTCTTCAGTGAAATTTGATGGGTTTTTTCATATACACAAAGGCAACTTCGTCATTTAAAGAAAAAGACAAAGAAATTTAGGGGAGGGAGGGGTTTTCCCTATCAGTTAGAAACTCCCTTGTTACTTGTAATTTTTTTAAATAAAAGTACGCCCTTAATAGCGCATGTACGAGGTTTGTTCCGTTCATTTGCCGGAGAGTTGGGACGAGCTCGCGACTTCCTTTTGAAACGCATGTCAAAATAATGAACAAATAAAGAATACAATGTAAAAAAAAACCATAACAGGACATTAGTACTTAAACAATTGAGATAAATTGGCAATAAATCTTATTATACAGAAATCAATAGCTATAGATTACTCATGGAAAATATGGGAAATGAGACACTAAAAAGAAGGAGAGCTTATAGATGTTTTAGTGCCTCTGAGATTAAATACAATGTCTAAGCATGTACCCATTTATAATAGGTCCATGGTCAAAGTCATTAAAATAAGATTGTGAGAGAACAAGCTGCGTATCTGAATAAACGTGCGCGCGCATGTTTCAGATTTCGACCTAGAATCTGGGCATTTGAAATACCTTTTATTTTATCATGAAAATCAATTATTGCACTGTTTGTCTGGTTTTCCTTCCCCTTTCATTTTGAGACCTTTATCAATTTCAAGCTCTAAGCTTTTTGATGGAGGTCTCCCACATTTCAAAATATATTATGTCGATATATGTATGTATATATATATATATAGAAACAGTCTGCTTCGGCATATGGAATAAAATAATCATAAAAGGTATAGTAAATGCCGTAGAAATAAAATCATAGATTTTAAAAGGAGCATAGCTCTCAAAAATGAAAGGTAAAGTCACACTCTTCGTCAGTGCCCATGATGTGACAAAAAAGAGAATTCAAAATCCGTTTCTGAAACAGTCACGACTGTTTCAGGTCGCCCAGAAACGCTCAGACCGGACCCGATATCACTAACGCGCGTGAGCGCTAGTTACTCGATCAACATATGGAATCTGAAAATGACTGTAAAACAGAAAAGGTTAAAGAGTTAAAGAGGCTTGAGTAGTTGGATTATTGGATAAATGAAAAGATGCTAACTTGAGTTGGTGAATGGAGTGCAGAGCAGGAGTACTTATCTATTAAATACTCAATCCTCTTCTACCTTTTCTGGTTTACTGTCTTTCTAAGGACTACGCGCATTTAAACAAAAAAATTAATCGACTATCAATTGTTCACTTCTCCCCTATCAATTTCACTTCTTCCTCTATCCACTTTTTCGAAAACCCCAGATGGTGTACCGACAACCAAATCCGCTATTGGAATGTAATTGTTTCTTCTAATATTTAATAATGTTACATAATGTATATTATGAACTGCACTGTTAGAAAATTTATCCTTAAACTAAAAGAAGTTCCTGCAGCAGAGTCTCGAGAACACCTGTAATCTTACCAGATTGCGTAATCTTACAGGAAATTGGTATTTGGTGTGTGTAATCTTACAAATTTCCTTAAATAAAACACTCTTTTCCCCTTTTTCTAACAGACCTGTTCTGTTAAATTGCAGAAAAATTCCTGTTTCATGAATTTAAAGAATGATTCTGGTATTGCTTTCTGCAAAATCTTCTTTTATTTTTCTGTAAAATCAGGGTTTTTTTAACAGTGTGCGGTAGTTTGTTAAAGGGATGGTCCGGGCTGAAAGTATTTATAATTTAATAAATAGAGTAGAAGTCACTGAGCAAAATGTAGAAAATTTCATCAAAATCGGATAACAAATTATAAATTTATTGAATTTTAAAGTTTAGCAATATTTTGTGAAAACAGTCGTCATGAATATCCATTAAGTGGGCTGATGATGTCACATCTCCACTTGTTCTTTTGTATTTTATATTTTATTTTATAAAAATAAGTTTATTAAAAACTTTCCTCCAAGAACTAGAAAAATTGGATTGACATCTGATTTAGTGCATTAGATATTTATTGCAGCAACTTATTTTATAAGGGAGACATATTATTCACACAAGTATTGAATAATGAAAAAATATGATTTTATGTAATAACATAAGAAAACAGAAAGTGGAGATGTGGCATCATCTCACAAAACGAGCAATATTTTTTGGAAAAATTGTAATGATTGCGATTTTTTTGCAGATGTCAATTACGTAGGCTTGAATTATTACTTTTATTTAGAAAAATGTTGTTAAATGATAACACATATGGGATTACAATATGTAGTCCCACGTTTAAACTTTCGTGTAATTAGTAGATGTATCAGAGCGTGACTTTAAAATTCATTTTTTTTTAATAAAGGGGATGCCAATGAAAAATGTTCTGTTTGAATGAAATTTGGTCAATTTTACTATATAAAATCATGATAATTTGTTGTCCAAAATGATACTTGTCACGCGAGTCACACTCCTGTGTCACACGAGTCACATTTTTAAATGGCCATCGAAACAATAAGTCAGGCGTCAATTAATTTTTAACATGATATTTCCAGATGTTTCAAAATACTCCCCAGAAAATTTTATCAAAATCTGGCGAATATCCTTTTAGGAAATTACAGACAAATGCGGTAAGGTCAAGAATCTGCAATAGTGTCTCGTCACGCGAGTCCCGCGCGAGTCACAACAAATTTACAAAAACATCTGTTAATTCAAAATGTTTGAAATAATTCGATTGAAATAGATACACAAAAACAGGTCTGCAATATACAATTTCAAGTAATGAATCCTAAGAAGTAGAATTTTGTTGTGAATGTCACGTAAGTCCCAATGGAATGGTTGACAAGAACGAGAATCACCAATCGCGAGCTACTAATTAATTCTGCTTTAATAGAAGAATTTTATTTATGATTGTTTGTGTAGTTGTCGGCAAAGAGCTTAAACAATTCAAACAATCAATGGAATTTAATTAGTAGGGGAAGGCGGGGTAAGTTGAGCATAGGGGCAAGTTGAGCCACCAGCCCCAGGCCAATAATGAATGAGTCAGACATTGTGGTGGTGTCATGTATTGATGACCCATAGCATAACCCCTAACCCCACCACATTGTTTTCAACTTTGAAACAAAAAGTAGTTTTTTAGAGGGAAAAACATGAATTTCAGCCAAAAAAGTAAAAAAGAGTGTGAAATAGATAAGTGCTTTATAAACACACACGTCTTTAAATATAATAAAGACATGATAACAACATTATTAGTCCAGGTATGGATCTTCATTCTTGTCATAGTCTTTTATATGATGGATGCATAATTAATGTGTGGATACAAAATTATCGCACTAAGTTCGGACTGGGGTAAGTTGAGCCAAACAGCATGGGGCAAGTTGAGCCATGGTAATTCCTATGGTAATGTAGTATTCTGGATTTTGGTAGGGGAAGTTGTCAGGACACTCCAGAAACACAAAGATGACATTTGTATTTATAAGTAAAACAGAGGGTCTTGCCGAAAAAAGCAAAGCTTAAAAGATATTCTCCTACTTTAGTATCTACTTACTGAGTAGTCCACATTCTACAAGCTTTGCTTTTCAGTGGACCCCTCCATTCTTCTTATGATATATAATTGCATTGATTTAATTATATTTAATGATATTGTTTATATTGATTTAACTTGACATGTATGTTAATCTATGTTTAAATTACTTTCAAATATGTATTTTTTCCAATATTGAATTCTGTTCATGCTATTGTTTATCTAAATTGAATCAAATAAATAGGTTCATGTGCTATTTTTTTTTCTACGAGACTTCAAAGTCGACGGATTTGAATGATATGAAATGTTGCGCAATCAAGCGAATTATGCCTCTCTTATGACCTCACGAATTCACCTAATGAGTTTAAACCATCTTTACTCTGTCTATATCGCATCAAACTTCATCAAACTTTCAGGATATGTAACTATTAGTTACATATCCTGAAAGGTGAATTCGTGAGGTCATAAGAGAGGCATAATTCGCTTGATTGCGCAACATTTCATATCATTCAAATCCGTCGACTTTGAAGTCTCGTAGAAAAAAAAATAGCACATGAACCTATATAATTTTTTTTGGCATTTTCATTATACATAGCTCTCTGCAAAATTTGGTAAAAATTACATTGACTTAATTGTAACTGTGGAACGTCCTTAAAGCGTGTTTTTTATTTTATTTTTTTTGTCACGCGTGTGTACAGCAATATATATTTGACTGCCCCCCGGGCTTCTGACTAGGATACAATCGATTTGAACTTGTTAGCCAGGGGCGGATCCAGGAGGGGGCCGGGGCCGGCTCGGCCCCCCTATTTTTTGACAACCTGCAGAAAAAGTGTACTCTTTACCTTGATAGAAACTACGAAAAACAGAAAGAAAAGTAAGACAGAGGTATTTTACCCATGATGTGTAATTTTCAGCCTCGTAACGGCCGGCCCGACCCCGAAAGGAAACCAAAGAAAAGGTGAGGGGAAGAATTGGAAAATAGACTTTATATAAAAAATTCGCTCGCGCTTCGCGCTCGCATTGCCTGTGTAATGAATCCCATTCAAGAGGGTTAAATGACACTAATATATAACCAATACATATACAATATATCCATTTCTGATATCAATTTGCACACATTTTTTTTAGCTCGCACATCAAGCTTTCATTATTTTGTTTGATTTACACAAATTGTTGATGTATTTCAAAATGTTCAGCTCGCGCTGCGCGCTCGTATTGTTTGATTTGTGAGAAACCTATGCTCTTTGGAAATTCTTACCAAAATTTGTCAAAATGCTCCTTTATCTCCCATTTAATTGTTTGAGACACACAGCTTGTTTTATTTAAATAAAAACGCACTCAGAATGTTCATTTTTTTCAGGTCGGAATATCAGAAATTTTAAACTCGCGCTTCGCACTCTCATTATTTAATTGGTGATACTTGTATCCTCTTCATTAATCACTAAAAACAGTCCTAATTGAGTCACTTTTCACCTTACTATATGATAAAAAATTTCGGCTCGCGCTTCGCGCTCGCATTGTTTAGTTGGAAACTTATCTTTGTTCATGATTATAAAAACTGCTCTGAATATTCAGTTAAGGACATAAAATATCAAAGTTTTTAGCTCGCGCTTCGCGCTCGCATTATATATTGAGACCACATGAGATACCGTGTATTGTTTATAGCAATAAAAATTAACATATACTTAAATCTCCAGTCTTTAGTTAGGACTACCCCCTGAAAAACCAACAAAAAAAGCCAGATTGTAGCGGCCAATCGAGAAATATGTTGATCAAAATATTTTTCGGCCCCCCCTATTGGCGAAAGCTGGATCCGCCCCTGTTAGCACCATTTGTCTTGAGTGCGAATCGCGCTTAGTTGCCAGGTATATACTTCAATTTTCAATTCAATTCAAATTTATTTTCATTCTTCAAAATGATACAAATAAGTACAAGATAGATTGATTCAATTTAGATAAACAATAGCATGAACAGAATTCAATATTGGAAAAAAATACATATTTGAAAGTAATTTAAACATAGATTAACGTACATGTCAAGTTAAATCAATATAATCAATATCATTAAATATAATTAAATCAATGCAATTAAATATCATAAGAAGAATGGAGGGGTCCACTGAAAAGCAAAGCTTGTAGAATGTGGACCCCTCAAAAATAGATACAAGGAATATAGAAATATACGTAAAGTAATACATGAAGACAGGCGCGGATCCATGGGGGGCCGAGGGGGCCTTGCCCCCCCCCCTTCGGCTAAAAAAAAGAGAGAGGGAAAGAAAGAGAAAAAAGGCGAAGAGGGGAAAGAAAAGAAGAAAAAGAAGAAGGGAAGAAAAAAAAGAGAGGAAAAGGGGGAAGAAAAAAGGAAAAGAGAGAGAGGAGAGGGGGAAAAGAAGAGGGGAAAAGAGAGAGGAAGAGGGGGAAGGAAGAGGGGTAAAAGAGAAAGGAGAGGGGGAAAGAAAAGAAGAAAAAGGGAAGAGGGGGAAGGAAGGGAAGGAAAAGAGAGAGGAAAAGGGGAAAGAAAGAGAAGGAAAAAGAGAGGGAAAGGAAAAGGAAAAAAGAGATAGGGGGAAGAGGGGAAAGGAAGAGAAGAAAAAAGAGAGAGAGGAAAAAGAGGAAAGAAAAAAGAGAGGGGAAAGAAAAGAAGGGAAAGAAAAAAGAGAGAAGAGGGGAAAGAAAGAGAAAAAAAGAAGAGGGGGAAGGAAGAGAAGAAAAAGGGAGGGGGAGAGAGAAGAAATAAAGAGGAAGAGGGGGAAGAGAGAGAAAAATGAGAAAAAAGGAAAGAGAGGAAGAGGGAAGAAATAAGAGGGAAAGAAAAGAGGAAAAGAAGAGGGGAAAGAAAGAGAAAAAAGAGGAATTGGGGGAAGGAAGAGAAGAAAAGGGAGGGGAGGGGGAGAAAACAAAGGGGAAGAGGGTGAAAAGAGAGAGGAAGAGGGGAAAAGGATAAAGAGGAAGAGGGAAGGAAAGAAGAGAAGAGAAGAAAAAAGAAAGAGAGAAAGGGGTAAGAAGCGAAGAAAAGGTGAGAGGAAGAGGGGAAGGACGAGAAGAAAAAAAGAGGAAGAGGAGGAAAGAAAATGATGTTTGAACCAAAAGGGCGCCGAAATGATGTTCGAAGGGATGTCAAAATGATGTTGATACTCGAGCTAGGGGGGGCAAATGGTATTCGAACTAGGGGCGCCAAATTTATGTTAGACCTACATGTAGGGGCGCCGAATTGATATTCGAACTAGGAGAGGGCCGAAATGATGTTCGAAGTGGGGGCGCCAAATTCATACTCGAACTAGGGAGGGGGGCCGAATCGATGTTCGAGGTAGTGGGGCGCCAAATTGATACTCAAACTAGGGGGCGCCGAATTGATGTTCAAACTAGGGGGCGCAAAATTGATACTTGAGCTAGGGGGCAAAATAAAATACGAACTAGGAAAGGCAAATTGAGTTCGAAGGAATGCCAAAATGATGTTCGAACTGGGGGCCGAATATTGTTCGAACGGGGGGGGGGGCAAATTGATGATCGACCTACATGTAGGGGCGCCGAACTGATATTCGAACTAGGAGGGCGCCGAAATGATGTTCGAAGTGGGGGCGCTACATTGATATTCGAACTATAGGGAGGGGGCCGAATTGATTTTCAGGGTAGGGGGCGCCGAATCGATGTTCAAACTTGGGGGGCGCAAAATTGATACTCGAGCTAGGGAGGCGAAATGATATTCGAACTAGGGAAGGCAAATTGAGTTCGAAGGGATGCTAAAATGATGTTCGAACTGGGGGCCGAATTGATGTTCGAACCGGGGGGGGGGGGCAAATTGATGATCGACCTACATGTAGGGCGCCGAACTGATATTCGAACTGCCGCCTTGTTGTTGGCTCATTGTTCCATATATTGAAAGTTTGAAATGCCTTGGCCTTGAGGTTTTTAGGCCTTAGGTTTCCATGCCTTGGCCTTGGGGATTAAAGCCTTGGTCTTGGGTATTAAAGCCTTGGCCTTGGAGGTTTGAGCCTTGACTTACAACACTGATGGATATATTGACAGATATTATTTACAGAAATTTTGAAGTTTACTTGCACACACTAAGAAATAAATGTTCAGAATTGAACCCCGAAAGGTTGATGCAAAATCAGCACCCTATGGGTTCAAAAATTGAACCCTGCGGTTGGGGTTCATTTTTGCATTTCTGCATTTTTTTTTTCAATTTGAAATTTAGGGGTGCAGTTTTGAACCCCAACCACAGTGTTCAATTTTTAAACATAATTCTAGCAGGGCCTACTCTGATGAGAATTTAAACGAAATTGAAAGCATCAAATGGTTAAAATAGAAATCGATCGAGTTTCCCGCTCGCATTGATTATTTTTTAAAGTGATATTACATTTATTCATGAACAAATCATTTTAAAACCATTATTCAATTGCCTCTTCTTCATGCATAGGCGGATCCAGGTGGGGACCCGAGGGGCCCGGACCCCCCTATGGGTAGAGCAAAAAAAAGTGAGAAAGAAAGAAAAAGGAAGGAAAGGAAAGGAGGTAGACGAATTAATAAAATAAGATGAGAGGAAGACTTGGACAAAATATTTTATGTCACTATATAAAATTTTCGCTCGCGCTTAGCGCTCGCATTGCCTGTTAAGTGATCCACATATCTTGTTCAACACAGAGCTTAAATATCAAGTTTGGAAGTCAGTATACAAAACATATTTCTCCTTGGAAATCGAATTTTCATTAATTTTTGTGATTTAAAAGTTGATTTTAAAAAGTGCTCTGTAAAAATGTCAGTTTTATGGTCTGAATATTAACATTTTCCAATTGCGCTGCGCGTTCGCGAATTGTGATGTATCAGGTACCTATTATTTTCATGTATTCCATAAAGTTTCAAAATATCCCTTTTCAGGTCTGATTGTCAAAACGCATCAGCTAGCGCTGCTATGCTTGCATTTTTGATTGGCGGGTTATGTATGTCTCAATATTGGTTGTATAACAAACTACTTAACATCCCCTTTTCATGACAGTTTATCAAAAATTTCGGCTCGCGATTTGCGCTCTCATTAATGGTTAAAAATATATCAACTAATTAATGATGCATCCTATTCATAAATAAAAAGGTGCTTGAAATGTTCAGTGTTCAGGCCATAATATAATCAGATTCCGCGCCCTCATTATTAATTAATACTAATATATCAATTTAATAATTAAATTGTCACTTTTGTTTTATCTCGCGCTTAGCAAGATGAATAGGAAGATATATATAGTCATCATATTCATATGATAACATGCAGTGAACATGTCCTAAGGATGTCAAGGTCCTATGTCTCAAAATTAAAGTAATAATGAAACATATCAGCTCTTTATCAAGTGCGATTTATATCCATCTTACAAGTTTCCTACAAAGTGTTTGAAATATCAGATCGGAATATCAAATATTTTAAGCTCGCGCTTCGCGCTCGCTTTTATTTTCATGATAAAAGATTGTTTAGAATGCCTAGATTCTAGGTCTAAATCTGAAACACGCGCGCGCATTTTCATTCAGTTATCCAGTTTCAGATCACAATATCAAAAAATTCTGCTCGCCCTTTGTGCTCGTATTATTAATGTAGGAAGATCCCCTTTCTCATCCCTTTCATGATTTACAAAACATGAATAGAGTATCCCATTCAAGGTCGAAATCTCGATTTTTTTACGCTCGCGCTTCGCGCTCGCATACTTTGATTGTGAAATATGTAATGTCTTCATGGCTAAATGCAAGCAGTCCTTAAAAGGCACTTTTCGATCAGTTCAAAACGTGTACAAACATTTTTTTCTGCTCGCGCTTTGTGCTCGCATTATTAATGTAGGAAGATCCCCTCTTTTTCATGATTTAGGTAACATGAACCGTTCTAGGTCTAAAACTAGAATTTTTCCGCTCGCACTTCGCGCTCGCATCAATCGTTTAGTTATATAGCTATCTTGTTCATGATTACAAAAACTGATTAAAGTTTTCCATTCTTTATGTAGAAATGTCAAAGATTTTCAGCTCTCGCTTCGCGCTCGTATTATTTGATTGTGAAATATGTAATGTCTTCATGGCTAAATGTAAGCAGTCCTTAAAAGGCACTTTTCGATCAGTTCAAAACGTGTACAAACATTTTCTGCTCGCGCTTTTCGCTCGCATTATTAATGTAGGAAGATCCCCTCTTACTCATCTTTTTCATGACTTAGGAAACATAAATAAAGTGTCCCGTTCTTGGTCTAAATCTAGAATTTTTCCGCTCGAACTTTCGCGCTCGCATCAATTGATTTGATTTATTGTTTTCTTCTGCATGACTGCATCCATAACATTCACATAATACATTTTTCACAACATAATAAACATAGTATGTTAGCATTTTTGCCATGAATCATAAATAAAGAGTACTAAAAAATAATTCCAGACAAAATAATTAACTATATGATATTCACAATTTGCAGGAGGATTGTCATCATAAGCAGATTGCTTGAAAAAATGACAATCCCAAACTTATACCAATTGAATTAATACATTTATAAAGCAGAATTGGCATATATTTTCAAATACGAAACATGAATTCATGCAATATTATAGTATAAAGATGAAGATGATAAATCTGAGGGTGACGGTGATATGATGATGTCGATGATGATGATGATGATTATGATGATGATGAAGGCCATGGAAATGATGGTGGTCATGATGAAGTATTGGTAATGACTAAATCGAAGGAGGAATAAATTCACGATAAAAAGGATACGACACAGAAATTTTACTTCAAATATTCTGATAATAACATAGATTTAACGTTTGCCTTAAATGAAGATCAGGGAAACATCTACAACACTCTGCTAAATGTTTTCACTTTTCTCGGCATCGATGAGGAAAAGGCCAAGAAAATACAACTTGTGAACGCTCACAGGCTACCCCGACGCAACCCGATTGGAACCCAAGATACCCGTTCATCAGGCCGAGCAGCCCCCGCCCCGATCATCGCAAAGTTTGTTCGGATGCCCGACCGGGAACTGATCCTCTCCACCTTTGAGAACCTGAAGCGACCTACTCCGCAGCCCGCCCCACAGCCGCAAGGATCGGCCTCAGCCATGCTGCCACGCCCCCCTCGCATAACGGTGAGGACGGACCTACCACCCACCTTGAAGGTTCGCCGCGGTTACCTCGCCGAGGTCGCCTACAAGCTACGGAAGGAGAAAAACCAGTCAACCAGAATTAAACTACAAGGAGTCAAAATAATCCTCCAGTGGAAAGAGAAGGGCACAACGACGTGGAAAGCATACGATGAGTAGTTAAGCTACATTATCTTCACATCTTGATCATTATCGTCAATATTTCTTGAGGAATTCAAAATGTATGTATAAATAGGAAATAATCGTGATACCCCATGATACCAACAAGTCAGAACGGAGTGAACCTGTCAACTGTTTTCAAAATTGTCAAATCGTCTAGAGGAGGAAGTGAAAAAAGGGACATCAACATTATGGAGAGCCCGGGGAGTTCAAGTTATTCCATCAGGTGATATCTACATCTTCTCATGAATAATACTTATAATGTAATAATATTGAATAGTAATGTACTCATAAAATATGTTTCAAGGGTCGATTCTCGTTCATCTGCAGTTTCATGTAAAAAGAAAATTAAGAAAAACTCCGTTTCTATTTCATAATCCAGATGTCTGTATCATTTTTCATAAGAAAGAGAATTCAATATAGCTTGGAACCCAAGATCTACTTTAGAAAACATTGAAGTCATCAAAACTTTTATCCACCTAACCATCGGACATTTTTTATATCTTATTTGAAATTACCTGAATATGATGCTATTCGTTCTTGTTTTAGTCTGCCCCCAACTCCCTCCGAATAAATTGAAATGGTTTGATTTACAAAAGAAACAACATACAATGTTATCTATGTTGCTCAGAATTCTCACTTATGCTGTTTGTTCCGTTCATTTGCCGGAGAGTTGGGACGAGCTCGCGACTTCCTTTTGAAACGCATGTCAAAATAATGAACAAATAAAGAATACAATGTAAAAAAAAACCATAACAGGACATTAGTACTTAAACAATTGAGATAAATTGGCAATAAATCTTATTATACAGAAATCAATAGCTATAGATTACTCATGGAAAATATGGGAAATGAGACACTAAAAAGAAGGAGAGCTTATAGATGTTTTAGTGCCTCTGAGATTAAATACAATGTCTAAGCATGTACCCATTTATAATAGGTCCATGGTCAAAGTCATTAAAATAAGATTGTGAGAGAACAAGCTGCGTATCTGAATAAACGTGCGCGCGCATGTTTCAGATTTCGACCTAGAATCTGGGCATTTGAAATACCTTTTATTTTATCATGAAAATCAATTATTGCACTGTTTGTCTGGTTTTCCTTCCCCTTTCATTTTGAGACCTTTATCAATTTCAAGCTCTAAGCTTTTTGATGGAGGTCTCCCACATTTCAAAATATATTATGTCGATATATGTATGTATATATATATATATAGAAACAGTCTGCTTCGGCATATGGAATAAAATAATCATAAAAGGTATAGTAAATGCCGTAGAAATAAAATCATAGATTTTAAAAGGAGCATAGCTCTCAAAAATGAAAGGTAAAGTCACACTCTTCGTCAGTGCCCATGATGTGACAAAAAAGAGAATTCAAAATCCGTTTCTGAAACAGTCACGACTGTTTCAGGTCGCCCAGAAACGCTCAGACCGGACCCGATATCACTAACGCGCGTGAGCGCTAGTTACTCGATCAACATATGGAATCTGAAAATGACTGTAAAACAGAAAAGGTTAAAGAGTTAAAGAGGCTTGAGTAGTTGGATTATTGGATAAATGAGAAGATGCTAGCTTGAGTTGGTGAATGGAGTGCAGAGCAGGAATACTTATCTATTAAATACTCAATCCTCTTCTACCTTTTCTGGTTTACTGTCTTTCTAAGGACTACGCGCATTTAAACAAAAAAATTAATCGACTATCAATTGTTCACTTCTCCCCTATCAATTTCACTTCTTCCTCTATCCACTTTTTCGAAAACCCCAGATGGTGTACCGACAACCAAATCCGCTATTGGAATGTAATTGTTTCTTCTAATATTTAATAATGTTACATAATGTACATTATGAACTGCACTGTTAGAAAATTTATCCTTAAACTAAAAGAAGTTCCTGCAGCAGAGTCTCGAGAACACCTGTAATCTTACCAGATTGCGTAATCTTACAGGAAATTGGTATTTGGTGTGTGTAATCTTAAAAATTTCCTTAAATAAAACACTCTTTTCCCCTTTTTCTAACAGACCTGTTCTGTTAAATTGCAGAAAAATTCCTGTTTCATGAATTTAAAGAATGATTCTGGTATTGCTTTCTGCAAAATCTTCTTTTATTTTTCTGTAAAATCAGGGTTTTTTTAACAGTGTGCGGTAGTTTGTTAAAGGGATGGTCCGGGCTGAAAGTATTTATAATTTAATAAATAGAGTAGAAGTCACTGAGCAAAATGTAGAAAATTTCATCAAAATCGGATAACAAATTACAAATTTATTGAATTTTAAAGTTTAGCAATATTTTGTGAAAACAGTCGTCATGAATATCCATTAAGTGGGCTGATGATGTCACATCTCCACTTGTTCTTTTGTATTTTATATTTTATTTTATAAAAATAAGTTTATTAAAAACTTTCCTCCAAGAACTAGAAAAATTGGATTGACATCTGATTTAGTGCATTAGATATTTATTGCAGCAACTTATTTTATAAGGGAGACATATTATTCACACAAGTATTGAATAATGAAAAAATATGATTTT